>NW_020955226.1:2237949-2533484 GCF_003031625.1 Empidonax traillii
TTCATTGCCTTTAAATAGCGCAAGGGAGGGGCATTTACTGTAAAAATAACTACTAGTAGAATGAACCAGCATATTGGAAAGGAATTTTCACAAAACTTGTGAAATACATTGTTTAATATGTTCCAAAACAGAGCACAGGGCTGTTGAGTTTGAGGTCCAGTGCACTATTGCAAGAAATGTTCAAACCCCAAAAACTAGCAGGTGGTTCAGTGTAAATAACAGTAGTATCAATAATTGTTGATGTAATGTATCATGAGTGGAAAAGGTAACCACTCTTCCCAGAACCAGACACTGACACTAAATGTGTGTGGGAGTATGTGTACAAATATATGGGGGAAAATTATTTTTAAAATGTACCTTTTCTATGTGTTTTCACTTTTCATGTCCTATTGTCTTTTCTGTGGAACTCAAATGCAAAACCGCTGAAGTCAAGTGAAATGATGCAATCCTAGTATGTGAAATAAGATGAATTTGCTTTGAGCCAACTGACTGAATTTAGTTTAATTCATTGTGCAAGAAAATATTGACTGTGGAAATTAATGTGCTTTGCACCTTGTCAACGCCACTGCAAGCTTTAAAGCAATTTGCATAGCTGTATTTTGTTAACAATATCCTGCATTACATTCCACTGTAATTGTGAACAAGAAGTTTAAGCCCTTGTATGAGACAGAGTTTAATAATGTCTGGTCTGTATGTAATCTGCAGTCTCCTTCAAGTGAATTCATTTGGGACCTAATCCAAAGTATTAAAGTACTTCAGGTCTTTCCAAAAGCCTTCAGAACTGAGCCCATTCAGCACTACGTAGTTCCAAGTCATGGCTAAGGAGCCAGTCAGTGTTTTCATTCTATTCATTGAACCAGAAGGTCTTTCTTCTTGTTACTTTCTTCCTGAAGTAACAAGTCATTGCTATTTCTGTCCAGTAGGTACAACTGTCATATTGATTCCTTCTTTGCACTTACAAGGACCACACTTACCCCACCTCCAGATTTGCCCTGAACCATTGACAATTTCTGTCACTGACCTGCTCCTCATTAACAAGCGCAGGTGCAGTCAGTGCAGCTGTTAAGCACACACAGTTGTTGCGTGACCTGACATGGTACTGCACACACTTTTTAAATATGCAATTTATATTAAAAGAATAGAGGAGCAGCCACAGACATGAGAAAAGCAGATCCAAATATTGCTAGGATAGCGTGAACCCCAAACTCCACGGCTCAGCAAGAGGGAAAACTGTGGGAACTGTTTATATGACTACATGGCAAGCAGTCGAGGACCTGAATTTGATTTGTACTTCTGGAATTAGCTGAACTAAAACCCTACTGCCATTTTTTCTCTGGTATTTTTAAGGCTTTAAGAACATAAACCTTAGGGTGAAGTTTATGCTGTTTCTAGTAGGTAATTTGCAGATGAACTATGAAACATTATTCCTAGATGACCTTTTCCTAAATGACAAAAAAGAGGAGCTTTCCCAGTGCTGACAGACAATATTATGGTTTCCTTATCAGTGACATTTGTTCTGCTGCGAGGTTTAGGAGTGCACATCTGTTAGGTAATTAACAAAAGAGCTGGTAGAGTGGCTCTAAAGATGCTGGCAAGCAGAATAGCAAAAATGAGTGCAGGGAGTCAGAAATCATAGTGCTTGTCCTAGGCAGTCCTGCTTTGCTACTTCAGTGAAATATCCTTTTGCTCTACACACTGCTATATAGTTCTGGATCATAACACTTTCTTGATCCAAAATTATTTCTTCTGACAGCGAAATAATCCTGTCCCTTTTACTTACTTTGTCTCCACAGAAAGCCAAGCTGTAAAAAATACAGGATTGACAGATTCCAGTGATCTGATTTTCTCTCTTTCCCTATTTGAATTTGTTGAATGTAAACTTTGTGAATAGGAAAAAAAAAAGTGACAGAGTAATTTTAGGAATCATTTCCCTTGCATCATGCCAGCATACTTTGTTTTTTGGTGATTTTCACAGTTGTAGGAACTTTTCTGAGGTTTCATATTGTTTCCAGTAAAAATAAAATTTGATTTGTTAAATTAAAACAAATTGCACACATATTATTACAACCTGGACTAAAAGGAAATTACTATTGATCTCTATATGACTGTGTTCCCTGTTAAAGACTGTGGGTACAGCATTTGGTTGGATATGTTACAGCATCATTTCATGTGCCAGTTTCACTGATACTCTATTTTCAAGCTAATTGATATGTATGACATTTTAAAATTTATAAATCAAACTAAAGTATAAAGACACAGTTCTTCCATCATGCTTGAGATACATTTATAAATTTATTACAAACTACCCAAAATGTTAATTACCTGGATTGTGATATTATTAATGAGACACAGATCTCAATTGTTCACACCATAGTAATTGTGGAAGCAGATCAGAGGCAGTTTGGACAGGCCATGTAAAGTTACACTGATAGTTTAGTTTAGAATGTTACAAAGAGCTAAATCTCTGTTGCTCCCCTTAATATGAGGAGGCCCATTCAAACCCTTTCTCATCTGATTCTCACATATAACTTCTACATTCCATGCTACAGAGTATGAGAGTCCTAAATGCCTTTTTCTTTTTTTAAATCACAATCCAAATCTAAATAATGGGAAAATGCTATGCTTTCCAATCAAGATTCCACCTCACACTAATATAAGATGGTTAAGCTGTTACCTACTTGATTTCAGGCAAATATGGCTTCCCTATAGATGAGAAATTCATATTGAGAAAATTAAATTTTGCAAAGCAATTGACATTCTTTCAGCCTTTGTTAGCCATTTCCTTTCTAAATGATTGGATGCCTGAGTAACTGCCAGTTGACATTTTCTATATGACAAATGCTACAGCCATCATTCTTAAACTGAATATTTCCTTTTTGTTTTCACTAGGAAGCCCATCTGGACATGCCATGGGATCATCCTGCGTCTGGTATGTAATGGTCACTGCAGCACTTAGCTACACAGTTAGATGGAAAGATAAATTAGCTGTTACCCTTCACAGGTCAGTGTCTTTCCATTCCTCTAACTCATATAGATAATTCTTTATATACATGCTATGTTTTTAATGGACTTAATTTAAACAAATAGCCATCATCTGTTCTATCCAGTTTGTAAAAAATAGTCCTTTATTATGATCTGCCTCAGCTAAAGAAAAAGTATATTAAGGGGATTTAGCCATTTATATATGTTCTTCTTTATTAAATTACCATCATTGCATAAAATATCTCCGAATCAGCTCCTATTAAAGGTTGTATCACCTCTTCATCATTGGAAATTTTTAATTCTATTAATTGTCATTATGTATTGGATCCTCTAGTTAGTACATAAATTTACTGCTTTGATGGTCATCCTTCTTAGCCCATTTTAAAGCAAATGCACATAATTTTGACACAGTTTACTGTGGTGTGTTACTCAGCTCTGCAGGAAAGTCTTGTAATTGCTGTCAAGCCTGACAAGGTTGTTCCCACATCATGTAAATTTTATCATGACATAATTGAACTTTTACATTTAGGTATGACTTCACAATGAGAAATATGCTCAGGGTACTAGTGCTAATTTAACCCGCCATGCATGACTTTCATCCCTAAAGCCACAATGGTGTCTTGGACCTGAAACTGCTGGGGTCTCTTCCTGTAACCACTCTTGATAATGTTTTAGTACTGACGTCCAGATTTTAATCATCTGATTCTAAACTGCTCTACTTGGTAAATCTCTGCCTGGTAAAAATATGAGCCTGACACAGTGGGGCTTGGGATAAATTAGTAGATGAAATAGTTTGTCCTAATTTTTAGTAATTTTCCTTTTTTCTCTTAGACTGACATGGTCATTCCTCTGGAGTGTTTTTTGGATTATTCAGATCAGTGTGTGCGTCTCAAGAGTATTCATAGCAACACATTTCCCTCATCAAGTTATTCTTGGAGTATTTGCTGGTAATGCTGTTATTTTTTCTTTTCTTTTTAACATGTTTGCAAAATCTCAAAAAAATGAAGTATGAGAAAAGACGAGATTTTTAGTAGTGCTACTCATGTTGCAGCCCCAGTGGTGTTCTCCACTCTCTGGAAGGTCAAGGATTTGATTACTATCTAAAGGTCTAAAGGTCAAATTTGCAAGGTTAGAATGTGCCTGCTGCCTTTGTAATTCACACAGTGGAGTGAGCTTTTGTCCACCTGCCAGTTGATGCTGAAGTGTGTTCTGTCCACACTGCCTCAGACTAGTTCTGACTGATTTGTAGTGGCTGCATCCAATCTTTGACTGTGCTGCCTGTATGGAAGAGATCAGAGAGGAAGTTGTTCCTATGGGGCTCTGACCTTTCATCTCAGGAGGAAGGTATTTAGGTCACTTCAAATGGTGTCCAGGTGCAAAGTGGCATGTGTGCAGTGTGGAAAAGTATGGGGCCAGAGACCTGGGGCAAAATAGAGAAAAAGGTGAATCAGCAGTAAAAACTCCCCAAAGTGATTTAAGAAGCTGAAGGACATTTTTCAGAGTTAGTTAAGCATGTTGCAAATTGATATTCAGGGAGTTCAAACTATGAACAATCTCTCTAGTATCTGATTTTATGGAGGACGACTGAAGCATTGAACAAGAGCTGCCCTGCTCCTGTTCTCTTTCATGGATGCAGTGCAGCCTGGGCAGCCCTGGCTAACAGCTTTCCCTCTTCACAACCAGGATAAAATGAGTACGAGAGAAGATAAAGTGTGTTCTGTGTCTTTTCCTTCAACACTCAAAGCCTGTGTGGGAACTGGTGTTGAATTCTGCATTGCTGGAGCCAGTCTTTGAGTGAGGGATTCTTTTGGAAAAGGAATGTTCCAGTTTACATCTATTATTTGATAGGTTGTCATCTGGGAGATGCAGTCAGGCCTTAAGGTATGCCTCATATCAAAACCATGTAGTGCTTGGTATTTAATTTCTTTTATCTATATTGGCAGTTTTGAGTGGAAGAAAAGGTTTTCTAATGTATTACAGAAGTGGTAAATTGTGTGTATGTGTATATATACACATAGATATGAATGACATATTCTTCTGTCTTCAAAAGTCAGATTCTACAGGCACACTGTAGAAAGTGCTTCTTCAAAGTGTGTTGTTCCCTGTAACACTGACTTTCTAATCCACAGGCATTCTTGTGGCAGAAGCATTTGAGCATGCCCCTGCTATTCAGACTGCGAGCTTGAGAATGTACATCAAGACAAACTTGTTTCTTTTCATCTTTGCCCTTGGGTTTTATCTATCCCTCAAACTTCTTGATATTGACTTGTTATGGTCTGTTCCAAAGGCCAAGAAGTGGTGTGCCAACCCAGAGTGGATAAACATTGACACAACTCCATTTGCTGGACTGGTGAGGAATTTAGGGGCACTCTTTGGTTTAGGTCTTGGAATTAATTCTGAAATGTTCATCACAAGCTGCAAAGGTAAAAACAGCTGCAAGCTAAGTTTCCGCATATTGTGTATAGCTGCTTCTTTAGCTACACTGCAGCTGTATAATTTCGTTAAGATACCTACTCATACTGAGTATTTGTTCTACATTCTCTCCTTCTGTAAGAGCGCAGCTATGCCTCTGACTGTAGTTGCCTTGGTTCCATACTGTGTCCACTCGTTAATGAAGAAAACTGAAAAGAAACTTAATTAGGTAAAGGTTCAAAATGGTTAGCAATGTGGGGATGGATATGAGCTGTTCAAGAACCCTCTGCAAAGGCAGTTTTGCTAACTCATTTTAACCAAAGGGATGCTACTGCATCTTTGATGTCCTCCTGGTAAGTAACCAGTACATCCAAAATCAGTACGCTCCAGAATTACTTTGGCAGCTCAGAAATATTAGTTGCTGATTCCTAGAAATATTGCAAGCACCCTGCAGTATGGTTAGAAATGGCCCAATATTCTGGGTCATAACAAAGTTTTAAAGTATAATCAACTAGTTTTATTTAGCTATATGGTGGTCTTTAAAGTTCTCTCCATCTCTAGCTAGATGATGCTTCAAGCGTCAGTTGTACATAGTTATACTCGGTATTTAATTTTTTATATGTAGATACTGTGTGTTAAACTGCTACATAATGGTGTGACACTATCACACCACCTACCACTGTACGGCTGTACCCAGGCACTGTGAAAAAGGCCAGCGTAGTTATAAGCAAGGCTTTACATTTAACTTATTGAGCTTCCTGAGCAAAACAGCTTCTGATAAGTCAGATGAGAAAAAAAAAAAAAAGTTTATTTCCATTATACTCTGTAGAATATATTTCTGCATTACTATGTGGGTTTTGTCATTGTTAGTTTTTCAAAGTGGTCACATAAATCATGAATGATACAGATCACACCTTTGAAAGTTGTCAGTGATGACATTCTCTCAATGTATGTCCTCAAGGATGTTGTTCATGCTCCTATATTGCAAAGGTAACTCTGCTAATACTGTCAGATCAAGAGACACAAGCCTGAATCACTGTTAGTTGTGTAAATCATGAAAATGTGGTTGCAGACTGTCATTGCAACTTTATATTCTTGTCAGCTTTGTTTACCTAAGCACACAAGTAGCTAATTTGTTAAATATGTTTGCTATATAAAATGGATGTTCTAAATAGGCAAAGGTGGGTATTTTCCATTTTTACTCATTCTTTAGCATCTATTATATATTCCCTTTCAGTGCACAATTTTTAAGCAATATTTTGCTGATACCATCTTTTAATACTTAGTATACAAGCTCTTTATACATAGCCTTAGTATACAAGGCCATAAAATGGGTAATGAGGGCTGTGTATGTATGATCTGAAAAAAAAAAAGGCTTAAAATATGTAAACATGATACTGCTTCTAGACTTCCAGTTAGGTGTGGGATAATTCAAATTGAAACATTTAATTTGGGTAAACAAGGTGAATAGTTTTGTGTTGGCCCTTAGGAATAAACATACAAATTACAGCAGCAAATCTGAAACAGGCATCCTTATTTAAGAGCCTAGTAAGACTACCTCAACTTAAAAAAATGAGTCATCTGGTTTTAACAGTTTGAGGAGTATTCTACTTCGTGTATCTCCTCATATCTTCTGTAATGGATCTCTGAACTCTTTTTCCTGCAGCAGCTGACCTGAAACCAGTCTTTTCTATAATTGTAATTCCTTAAGCAAAATTACTAAGCTAATGGGACTAGAGACAAATAACGAAGAACAAAGACAACCAAGACAAAGATCAGCTTGTTAAGTTGCTCTGTACTTGGTTATTCCCTACCAGTGAGGTGGCCTACAGAGGCATCACAGAACACTAGCAGGTGGGTCTAGATGTCCCTCTATTTCTGGCTCCTTCTGGCCAGCAGTGGGGGATGCTTTGTCTGTCCGAGACTTTCACAACAGCATTTGGATTTATTGGCAATGTTGGCAATTTTAAGCTGGGAGTTATGGGTAGACATCACATTTTTAAGCTTCTACCACATTAGAGTCTCTGCTTCATGGCCCTGGCAAAAAATCTTGGTGCCTCCGTTGGGATATGCACAACCATAAATGTAGAATGACAACTGGCATTTCTACAGAAGACACCAAATGACACCGTCTACTGTCAAGACTAACAACTCAGACTTGAAAGGTGTAAGCAAATGCCTTTGGGTTGGCAAATGACTTTGGATTGGCTCAGAGTTCCAGGGCTGGGACATCTTTCTGTGAGGTGGCTGCGGTGGTACGACCAGTCCAGCTCTGCCCTGAGCAGTCCATCAAGGCTTGTTGGTCATGCCCAGACATACTGTGTAGCTCCACTTGAAATTTAATCCCTTTGCACAGGTACCAAAGGTCTTTATAATCAGTTAGTGTCCTTGAGCTGGCCTTCTCTGCAGCTCTGGCCTGCACAGTACACCCTTGTCACAGACATGATCCAGTTACACAGAAATACTTCTTAGCAGGTGCAAGATATTCATGTGCCTGTCTGAAGGGTAAGAGAAGTGCTACAACACAAGAGCCAGTAAAAAAATACAATTTATTGGTTTAATTTGGGTCGTGAAAATGGTGTCCTTTAGGCAAAAGAATTATGAAAGAAGTACACGTAGTCATTGTAGTTTTTAATAAAGAGTCATTATTTTTCCATGGTCTTAAATACCAATATAAATTAAACATCATATAGATATGTCAGTAGCTTATTGATATTGATACTCTGTCAATATTTTCAGTCCTGAGCCATCAAACTAATTATTGCTCTGAAACATAAAAAGGTTAAAAATATCAAAGCAAATAATGCAGCTTTCTTTTTAATTTCCAGTTAAGGTTTCAAATACAGACTTCCTTGGGAAAATAGCCATTTCACTGCCAGCTGTGTGAGTTCAGTAGGGACTTTGGCAGGAATTCTATTTATGGATTTGTACAAAAGTGAAATTGGGTTTTGCTGCCTGAAATTAAGGGATGTATCCTAAAAAAAGTTTTGCCCTTACAGCTCTGTTCAATTACTGGTACTGTTACATAGTTTTATAACAAGTGGTGTGATTTTTTTTATAAAGTGATGGAACCGCCCCCCACTCAGCAGATTTTAGGACATGGAGAATTACTTTTTCCAGTTAATACTCTATTATTCCAAATCAATATTTAAATATTGGAACTGTAATTTATACTTTCAGTCTAACTGCTTTGTCTCCAAGATCCTAGTCACTAAAGCAAAGAGTGCTGTTTACTGCAGACAATAACTCATATTTTAGAGAAACCTGCAGTAGATCTTGTAATAAACTGTGATAGATACAAGCTTCTGCCAAAAGAAGCTCCTTCTTGACCTTTGTAATTTCTGACTGCATTGTAGGTGTTTATCAACTGTATTTAATGCAAACGAAGAGCTAATTATGGGGTTTTCCTCCTTTACTGATTATGATCTCTATAAAAATACACATTATTGTCTTGCCTTCTGCAAAAAAAAAAAAAAGAAGTAGTTTAAATAACTGATGATTACCTGTAGGATTTTACAATAATTTATCCAAAGCATGTTTTCTTATTCAAAAATCTATTTGACAGCTTTGATTAGAGTGGTGAGTGTTAGGTGGAGAGTGGTGGGCCAGGAAATGATCCTCACCAGCTGCTGTTCCTCACCTTGATTGTTTTGCTTACTTCTGTGGAGCTGCCTTCTTTGTAAGTACTGCCTGGTTTTGTTGAAGGGGCACCGTGGTGTCAGTGCTGCGGCCGCACACGGGGGACACGCAGCCTCTCCCTCAGCACAGCTGACTTGAGTGGTTCACGGGGTGAAAGGGTGGGGGTTCTGTACCCACAGGAAAGGGATCTGTTGTAATCCTCTGCAGACTGAACATTAGGAGAGATGTGATCCCTGCATACGTACAGCATCATTCAGCTTACCTAGAGAAGGTAGGTAAGAAGTTTCCAGAACACTGGAGCAGGGTCTTCCTTGATTGCTGGTTGAGGCATGACAGCACTGTGCAGTCTGACTGCAGCTAGTGGCAATTCCACAAGTCATCAGAAAAGATCCTTCCCATTTTCAGCCTTGCTTTCCCTTATCAGTGGGCTAATTTACTTCCTGAATGCCTTAGCCTGTGCCTGGTCCCCTGCATGTGCTGGACAAATACGCTTGATGTAGAGAGCTACATACATTCCGTGTTCCACAGGCCTCACAGTATTGTAGAGCACTCCGTGGCACAATGCAGCACCAACATACCATACCTACCACAAAGTATTTGTTTGCAGAAATCTTTCAAATTTAGAATCACAGTAATTCAGCTAATAGGGGCTCCAGTAGTAACAAGTTTCCAATAGGCTCCTTCCATGGCCATCAGTTCATCATGAGTGCCCTTTTCGATGACGAGTCCCTGGGACATCACTGCAATGATGTCGGCGTTCTGGATGGTGGACAAGCGATGGGCAATGACGATGCAGGTCCGCCCTTCTCTGGCCTTATCCAGCGCTGCCTGCACAGTCTAAAGGCAACAAAGTATCAGAGTGAAAACACGTGAAACAAATCAGGCCTCAGCGCTGCAGATTGCTTCAGATTAATTAGCTTTTAAAAGTGACAAGTGAATGAGGCTAAATCAAAGGTTATGGGGTACTGGTGTGCTTAGCTGGGTCACGAACTCCATTCACAAGCGGTACTAAGGAGGAACAGGTGAACACAGACAGCAGTAGAAATTAATGAAGGCCTTTACTCAGGTGATGTGCTAAGTGTCAGCTCAGTGTGGATATGGTTTTAAATTCCAACATTTCTCTAATCTCTGCAAGTAACCAAGCTACACAAATTATTGCCCAAGTTCTTAGGCCCCTCACTACTGTTTTTATTGGGTAGTCAGACTTACGATTTGTATGCATTATTACTTTTTTTTTTTTTAATGTACATAGTTACATTTATGAACTATTCCCATGTGAATGCTTTGAAACCCAGGCAGTTAGTATCCACATTTCTGAAAAAGTGCTGCCTCTCATGGACAGTTTAGGAGCCCTTGGAGCTGACTGCTTTTTTTGAAAGCTGTGCCTCCTGCATCTTTTGAAAAGATCATTAAAGGTGGAAGTGCTGAATTCACAGTACAGAATAATGTGCGGTCCTATGGTGGAGTAGGTTGGGATGTCTCTATAGAACAGGAAGGCCTTGTAAGCCATTGTATTAACTTTCCCGTATCGCTCATCATTGCACATCTACCTTTTCGCTTTCTGTGTCCAAGGCAGAGGTAGCTTCGTCCAGTAATAAAATTTTAGGATCTCGGATGATGGCCCTCGCTATGGCAATGCGTTGCTTTTGCCCACGAGACAGCTGAGACCCTTGAGCCCCAACATTAGTTTCATATTTCTGAAAAATATACAAAAGGCAGATTTTATTCAGGTGTAAGCAGTACACAGCCTGAAGGAAGAGCAGGAGGAGAGAGACAAGAATGCTGCCCACAGCTGCCTCCTCCTTACAGAACCCAGGGATGCAGAAACACTCTGCAGTGCTACACACTTGGGGAGAGGTTTCCAAGCTGTGCTTTGCCTGCATGTGCTCAGAGGCCCAGGCAGCAGAGTGAGCCTGAAGAAAACTGTGATAGCAAGATGCTGGCTGATTTGTCTGGGGCAAAAAGAAATCCCCTGCCCTAGATTTGGAAGAAGATGCTAAAGGTGCTTTCAGGGCTTGTTCTGTTTGGGTCCTTGAATTGTATCCATATCTTTTATGTTCTTCTGATTTATGTTTATATGATTTCAGTGCATTTAAATACTTCTTAAGGTGAACATAAGCAGCCAGCTTCAAATACTTTGTCTAAATATCATGCCCTAGTTACATCTCTCACAGCTCTCAAATCTCTCACAGCTGAGAACAGGATTTATATATTTGCCTACTGTGTAAGAAGCCAGTAGCAACTCACAACCACAGTTTCAGGAACACAAGGCATGGTCATGGCACCCCCTTTGCTCTACAGCTGTAAAAGGACATAAAAGGTGAACCTGTGTAGCAACTTTAACTGGGTTTGGAGCAAACTCCACTGCAATGAGCACTGAACAGCTTGTCTGTAGTTCCACAGCCAAGGCCTGGCAGGTACTTACATTAGGCAGGGACATGACAAAATCATGCAGTTGAGCCTTCTGGGCTGCTTCGATGACTTTGTCCATGGTCGCCTCTTTCGTGTTACTGCCATATTTGATATTATCAGCAATGCTGCAGTCAAATAGCACAGGCTCCTGTGACACTATTCCAATTTTTGATCTAAGAAACTCTACGTTTATATTCTTAGAGTCGTGGCCATCTATTAACTACGAGAAATGGGAGAAAACTTGAAACATCATTAGGAAACAACAGCTTGCAACACCCAAATAGTTTATAGCAAAATTAAATGATTGAACCATATTATTAAAATGCGAACACCACTGATTTGAAGTGATTGGAAGAATTGCTAATATTTGACTCCTTTGTGCATGATGTGTATTTTGTGTTATAGCTTTGATCCAGCCAAATGCTAGACCATTTGCTCAATATTAAGTCCTAGAGAACTATTTAATTGCTTGAGGTTAGGCACATGCTTTATTGCCTTCCTGACATGGTGATCACCGCAAGGATTTTTTCCAAAGAAAGAGAAATCAATCTAGATGGGTATTTACATTAGGAAAACATATAAAAGCTTACTAAGCTATCAGTAATCAAGTAAATGGAAGTTAAATCTAGACAAATTCAACCTGCAGAGAGGCTGCATATTTAGGGATGTGCCAGGCTCTTTGTTGCTTCACTCAGAATTGATTTTTGCTTGTACTCCCACAATGTACAGCACACATTATATGTTTCAAACAGGAGCTACAAAGGCAAATGCCTATGGCCTACATAATGCATGAGGGTGCACCTGGGGCTTGTAGTTCTCTTTTCTTGCCTGAATGCATCTGAGATGATATTTGGGAATTGTCCAAACAGTTCACATCTGTTTGAGAAGGATCCGAAGCCCCAAGCTGTACATGTACATGCCACCACTGCTAGGCTGCACAGGGGGGCACAGGCAGAAGGCCCCTGGAGCACTTCTGAAAACAACAGCACAGAAACCATGTTTTCTTTGCTTACCACACTTCCTTTGTCAGGGTCATAGAAACGCTCCAGAAGCTGGACACTGGTGCTCTTACCACAACCACTACTTCCAACAAATGCTAAAGTCTGTCCAGGCTTAACAGCAATAGAGAGTCCTTTCAGGACCTGAATATCAGGCCGAGAAGGGTATGTGAATTTACAATCAAGAAATTCAACGCTTCCCTTGAAATCCTCCTGGTGAAAAAAAAAGAGAGAAAGATGTTACAATACAATGACCTCAAGCTCAAAACTGAGTTGTAAGGTACAAAATAACTCTCCCTCAGATATCCTTCTGGCATCTCTTGTTTAAAATGCAACATTCATGCTGTGAAATTAGCAGAGGAAAAGGGATAAAAACCACACTGGAGTAGCTGTCCTACAGATGAAGCTTAGTCATAACACTGTTTCTCTGCTTGTACTTCCCCACATGGCACTGGTCAGAGCCATCAATTGGTGGGATTGCCTTACAAATAGATAAGTTTTTAATTTTAATACAGACACTGTGTATAAAATAAACAATTTGATTTTTCTGGATCTGACTTTTCAATTCACCAGAAATTGAGAATTTTCATTTTGTCTGATTCAGTGATGCTTTGCCTCCTCATGAGCACCCCCACCAGTTTGATGTGAATGGAAAAAGCCTCCATTGTAAGCCAGTGATAGTCAGGTTTGTGCATGAACTGTAGAGCAGGAAATAAAAACTTGTTATTCTATGAGTCATCCAAATGTGTTCCATTCCAATGTACAGGAGTTTTACATGCCAAATTCCTAATGGTCCACTTTATTCTACTCTTGCTGCCTAGTACAGAGCTCATTGCTTCTAAGAGAGCAAAGACAAGTAACAATTATACAGCCAGCATAACCTTCTTGTAAAGCAGTGATCCTCATTGACTCCTGAATCATTAGTGCAACTTCCATGCTTACATTGAGCTGAATGACATCACAAATTACTCATCTCCACTCTTACCCATTTTTCCCCTTTTTCACTGTAAACACTGATTTTAGGAAGCCGATCAACCAGTTGAAAGAAGCGTGCAGCAGATGTTTTGGCTTTGGCATAGTTTGGGGTATAGGAAGAAGCTTTTCCCAAAGCAGTTCCACTGGTGACTATAGCAGAGATCACCCTGTGGGGAAGGGGGACATGGTCATTCTCGGGAAACCATCAGGAAACCGAACACTTCTGGAGTTTGTGGCTCCGAGCAGGCACTCACCTGAACACAAAGCTGTAATGGAGTCCTTCAGAGTCGACTAGAAACCCCCCGTATCTGTAGGAGACAGAGTTGGCAATGAACACTATGCTCTGGGCAAAGCCAAAGCACAGCCCATAAACGTGTGCTTTTTTGATTGCAGCTCTATAGGGCATATCCAGGTGCTTCTCAAAATTGTTGATAAACATTTTCTCTTTCCCTATCCCAGCTACAGTCCTGATGTTCGAGACAGCTTCACTGGCAATCTGGAGGAGAAAAAAAATAAAAAAGGGTAAGAGCTCCAAATTTTTACTTGGAAAAAGTTGAGTGTGCTTTCACAAACGTATGATTCTTTCACGAACACAGGACACTTTTGCAATATATGAAGTAATTCAGAAATGATACAGACTGGCCCAAGTATCAGCCAGCCTAAAAAGAACCTTTCCTACAAGCAATTATCTACTGAAATCCTCAGTAGCAAAGCTCTGCATGCTCCACTGGAGCTGAGTTACTGTGAGTGCACTGAGGGAATCGGGCACATGCTCTCACTTGTGATTTATTTCACATAATGTGAATAAATGTGACATCCATAAAAAGAAAAATGGTTTAAGCAACACTGTTATTTCCTTGATTGCACAGATCTATTAATTAAATGTTTATTTCTATTATTTTATTTGTGTTACAATAGTCAGAAGAAGAGTTAGAAGGGGTGGTATCCCCAACTTCTGTTTCATAAATTAAAACCACTTGCATTACTACATTTCCTCACCTGATCAATGTCCCTCTCTCTCTTATGTCCAAAAGGCTGATGATACGAACCATATAAATCATCAGTGACACAATTTCCAGGATTTTTACCTTATACGTAGGCAAAGAGTAAGGAAATGTTTGCCCATGTTTGTAGGAAAATGCAACACAGGAAATTAAGATATAATCCTCATGGAAACTTTTGGGGAGCTTTAATTAATTGTGGGCTTCATATTGTGATTTACTGCCAGTCAGAATTTGGAGTTCTGTCCCAAAAAAAAGAACACTGAAGTTTCATCTATAGAAGTAAATGGACAGCTTATTTGGTCTGAATTTCACTCTACTTATCTCAAGTAATTTTATTAAGAAATTGTTTTAAAATGCTCTAGTTTGCTTGGACTTTGATAGAAGCTTCATAATGTGACACTTTCATTTGGGAAGCAATAGTGTGATAAATGGCTTATAAATTTTTTCAGCATGTAGGAGAAGATCTGAATGTATACAATTAAAAATATTCCATCCAGTTTCAGATGTGTTTTTTTCCTGGCCAAAATTAATAGTCAAATCTCTTGCATTGGCATACACTGTGGAATATGGATAAATAGGTACTGCCAACTGGGTTGTGCACACTGGGCTTTTCCATGTTAGTGTGGTTTTGAGCAATCACTGTGGAAGAGCTCACTGTTTTTAGCATTTGGATGCAGTGCTGGCAAATAAATTAGAAAATAACACCAGACAGAATCAGTCATCACCAAAACTGCTGAAGCATTGAGTGTCCTTTTCATCACAGCCTCTGGTCATTTTGTTGAGTTAAAGCTGATGCCTTGACTCATTAGTGAAATTTCTCTGCATGTCAATACAATATTTTGATTTACAGCTTTTTGTAAATAATTAAACCATACTGAATGGAGGCAACTGGTCAGGTCTTACTTCTTAATTCTTAAGCTGGTAAGGCTTAATTCTTAGTCTAGGAGAGCCCACTGAGAGGATAATTGTGCTGTCTCTAAAATCCACATACTGATCTGCAGTTCAGCAGTGAATTCTCAGATGTGAGGTTTTCTATGTGAACTGCTTTCTGAGGAGAGCAGAATCACAGGACATCAACAAGTGGGTGTTTAAATAAAACCCAAGAAAGGTGAAGCCGACTGCTGAGAGATCTGTGTCTACCTCTTCAGTCCGATCACTTTGGAAAGGTCAAGCACACTCCATGCAGCAAGTGCTTTTGCAGTTAGGGAGTTCCCAACAGCTTTTCAGTGTTTTGACAAGCTGAAATATCGCACCTTATTTGCAAAACATTGCCAGTTTTGTTACATTTGAATTACTGATGATCCCAAATTTCCAATTTTTCAACTACCCATGATTGCAAATATGAATTAGCCTTTTAAATAGCATTACCCGTCCAGTAGCTTCCAGCGCTTTCTTGTCCTGTGAGGCAAATCCTGTCAGCATTTTAGCCTGCACAGCTCCAGATAAGGCCAAAAATGGCAGGAAACACAATATAACTAAACTCAGTTTCCAGCTGAAGTAGAAAGCAATGATCATGGCCACACCAATGTTCGTAAAGGAGTTGACAATCATTCCTATCTGTGATCCAGTTGCCTTTGAAGAAAAGAAACAGAGATGACTGACTTGTACTCCAGTAGTAACTTCAACAATCTTAAAATAAATTTTCCTATAAAACTTTAGAAAACTCTAAATTACATTAAAATGTTATAAGGCACTAAGAGCTGCTGACTGCACTGGAATTTAGCCAGTTTAGTTAGACTGTTTCCAATTAATTGTATAAGACTGCAAATGCTCAATATTCCTTTCATCCACCAAATTTTCCATTGAGAGTTCAGAAGATTGTTTCTACTGATTGCGAGAGAGATAATCTAATTATTGAAATTAGTTCACTTGGTTCCCTGAGGAATCATTCATCTGAATACACTGTTCACCCCCTACATTTATCCATCTATATATAAATAATAAACAGGACCTTTCTGTAGCTTAGCTATTAGCAACAAAGCCTCAGCTGTGCTAAAATCAGCAAGAAGCATCACTGAAAAAGAATGAAACAAAGTTGCATTTCTGCCTATCTCTTTATTAAGGAAAAATTTTAAATATGGCTTTGACATCACATTTATTGAATGCATTCATCTTCTCCTTGTGCACTTCAACAACACTATTCTTTTTATTAAACTTGATTTATTTACTCAAAAGTTACATTCTTTCATAGCAGTAAACAGCCCTACGTAGGAACTATGTTGCTATGTATTAAAATAAAAATGTACATTTGATATCCTCGATGACTTTCAGTCCAGTTCATCTGCAGGACGTGAACGTTTGCAGTAGAAAATGCTCATCATCTGCTCTCTGACCTGCAGCAAGCTCTGTGTCAGTCAGGGAAAGGTGGAGGGCGCTGCTGCCCAGGTAGCTCTGTTCCTCTACCCCAAGCTGTGGTTTGGATGGCTGTGCCTCACTGCTCTGCCCACTGCTCTGCATGTGCTTAGAACAAAGCTATCCCTTAGGAGGCTATTAAATGGTTCACTCAGTGTTTTACAGGTTTATTTATTTCAATTAAAATATGCCCTGTAAGTGCCTGTAAGGTTTGCAGGTGGTTTCTCTCATTCTGTAGAGATTGCTGCTGACAGGGGGTTTGGAAATCTCTCATTTGTCTTTTAAATTATCAAAACACCCATTAATAGTTTTTCAGAACTAACCTACCATGTTCAGTCAAGCTGAAACAGGACAGTTTTTGTAACAAAGAAATCTGTACATCTCTTTCTTTTTTTCTAGAAAACTGCTTGCATTGGAGCCAGGTAAAATGGCATCTGACTCACACCTACCAAAGGGTCAGTCCAGATAGGATGTATGTAACAGTTATAGCTCAGCACAATTTAACCCTCATCCACTAAGGAAGGAACACTACACATGAAGTCAGTGTTTCATTTTCCCAAACTCTGAAACTGGCTGCAGGATTCCTGGCTGGAACATCAGCCAGTACTGCAAACTGTTTTTCAAGTGGGCTGTCAGTTTAAATTGAAACTTCCACAACATACACAATACCATGCTGAAAACTGGAAAACGTGGTTAGTGATCAGTGTCACTAAAATACCAGTTTGACATGTTTCTGAAATAAACACTGAAGCCTTGTGGCAAAAAGCTAATTCATCTCCAGAAAAAAATAAATTAATAATACAGACAGGAATAATGGGTCGTAAGTGTGACCCTATTGGTGCTTTTATGAAATACCATTATAATAATTCTATGCTGACAGTCTATGATAAATAGAAATAGCTTAATTGGCTGGCCAAGGACTGATCTACATTGACCTGGCTGGTTGCACTCTACATAATTTCTGTAACAATGTGCCAAACCAGGCCTTCAATCAGTGCTTACAGTAAAACAATTCATAAGCTACCAGGTCTTACCCCTTGGACCTGTGAGGCATCTGTTGCAAGTCTTGTAGTCAAAGCCCCGGGGCTGTTCTTCCGGTCGTCAAACCAGCCGATGTCTTGCCCCAGCATAGCCTGGAAGCCAATTTTCCTTAAGCGCCTTGTAAGCAGCTCACCAGACTTGGCAAAGGTGTATCCCTGGGGTGCATGAGAATAAATACAGATATTGTGAGAAAGAGATACCCACAGAGTAAAGGTTTAGAAACAAAATTTAAGCATGTTGGACTATTACCTGTAGAAACTGTGTGAAAAATGAAATAACTCCCACCAAGACAAAGAGCACACAGACACCATTGATCTGGGTTTTTTGTTCTTCTTCATCCAGAATGGAGAAGGTCTTTGGAAAAAAAAAAAAAAAAAGAAAAAAAAGAAAAGAAGGTGGCATTGTATTAGAAGTGTTAGTTTTGCTGTATGTGAAGTTTGTTCTTGACTCCCTATTTCCAAGTGCAGAAGCCCAGCCTAGACCCAAAGTCAAACGCAGAGCTCTCCCTCACCCCCTGCAAAAGCCCCATTCCTTATTTTTTCCTAAGGTGACCCTGGGTTAAAACCTAATGGGGTTTTCTCCTATTGAACAACAAGTTTATTATACTCTGTCTGCACACACTACCATTAATTGTGGCCCATCCCCAGATATAACTAACCATCATCCCTTACTGTAAACACTGATAACCAGAGAATAGCAATGGAATAAATAGCACAGCAGCAAAGCAACAGTGCAGCAGCACCTCACCTCCTCTCTGGCCTATGCCAATTGCAGCTTTATTGGGTTGTACAAAATAGAGTCTGTGTAAGTAATTATGCCTCAGCATTACTTCCTGCACAACATTAACAGATGCTATAATTGCCATAAGTAGGCTCCAAGAGGAACCAAGTGTCTTTTACTTAAGGAGTGTGGATACAAGCCATTCACTTATTGCTGGGCGCTTGAGAAAAAGCATTAGTGCATCAAGTACAGCCCTTTCACCCCATTCTGTACCAGTCTCCACAGTAGTCTTCTCTCATTCTTAATATCAGTTCTTTTTCAACACCTGCCAATGTTATTGGCTGCAGCTGAAGTAGTGGTCCAAATCTAAGTAGCCATCCTTTAGCAATTCCTTTCAGTCAGAGCAGCTGATGTGTACCTCAGTTTACCTATCTGAAGTTGTTTATCTGAACTATTTCTGCTGTTTCCAGATACAGGTCAAAGCTCATGTTTGTACTTCTCCACTAACCTTAAATTAATTCTCATTAGATTTCACGAGTAAAAATTATTATAAATTGAGTAAACTCTCCTATGTGTTATTTGTAGGGTGGGAAAAAATAACTTAAGCATTCTACTTTTGCTTGTATAAAAACAAGCCTAAATTCTTCTATGTAAGTACTTAACAGTGGAAATAGAAGGAGTTTTCATTATAGTTACGCAAATTACAAAATTACGCAAAAATAAACTTAAATCCTAGTCTTATAAGGTCAACCCACATTATTTACAGTTCAAAGTGAACTACACATCAAAGTAACACAGAATTGGAGCATGAATTTGAGCAAAAAAATCACTGTTCTCTAGTGGGAATTTCACTTCAAGTATTTTAACATCAGTACCTCAGCAACAAAATAAGTCCTGCAAATTCCAAAATGATAATATCAAATCAGCTTTTAGTGTTTCAAGATAAGAGCTGTTCTAACGCCACGCTGTCTTATCAGTAGCAAGTATATTACTTTCTCAGATTAATCTTTGTTTTAAAGAAAAAAAAAATCATGATGTATGTTTTAATGTTTTTGTTCTATTAAGAACAAAACATATGATGGTCTGCTGCTGTTTCTATCCCCTTAATGAAACACAGTATAAATTCAGTAATTCATGTTTGATCCTGAATTGAACAGGCTGTTGAGCAGATTTCATCAATCTTTGTAAGTTATGTATCTAGAAGAGATACTACTGTTTTGGGTTTGTTTGTTGCAGTTTTGTTGTTCTGTGGTTTTTGTTTTTGGTTTCTTTTCCATGGAAAATTATCTAGTTAAATACTTGGTCAGAATGAGATACAAGTTGAACTCAGTGCAGTCATAAACTGTGTCCTATGAGGATTCTGGATTTTAGAATTGCAGATATTCAGACAGATTTAAAAGCAGATCTATATTCCATCTGCCTGACTGACTTGACACCAGGCAGAAATATTTTAAATTCACAAATAATGAAACACAGCTGTTGGACTTTGCTCATGTTCACTATGGCTTGCTTTTTCTTGCAGCCTTTCCCCTTTGATGGACTGAGACCTTCAAGAGCAGGAATTCATCATTGGCAATGAACGATGAAACCAGCCCCAGACCACCCAGGGTCTAGAAGACGTCTCTCCAAAGGAATCAAAGGTTAGATTCACTGCATATAGCATATGCATATAGCAGTGTCTCACCCGCTGTCTACCGAAAGCCACAGTCCTTGGCTTGGGGTCTAGACACTCAGAAAGTGCTTGGAGGTGGCACAACTATGGCTCAAAGGCCAAGAACATTGGCCAGGAGCTGCTAAGTGAGTCGACATGGACTGGAACATCTTTTGCCCTGCCCCTCCCAGGATCTTACCTAGCAAATGTCCAAGCAAATGTCCAATTAAAAGTGAACAGGAGATAATGACGAACACATGCCAAAAGCTGATAAGCCTACCTCTTCAAAGAGCTCTACTGATTGTGTGATGACAGTGATAGAAATATCTCTACTGAATAATTGTTTATAGTCAAGAAGGCTAACCCCATTTACTTGATGAGATATAAAGATTTGCCCAAAACACGTCAAGTTGTGCATCATACATTCACTCTCCTCTGCTTCAGAGCTAAAATACACATTAAAATGTTACCATAACATACCCCAAGAATCTGACTGAATAACAAAGCATAGAGTGGATTGACTGCTCCATTCACAGCTGCTGCCAGAGATCCAAGCACCAGGTACGGCCATTCAGAGGCATTGTATTTCAAAATCCTGGTAAATGATACAGGCTTGGCATCTTCCTCCACAAGAGATTCCTAAAAAACAGGTTGGATTTATGAAGTGAATGCATTCCCCCGGTGATGCTCTCCCTTTGACAGTGAGATCGAATAGTTAGCCTAGTTTGTTAAATGGCCATCTCATGCCCAAACAGCTGCTCTAGCTTTGTACAGGAGGGGGAACGATGGCTGCTGTCTGGAGATCTTCTGTAGGCCTGGTGAGTCACAAGAGGGTTACATAAATGACTACCTTTACTGTCCTTGGAGAAGAAGAGAGAGAGACATGCCTTGTGGAGCTCTAATGATTCCAACTGCAGGGGTTATTTGCAACCAGTTTAAAATGTTCTGCCACTGAAACTCAGGCTGTTTCCTTTTATCTGCCTCCAGACGAGGTGTGATGAAAAACCTAAACTTCTTCCTCACAAGCAGCTTTTTGTGTCACTTATTAAATCTTCTTAAATATTACTTTTAAGTATTGTGGATGAGCACACTGATCAGATACTGCATCAAATTAAGAGGTATGTGATATAATTAAAATAAGAGAGATCTCAGAGTGATAGCTGGATTCAGGCTTTATCCATGCTAATTATGACTCCTTTCTGTGAAACATCCTCAGACTATATGTTGAATTCCCATAATTATGCCCAGTAAGTGTAGAATATTCATCATCAAATTATAACTTCTGCAGTTGGATCTGTGCAGAATTTTTGTAACACTTAGTGTGCTCAGCCCTGCTCACCTCCCTCAATTCACATGACTAGAAATGCCCAGACAAAAGAGACACTGTGAAAACCTCTCCATTGGAAAGGAGGCACGGAGGAGTGGGTGGAAGCATCTTGTATTTTCTCTTGCTTCTGAGCTAGTGACACAGTGACAGCACTAAAGCCCTCTATTTATCCACAGAATAGGCTTAGCAATAGCAAGAACAGTGACTTCCCACTGCTGCTCTCTGCAGTGAACAACCACAGCCATGCAAATCGGTGCAGAGAGCTTCATAAGCAATTTGGAAACCCACTGTATCTTCTTACATATCCTACATAATTTTAAGGCCTGCCGCCTTTATTTTCTCTTCCAGCTGATTGCATGAGGACACTGACAGCAAAAGGACTCTGGCTTAGGTCGCAGTGAGGAGGTCTCTGCTCAAGTCTCCAGATGATTTTGAAATGAAAGTGAATTTACTCTTTATTGAACAAGAAGCAGTGCCATTTGTATCACTGAGTGGCTATTACATTTCACAGACTGAGCAGTTTGCTTTCTGTCAGTTCATTCAGCTTTTATGAATATGTGTTTTTCAACTAAATCTACAACACGTATCAATTTACCAATAAGTCATGCTCTGCTGGAAATTTTATATGGACCAATAAGCATACCAACCATCAAAATGCAGCCTGGGGTTTACACAGAGCTAAGAATTGAAGCTGTGGTTTTGTTTAAGCAGAGAAGAGGATCAAGCCAAGAAGACATACCTGCCATCAACTCCTATAACACAGACACCTATCTACAGGTGATCATTACCAAGGGGTATAATCCCATGGGTTGAAAATTTCCCAACAAGCTACTGGACCTGACCTTTCTTGCTTTTCCGTCCTCTTCTCCATAAGAAGACGTAAGATACGCAGACTCTGCATGATCTCCTCCTACAGACAGTGGAGGCTCAGGGACCATATTAGAGAGCTGAGATCTTGAGCGCTCCCGAAGTGAAGCTCTGCAAAGAGGACACAAATGGTCTGTTCTTCACAGCTCAGTGACACAATACTTGCTTGCAAAGCAGGTGCAGTTTTTAGATCAACTAAATCAGGATGCACTGAAGCATTTAGTAGGAATCCCACAGACTTCTTCTTTCTTTTCTATGTTCTTCCAACTTCTTGAGAAAAAACATCTCACAACAGGGGCAAATACTTTTCAAAATCATATTCCACTCACACCATCCAGACATTGTCTTAGATATACCATGCACTCTGTATTTGTTGAGTAAAACTGTGGTGTGCCCTACTATACTTGCGCAAGTTAAGACACCAATTCAAATCACTATTAACACTATCAGTAATTCAGTCCAGAAAAACAGGATGTTGAGATAACTCATCTCTATCTCTGACAAAACATAACCCTGTAATGTAGGAGATGTATTCATTTGCATGTGTGACATGGGCTTGCCTGAAAGAAATAAGTTTCTAACTACAAGACAGTCTGGCTTGTAAAATACTTTAACTTCCATCAAGCAGAAGCCATAATAAAAATGTCCTTGTAGATTGCATTGACTTCCCAAGTAATTGCACAGCAAGTCATTTTTCAAGGGACTGGACTGAAAGTGCATTAGATATTACAAATGTGGCTGTATGTTAGCAATAATAAAAATAGAACATTAACACAGTAAATCAAAATTGGAGAGAAAGTGGATAGAAAGAGGAGCAAAATTAAGAGCCTTGCTATCTATCTGTGGACTTCAATCATTAACATTAATACTCAAGAGATTTCTTTCCAAGTGAATTCTATCTCAGTAAAATGCTTGCAGTCCTTCAACCCTCTTTTATGCAGCGTACAGAAAAGTTATTTATTACCACTACTGGGATTTTGGAATAGTGGGATGAAGTACAGAGATCTGGAAATACATTGAGATTTACAACCATTTTTAAGACTCACCTCAAACTGGCCCGATAGCTTCCTCTGCTGAATGATTGGACTTTCTCAAGAGTTGGCTCAACCACATCATCCTCTGCTGCTGCAAAATATAGTATATAGAGCTCTTCAGTTAGTGCTAAAATTGAATACAACCCAAGTTCACTGTGGCTCTGCAAAAAAGAGCAGTGTATCCAAGTCATAAATGGAATATCTTGTAGAAGGCAAAGAATGTAATACAACCTTGTTATTCAATCTACATGTATCACAAGGTTTATATTTGTATTCAACAGGGTGAATTCAACCAAATTTTAGCCCAAGGACCTTCTCACTTGAGATGTGACTGCCAAAGGCTTTTTCTGTATTTGAACTCTGTAATTTCTCTCTTATTTTAGGATAACCATATCCAATGTATGACATTTCACAAAAATACGAGAGATCATTCTATTAGACTTTAATTTCCAGAAGCTTTGATTCAAATCTGCCTCTAGCAAAACAAATAGAGTGGTTTCAACATACTCTATAATTTGCTTGAATTTCAAATGCAGCAGGACTGGACTGTTGGCACAGAATGGAGCCGTAAAATGACAGGTATTGAAGGTCAGGACTGCTATTTAAGGGTAGATCTATATTAGGAAGGTCATTTGGTGCATATGCAGCAAAACCACTTTGGCCAGGGCTATCAACGTGTTACTTCTATGAATGATAAAATTCTGCCATAAAAATAGAAGAAAAAAAGAAGCAACTAGTCCATATCAAAAGAAAAACTTAAAAAAATCTGCATTCTGTGGATTTTTACATAATTCTATTAAAGAAAACAAAATGCTTACTTTCTGTTTCTTCTGTAGTAGATGCTGGGTCTGCTTTGCTTTGCAAGGTCACCAACATGAAATAAACCCCTTTCCTCTTCAAGAGTTCCTCGTGAGTTCCTCGTTCTACAGCCCTTCCGTGCTCAAACCCCACGATGACATCGGCAGCTTTGATGGCTGACAGGCGGTGAGCTATGGAGATTGCTGTGCGGCCAAGGCGAGCCTGGTGGGAAACAACAACAGCCTGTTCCAGGACAGCACACGGAAACACTTGGAACCCGCACCATGGAATCTAAAGTTTGGTCAAATTAACAGGAGCAGTTCCAGCTGACTTTGACTTAAGCTCCATCCACAGCCCACAGAGCAAAGTGAGCTACAGATTTCTGTTAATGTCCCAAAGTAAGAGAAAATCGTTCTCTGCCAATAATACCAGGGTTCTACTTGTGCATATGAAGGAGTTATTAAGCAGAGCTTCTCATTGATTTGTTGCAATTCAGCAACACTCTCTGTAGAGTACATTTAAAATAATTTCTGCACTTTCAAGTCTGATTTTTGCTATACTATAGCAAACCTTATGAAGTGCTTCTTGGACAACAGCTTCACTTTCATTATCAAGTGCTGACGTAGCCATATCCAGTAGCAGGATTTTGGGGTTTCGCACCAAAGCTCGAGCGATAGCTATCCTCTGTTTTTGACCTCCACTCATCTGGCTTCCACCTTCTCCAACGTGAGTGTCAAATTTCTGTGTGAAGGAAAAAGATGAAAATGAAACAGATAACCAAAAATTCTGTTAATCTTCTGGTGAAGATAATGGTAAAATGTGTCTCAGATTTGTCCTTGGAGTAGACTTTAAAAAAATTATTGTTTTTGAAAGAGAAAACCATTGTTAGTGCAGCACATTGAAAGGACAACCGGTGAAATAATTTTCTTCATAATATACAACATCATTTGGCCTGAACTGAGCTTTCAACTCCAAACCAATAGTGTGCACTGGTAAAAAGATGAAATGTTCTGGTTCAATTCAAAACAAACTATATGGGCAAAAACTGAAATGGAGAGGAATCACCCACCCACTTTCCCTCAGATGACTCAGAAACAAACTTTTCAGAGTTGGATTTGTCTGCTGATGACCTGTGACTCATGGACACCTAATTACCTGTAGTCAAAGGAAAGGTTGCTGCCTACTGTGTGTATTAATCTTCTGCCCTTCCACCTGAGCACAAATTGCTGCAGAAGGGGAGGGACAAAAGGATTCTCTATTTTTTCATCAAATTGTGCCAAACACCGTACAAGGCAGAGCATACCTGTGGTAAGTCCATGATGAAATTGTAAGCATTGGCCTCTTTGGCTGCTGTGATTATGTCTTCCATGGTAGCCTCATCCCGGCCGTAGCGAATGTTCTCTGCAATGGTGGTGGCGAACAGCACTGGCTCTTGTTCAACAATGCCAATCTGTGAGCGCAGCCACGGGATATTCAGGGAACGAATGTCATGGCCATCCAGGGTAATCTACAGAAGCCAGTTAAAACACAAACACAAATTTAAGAGAAAAAGTCAGGGAAATTATCCCCTCCAGTTCAGAGATGAAGAAAGACACATTGGAAGTGAAAGGCTTTTGAGGCTTTGTTTCCATGACCAGCATAAAAATCGGCTTGCCTACACAGAAGGCAGCAATGCAGTGGCAGTCATATTGGCTCTAGGAGTTGTGCTCTTTGATTTCATTTCCATTTTTGCTTGGCCTCAGAAATAAAACCAGGTGAAAAGTAATCACGAAAATGATGATTATATGTTTACAAAAAAATTTGGTTCTTTGTCTTTTATACATTTAAATATGGGTCAATATACATGTGATTATATGTTCCTATTTGATATAGGAACACATAAGTGGAATGAGATTGTTTACAGATGCAATTCATATTCTTAGTCAAGCCATTACTAAATGTTAATTGTATATACTGAAGTGATATTATGGATTAATGTTTAAGTGTTTAGTACTGTGTTTTCCAGAAAACACTTGTTACTCCTGAATTGTTATAACTATAGGTATAGTTCTTACTCAGATTTAGCACTAAATTTTTATTTTATCCTAACTGTTTCTCTCTTTCACATTATTATTTTTATGAGACTGTTAAGCACAGTCTTATAAAAGAAATGCACAGGAGGATATTTTGCTCATTTAAAAAATAATTTTTTAAAAAAGAAGAAGGAAACAAAATGGGAGTTAGGAGTCTTCCTTTCCACTTCGGAGAAGAAACCATGTCATTCTTTCAAGTTCCTAAGGCTGGAGAAACACATTCTAGGCTGGTACACTCACCATGCCTTCAGTGGGGTCATAGAAACGCTGGATGAGCTGTATCACTGTACTTTTTCCAGCTCCACTAGCTCCAACAAAAGCTGTTGTCTCCCCCGCTTTAATGACCATATTAAGGTTATCCAAAATCTGGAGAGGAAAAAAACCAGAAACAGAATCTATCCATTCTAATTCTTTCGCAGTCATACAACCAAATGAGTATACTCTGTATCTTTAAAGGGAGATTCAAAGCAATTTTACAAAATTCAGAACAGTATTATGAAGACGATAAAGCAACCCACATATTTTTACATTGTTTGAAGAGTTTGTAAATGCACTCATTTACACAACAGGCAAGCAGATTTAAATATTTTTTTTTTATTCCTGTTGTTCAGCATTAAGAACTAGTCAAGTTAATACCACTTGAGAACTTGGCAATAAATTCCCTTTAAAGAACACCATGTGTGTATTGTGAAGGCCTTGTAAAGCATAAATATTAAGAATGTCAGAGTGAGGTTCTGTAGGAAAATCTAATACTTCATGTGCTTCTGCCCTTAGAAGCAATAGCACTCATTTGCTTGTCCAATAATATGCTTTTCCTAGGAGAATTTGTCGATTAACACACAGCAGTAGAGAAATTATGGGGTATACAGCCAATGTTCCTGTACCTTTCTTAGCATTTTAATGGGTCACATGGCACATCCCCAGGATAATGGAAGAGTTTTACAAAATCTCACACCATTCAGCTTTTTACTTTGTGTTCTATTCACACTGATACAAGTGCATAACAGATTGTAAGGAAGCTGTATGCAAGTGAATTTGTCTGAAATTACTAGGAGTTCATGCTCAGCAGCAAGGAATATGTTGATGTGGCAATGGATATGTCAGAATGGTAAAATAAGCAGAATGGTAAGGAGAAGAACCCTTTAATAGAAGAATTCTTAATTTGACTTTTAAACAAAGGATCTGGGCTTCTAGAAAATTACTAACGACTACAGAAAATCTAGAAATTGCTTGCAGAATCAGGATATTCTGATTGTTTACAATAATTGTGTTCACAGGATGGACGATAAATAATTACCTTTATGTCTGGTCTGGAGGGATAATGGAATGTTACATTATGAAATTCAATTTCACCTCGTACTTTATCCAGCTTGTAGCCATCTTCTGACATGCAGTCAATGGTGGGTTTCTAGCAGAAAATGTATTATGTTATTTATTTGCTGTTAAACAGACAACAGTGCTGCAGTATATAAATATTCCCATACTATAGAAAGCCATATCACTTCTGTTTGAAAAGCATTTGGCTGCGTGGAGCCAGCTGCAGGCTCTGCCCCAGGGACAGCAGGCAAGGGGCATGAGATGGAGAGCCAAAGGGATGGGTTAGTTGTCACTGGTGGGTAGTAGGGGCAAGAAGGATGCACCCTCTTCTCATTTTAGGCTGACTGCAAATAGCACAGTCAATCACTCAGCCAGGTTTTGCTGGAACAGAGTAGCTGACTGAGCGAGGCATTTTGACTAAGTTAATTTAGCCAGCTCCTCGGGAATAAAATGGCACTAACCTCGCTCATATAAACATTCTCTCACAGCACCCAACAACCAACTCATTGCTGAAAGTCTGCACACCTCACCACTCTGCATCTGAAACATCCATCCTTGCAAACCCTGTCCTAAGAGCTGGAATACTGAAGTTTTCCCACAAAGTGCCTTGGCTCTCACATACCTTTGGCCAGGCCTTGGGTATTGTGGATTGTTAGACACAAGAGAACTAAGAGAAATTTGAGGAATCACAAAGAAATAAAATTTTCTAAGGACAGACTTCTGAAGCACAGAATACAGAGAATGAATTAAAACTACAGCAACATCAATATTTGATAGTTGAAATGTGCACGATTTTTTAAATGGCCTAACAGATTTTAGGGAATGCTAATGCAAGAAATGCATATGTTCTAAGATGTTAAGAACAGCTAGAAGATTGGTTCCTCTTTAGGAATATGTCATACTTAAATTCAGATACTAAGCTATGAAGAAAAGTTTCACTGATCCTGCAAATGGGAACCTCAGTATGACTGTAAATTTAGTGCCAGAAAAAATCTGTATAGGGGCAGAGCTGTGCTTGTACTGTCTAATCACAAATCTACAAGTGCAGCAAGCAGATGGATCTAATTTTGTCCCTTTTCTCTAGACAGATGAAATCTCACTTTGGTTTGCTTTTTTTACCCTAAGGTTATCTGACACAGCCTTATCTTGAATTTTGTGATTAATCCTTACTGTTGCAACTCTTTATGCTTTTAAATTTTTTCTCTGAAAAACAGTTACCTTATCTATGCCTTTTTCAGTTTATCTTAGAGCCTTAGCTTATGAAGTGCATTTATAAGGCACATGTTTTATTGTTATTACAGAAGTTTGAAGGGTTACTAAAAATCTATTAGCATCACCCCAGCCCCTCTGGTCTGCTTTATACACCCTTATGTGCTCTGTAAAAGACAAGGAGCATTCTAATGTGTTTACAGTTTTTAACACAATAAAACATGTTAGTGAACAGAGATACCACTTACTGTTAAGAAATCAACAGTACTTTCAAAACAACTAGATTTATAAAGCTACAGAAAGAAATCTCCATCAATAAATGCCAATGGAGTCTCAGGCTCTCTCATACTAACTTATTTCCAGTCTGTTTGTCTCGATAATATTGTGATTAACATTTATGACTGCTGCATGACCAGTGCCTGTGCTCATTTGGGTAGCTCAGGACAGGCGACAGAGGCCACCTGTGCCACTAATGCCAATAGAGTCACACCTTTTGATGCCACCTGGAGGCTGAGAGCCAGATGCTTGCTGCAAGTTTGATTGCAAAGTGACCATTACTGCCTGCCAGTACACTTTCCATGGGCCAGCACTGATCGTAATTGTATGGAATGAGAGAGGGGAATACAGAACATCAGTAACTGAGGTAAAAATTCAATATTCAGAAGCAGGCCACTTAAGAAATCTGTTCAACACCTCCTTTGAGCCCATGCACATGCCGCTAGACCTTTCTATTGGACAATCAATTTTTCTTTAATTGGACTCAGTTTTCCTCATTTTTCACAGTAGACAGAACTAGTACCACTTTAGGTTTATTTAATTATTTTTCCACTACAAAGTAACACAGCTTAGAAATGCATTACTTACTTTATCTATTGTCTCAAAAATGTTTGCTGCAGCCCCACGACCGGTGGCAAAGGCTTCCAGACAGGGAGATGCCTGGCCAAGATTTAATGCTCCTACTAAAACACCAAAGAAAACCTGAAGAAGTGGAAAAAGAAATTAACAAAATATGACCGTGTTTTTGTTATAATTTACAGTTTAGACATGCAAACCAAACTACAGTGGCTTGATGACTTCTCATGCATCTGCTGAACTGCAGGGATTCACTATATGACCATTACTAGCCAACAAGAAAGCAAACAAATGCGTTTTAGAATGTATTTTCACTATCTTTCACAATTTTGCTTGAGGCCGAAGTAAATCACCCTATCTTATATTTGCCCTGTCCTAACAAATTGTGCACCCAGGTATTTACTGAGATGCCAGTGATGTATTCTTAAGCCATCTCAGTTTGACTGACCCTCTTCTGAAAGCCCTAGGATCACCTTTTTACTAAGCCTAGGGCAACACGAGAGAAAATGAGCCACAGCATCCACTCTTCCTGGAAAGACTGGCAGAAAACAAAGGCAGCTGAACAGAGTATTGAGTATCAGAGGACACTTCAGTTCAAGAATTCATACAGCTTGGTGTCTGGCCTTGCAGATCAGAAGCAAGTGAAGCTGTAGCATATCAACCAAAATACCAAAAATGTTTTTTCAAAATTTTCTATGAGCTGCCAATGCTTCCTTTCCTACAAAGAAGTTTTTATCAACGTTCTTAAATGTAGAAAGGAACCGTCTAAGACTGAAAATGCTGGCAATTCTGATATGATATAGGGGCCTCAAAGAACAGGACACTGGAAGATGGTGAATACAAAAAGGTGAAGGCTTATTTACCACTTATATACCACATAGCTGCAAATGTATTCATTATCTGTTCCTACAAGGAGTGAACTGCACTGTATAGCAAGTATAGCTTATTTTTCTCAGTGCTACCCTGTCAGGGCATGCTTTTGAACAGTTTTTGAAATATTTTTTCCTAGAATTTACTCTCCTTTATTTCTTCTTAGTTTTTCAGTTACAGAGGTGGTTTGGCAGAACAGATTATAAATATCTGGACAAAGTCTTTGGTGCAGGCTTTTGGTCCATTTTCTTGCTTTGTTGTGGCTGATAGTTTGGACATTGACCCTGCACATTAGGAAATACATAATGTAATGAATAGTATGCAATCCTTTGGTCTAGTTTGACCTGAGAATTCTGCTAAGAAGTAATCAAGGACTCAGCTGGCCTTTTGGATACAACACAAACAGTAGTCAGGATAAATGAGGCAGAGTGTATAAGGAAACACTACTGCTGAGAAAGAAATAGCAGTACACAGGATTCAGTTCTCCTGTTTACTGAGAATAACCCTATAGTTAAAGGGAAGGACTCTATTGTACACTATGCACTGCAAACGTCTACACTGGGATGTATAGACTATGCCATAAATTCATACTCAGCTTTACTACAAAGTAATTTTCTTGTGTGAATGAGTCCCAAAGCAAGTAGGTTTTATGCATGTCAGAGTCCATCATGAACATGAGGGAGCAGGTTCTGTACATCCGAAAGAAGAGGAAGGGAAGGCAATACTTAGCGTATCTCAGTGCGTTATGGTTGGTGAACACTTTCTGAGAGATCAGGAAAAGCATATTTATGTGTTTTGTATCTACACATCCTTCCCTTCTGCACCCTGCCAGACTAGCATTGTATGGCAGAAAACATCAAATAGAAGAAAGATGACTGGAAACTGAGAGAAGGGGGAGCACAAGGAAGAGTCTCTCCATTGACAGCTACAATTTTTCAGCTACAGGGTAGCTCCCCACTGTTTGCCATTTGTCATTTGGAAGCACAGTTATCGTGCAAGTCAAGGAAATTGCTCGCTTTGTTTTTCACAGCAGTACCTCGTATCAACTACTGGTGTCAAGAGCAGGTGCAAATGATTTCCTGTGAGGGACATCCTCCTTGAACAGAATTACTCAAGTTTACAAGGTTCTCAGAGTAATTTGCCAAACTCCATTTAGCAGGAAGCTTTGCACTGCATGCTGCTGGTGGTTCAGAGCTGAGCAAGAGGCAGAGCAGGAGCAAAAATAGATGTCTCATCAGAATACCCAGAACTTACCAAAGTTTGGGAAAAGTTTGCTCTGGGTTTGGACTGGAGTCTGCCATTTGGGCAGTCCTGGCTTACAGCAAATAACCCAAATATCTGTGGATGTTGGTTTTGTTGCATTTAGGCCATCAGTGTCTAGAGCATCTACTGTGCAGAAATGGCCTTTGGATACACTGCAGGAGCCACAGCCATGTGTGTTGTTATCCATATGTTTACATGTCCTTTGTAACAACAAAGCAACAGAAAATGTTTTTTCAAAGGAACAGGAAGTAGTCATGAGAGAGAGGTTAGGTTTGACAAAACTTTCTTTGCTTAGGTTTCCCTTTACCACAAAGGGGTTTTTTATTACCAAGTAATTCAGGGAAGCCAGCATCCCAGAAGCCACATGCTGACCCACAAAATGGCAAAGCTGGTTTCAGGCCTCTGAGAGTTGTATAGTGGACTCTCAAATGAAAGCATTATTCTGATCACAGTAGGTAGTATTTAAAATCTTTAAAATAAACATGGATTATTTTCAATCTTATCCAGTTGTGTCATATACTTTCATACATATATTAAGTAATGATCTTTAAAAGAAATACCTAGTGTTTGTTACCACTGAGGCACCAGATACCAGAACACTACAAATATGTGTTTCAGAATTATTATTTTAAAGAACAGTCCATAAAAGTTACATCAAGCTAAAACAGGTACCTGCAGAAGAGTGCCAGGTGAATACTCTTCTTCTTCAAGGACAAGTTTAGACCCATACCAAAAGGCTAATGCATAACTTAGGAAAATGATAAACCACATGTAACCAGTGAATAACCCCATTATTATTCCTTTTCGAATTCCCCAGTGCTGAGCAAACACCAGATTCTTATCGTATCTGTAGAAAGAGACAAAAATAAAAGGGAATTAAATCAATTTGACAGAAATTTCAAAATAAGCAAAGACTAACAAAAATGAGGCATCTTTGGTGACAGCAGAGTGTACACATAAGGTTGATACAGAATCATTCTGAAGTGAGAGATCACAGCTGAAACCAGCAATGCTCCCAGACCATGAAACCCTTATATGTCCTAAGTGTAACAACCACAAGAAAAGCCACACTCACTGCAAATACCTCACCATGGGGTTTGGAACTTCAGCAGAGTAACAAAGGATTTGAGAATTCAGCCAACACTTCAGAGCTGTTATATCCTACAGCCATGTTATGCTTTCATGGAATTTAAGAGAAATTTGCAGTTTAACATCATCAAATCGTGTCTTGCTGAAACCAGTTCTCTTACTTAGCTTGAAATAACCTAAACTGTTGTGCTGTGAAAGTGATATATCAGACAGCGTTTAGTGGACAATTTGACAGTGTGTTCGTACAAGTAGGAATGAATTGAAGAGAGCATTGCTGATGTTTTATTTCACTGATAAATCGAGTTATAAAACTAATTTTACAAACATTACTTGAAACCTAAATTTCTGAAATATCCATGCATATAAGTCTCAAAGCTAAAGGACAGTGATAGTTGTAGAATATAGAGAATATAACTGGTGGGAATCTGACATATTACAGCATTTCACTGCTTCAGGAGAAAAAAATCAGAGATCTTACAGTTTGTTCAAACAAACCTTTCAACTTCTTTCTTCTCCCCACCAAAAGCAGCCACTGTTCTGATGGATGAGAGCACTTCATCAGCCACAGCTCCAGCTTTTGCATAAGCCTTTAATTCTCGTCCTGTTAGTTTTGCCACAGCCTACAAAAGCATGAGAAGTGCTGGTTACACCTGAGCTGTAGGTACAGACAAGGACAGTGATAAGCAATGCTGGCTGTCACACTGTGCTGTCTGCTCTGCACGAGGACACCTCCTGCACTCCAAGCAGGCTTTTATTAGGCACACTGCACACTGGAACACTCACATCTTCTAGTACTAGGGCACATACCTCTGTAGCATATGTTTTGCAGCAGCTCTCTGCCCCAGGTAGCTAGAAAAAGCAGCTGGCAACACCTGCTTTCCCTCCCTGCCTCTCTCTCTGCTGTTAACTGTGCTTAAGCAGACTGTGGGTTTGTGCATAGTGGGAGGAAGGGGGAGCTTAAGGGGCCCTTCAGCCACCGTGGCAGATCCCAGCTTCAGGAAGAAGAGGTGACTGGAGTGATGGGGGAGGATGGAAACAGATGTTGCCCAAAACTGTTCTTTGTTTCTTGGGCTGACAGCAAGCAGGCTCCTGCACAGCAGCCCAGAGCACACTGGATGCCAAAAGCTTACTTAAACTCAAAAAATGCTCAAACTGATGGATGAAAATGTAGTCATGTACAATTCTACACAAAGATACCACATTGGCTTGAGAATGAGATATCATTAGAAAGTGTAAAGTGTCATTATTTACTTTCCTTCTTCCAATACCCTACTCCATGCATCTATTAGCTACTTTTGGAGATAAAAAACTAGGCTAGATTAACCTTGGGTCTGTTTTCGTTAAAAAACAAAGACTTGGTCTGGAAAGGCTGGTAAGGAGGAAACACTCAACAGTAGGTCTGTGAAAGGAAAGAGATGGGTACAGAGAATTAAGAATGGAAAGGAGGGGAATTAGAGATGTAAAGGGGAATGAGCTCAGAAAGGTATTGCAAATGAAAGAAAAGCATTTTCATTCCCTGCCAGGATTCTGCTCTCCCACTTCACACTGAGTCATTATTCATGTCATCTACTGGCAGCCAGCGCAAGGTGCTAAAGGACAGCTGGAAGACAAGAAATTAGTCAAGGTTATATTACAGGTTTAATAGAAAAATGATAGCAAGCTCTTCCTGAAAGGAAAGAAATTAGATCGCCAGAGGGCTGAGCCCAACAAGAATGCAAAAGAGGAGCAGGAGCTACTCAGCCCTGATGAGTGTAGGAGAGGAGGTGAGAGGGCAGAGGATCCTGCAGTTTCCCTTTTCACTGCCCTTTGTCTGGGCAGTAACAGGAAGTTTGTAGGAAGTGGATGGAGAGGCAGAACAGGAACAACAGGTTGAAGGTGCAGCAGCTTCCAGGAGCAAGGACAGCTTGAGGTAATTTTGAGCAGTTGTTTTCAACTATTTTACATTTCTAAAACTTGATCATTCTCAGAAGTTGCCAATTTACATAGAGAAATCAAGTCCCATGTCTGGTAACCCTCTAAAACAGGTGTGCAGTAATAGAGAGAAGGTAAAGGTTCTGATCTCAGCAACAGTAAAATCTATCCACAGGGCCCACAAGAAGGTGTGCTTATACTCCCACGTTAGAAGCAGGATATGTCATTCTGGGAAAGCAAAAGTGGGAGCAAAGCCCACCTCCCCTCCAGTGTTGCTGTGACCCTAATCTGCCTCTCCTGACTTTAAAGGGCTGTAATAGACTTTACCAATCCTCACAGCTCTATGGCATGATCTTCCCTGCCCATTGTTCCTCAATATCAACCTTTCACAATTCACTTACCAAGCCATAGACAGCTGCTCCAATCCCAAGCAAAGGGCTGACTGCAATGATAACCAAGGTCAACTTCCAGCCACTGACAAATCCCAGTAGGAATCCACACACAAAGGTGGTTATGCGCTGGATAAAGATTGCTACTTGGTCAGCAATAGCCTCATTAATTTTGTTAACATCACTGGATAAAAATAAAACAACAAAAATCAACAGACGATTGGTGAGCATACCTTTTTTTGTGTGTTACAGGTCTTGGCCACATTTGGGTTAGTTGCTTTTCCCTGGAAAGGGCCCTTCCTCATCCCTATTCTTTCACCATCACCCCTTACAAAGACCCTGGGCTACAGTGAGAAGGCCTTTGCAATGGCAGAAGGCTTTTAAACATCTTTAGACTGCAGAGATGACAGTGTCCTTTCCCAGGAAAAGTTGTCCTGACAGCTGAATCATTCACTAGCTGGTTCTTACTACTGTGCCCAAGCTGATTCAAAGGACAGGGCAGAGACATCCCAGCTGGATGCAGCTGCCTGATAATGGAAAAGCAGCATAGCTGATATAGCATTCCTCACATCATGGGGCACCGAGAATGTACCATATCACCTTGCCAAGGGGACAGGAAAAGGGAAGAGGGCTCCAACTCTCTTCTAGTTACACCTTCCACCATCTCCTGGTTCCTCCCTCCATCCCGTAAGGTAATTTATTCTCTAAATGAGAGACAGAGTGGGAAAATCAAGGAGGGCTACTTTATCACTGGAGGCAGTGGGAAAACATGACAGTTCTATCACATGGAGGACAGTGGGGCAGCAGTTGGCATCATCATCCTAGGCAGCTGCAGAGTTCATTTGTTCTCTCTCAGGCATTGCCAATACAAGCAAAACACTCTTGGCTACTACCTCGCCTCTGAGATTAGAAGAACTAGGAACTCCTGGAATAAACAGTATCAAGTGGGTACTAATGAGCTTGCAAGCAACTAATGAGTTGCAAGCTCATTGATATATCAAGTGAAATTACAGTCCTCTGTTGAAAAATGTAAGAGTGTTGAGTAGAAGAACCATGTTTGTATTTCTTCTGGCAAATGTTTTTGCAGTCAAGAAGCTTTCTGCAGGTCACAGGACAATGTTTTTCAAAACCAAGGGTACTAAGTGTTACTTGTTAGACAAATACATGCTTAGTTCCTACTTGTTCCAAAGAAATTCTTCACAGCAACTTAAGCTTGCCATTTGTTCTTCATGAAAAGAACACCATAGAAAGTAATAGATACTGGTGAGTAAAGGCAAATAAAATCACCTTCAGCTACAGAAAAATCTTGTGCAAACATGACTATTACACAGGCACGACTGAGAAGAGCCATCTACAGTCAGCATGTCCACCCTGCAGCTGCCTGCAGCCTGTAAACAGGAACTACTAAGGAGCAAGCCTTAAACTCTGCTTTTTTCAGGGCTAAATGTTTGCCCAGGATGAGACAGTTTCTCCAACTGCCTTCGGTCCCTGCCTAATTGTGTCTTAACAATTATGGCATTCAGTTCAAAGATGGGGGAGATAATCAGTCTGGTTGCTGCTGTATTTGTATTGAAAGGTGTTTGTCAAATGCCTGATTATTGGCACTCTGTGGTGTTTGGAAGGAATTGCAAAATGTTTTCTATAGCATATGTTTTTTCTAGATTACTTACTCAGAAATTCGGGTGTTCAGTTCTCCCACAGATGTACAGTCAAACCAGCCTATATCCATTCGCATTATTTTCCTGAAATAAGCTTTCCTGATTTTCTGTATCTGACGAGCTGCAGACATAACCCAAAAGCAGATCTGGGAAAAGCATAAAGTGGCCGATAAATTGCAGTAAAAAGTCTTTCTACTCCCAACAAATGGGAAAATGCAATTTGGCTAAAATGGGAAAGAGCAATTTGGCTATTGATAAAATTACTATTCAGGTAAATACATTCTTGCTACATAGACATGCTAGCTGTTTTGATCTTTAAAGAGTCCAGCAATTTTATATAGCCTGTGGATCAAACATTTGTCACAGTTCTGATAGGATGAGAGGAGAGGCAAGTTGAATTACTTATGCTGTTACGTGAATGTCATATGGATAAACTTTTTTTCCATCTACAACTGTAAGTAATACAGGGATGGCATTCATCCTACCTCAGTAACTAACTCTGGAATAGTTCCCAGGAAGGAAAATGACAAGTGATTTTTGTTATTACAAAAAGCTTCCAAAGCAGTGGACCCTATGCAGAAGTCGTCTGAGCCTGTGATTCACCTCGATCACAAGGACTGAACCATTACTACAGAATGCACAGGGTGTGATTCTTCTCCAACACTAGTTTTACACAAGTATTGCTCTGTAATAGCTCTATAATAAAAACACAAGGCTCAACACAGTTGAGATGCCTGCTGGGAATCTGCATGCCCTTCAGCTGGTACTGTAGGAGGGCATGTGGATTCCATAGCACCACACTTGAGTATTGCTTGTGGTGTGGGTAAAACTTCTTCTTTTGCAAAGGTATGCACGCACAGGTCCAAGGAGCTCTCAGATTGACAGAGCTAACATATCTCTGATGATTGAATGAGAACTGAAAGCATCTGTTCTGCTCAAATAGGTAGCTAGCTGTTAAAAGGAATATAATTAACATAAACATTATTTAGTGATTTAAACTTTGAAATCAAAATAGAAAAAAAAATACTAACTTGGAGGTATCCTAACACAAGTATGGCACAACCAATTCCTGCATAGTATCCTGCAAACCTGGTCATTTCTTGTTCAATGTCCAGCAGCCTTAAAAAAGAAAAGGGAAAAAAAAAGAAGAAAGAGTTAGTAATACTGTTTTAAATTTGATTTCTAATCTGGTGTGTCATCAAGTTAGAGTCAGGTCAGCTGGCAAATCAGCTTGTTTTGCTAACAGGGGCATTATTTCCCAGTACTGAGGCTATCCCTAGCAGGGGCTGGATTCCTTGCTCTGCCTATTGCACAGGGCCAGGGAGCTGCCAAGGACCAGAAAATGCTCTGCCATCGTGGAGTCTCTGGGAAACCCCCCAGACTGCATGCTCCAAAAGAGCACAGGTGAGAAGGGGCTTCAGAGAAAAACTGCACAAGTTTTCATTAAATGTTGAATGTGCTTGCTTTGTGCCATTATACCACCTAATAACACTCAGATTTAAACAGTGTTTTATGGGAAGAAATGAGGGCTGCTAAAGTCAATTCAAATATAAATTTCTAATCTGAATTGATAATTTGTTTTGTTACTCAAGTAGGAGTGTTAAATTACTCATAATATCAGTGAAGGGCATTGAATTGCTGCTTTTGCTTTTAGGTTACTATGAAATAGGCATTTAAGGTTGTTATACGTTATTCTTTTAGACAACTTTTTAAAAACATCCTGCAGACAGCAAGTTCTATTCCATTTACCCAAAATTTTGCACACAGAACTTATAAGCCAAAAGGGAACACAGTGCACCTGACTTGATCTCTTGTAAAAAAACAATCATGGAACAACTGCCTGACACAGATATCCAGTACAATTTTTCATGTTTAATTAAGATCATGAAACAGATCCTCCTAGAAATTGTCCCAAGGAACATGATAAATAAGTGGCTGGTGACAGCCAACATGTCTTCACTAAGGGCAACTCCTGCCTGACAAATTTGGTGGCCTTCTATGATAGGGTTACAGCTTTGGTGGCTGAGGGAAGAGAGACTGACATCATCTACCCAGACTTGTGCAAAGCATTTGACGCTATCCCACATGGCACTCTTGTCTCTAAACTGGAGAGAACGCAGATGGACCACTTGGTGGATGAGGAACTGGCTGGATGGTCACACTCAAAGAGCTGCAGTCAACAGCTCAATGTCCAAGTGGAGACCTGCAATGAGTGGTGTTCCTTAGGGGTTGGTATTGGGACCAGGGCTGTTTCAAGTCGTTGTCAGTGACATGGACAGTGGGATTGAGGGCACCTTCAGCAAGTTTCCTGGTGACATCAAGCTGTGGGGTTTGGCTGACATACAGGACGGAAGGGATGCCATCCAGATGGACCTTGACAGGCTTGAGAGGTGGGACCGTGTGAACCTCACGAAGTTCAACAAGGCCAAGTGCAAGATCCCACACCTGGGTCAGGGCCATCTCATGCACAAACACAGGCTGGGCTGGGGCTGGACTGAGAGCAGCTCTGCGGAGAAGGGTTTGGGAGGGTTGGTTGATGAAAATCTTGATGTGACTTAGCAGCATGCACTCTCTGCCCAGAGAGCCAACTGTGTCCTGGGCTGCATCAAAAGCAGTATGGCCAGCAGGCTGAGGGAGGTGATTCTGCTCCTCTACTCCACCCTCATGAGACCCCACCGGGAATGCTGCGTTCAGCTCTGGAGGCCCCAAGATAAGAAGGACATGGACCTCCTGGAGTGAGACCAGAGGAAGGCCACGAAGATGATGAGAGGGCTGAAGCACCTCTCCTATGAAGACAAGGCTGAGAGAGCTGGGGCTGTTCAGCCTGGAGAAGAGAAAGCTGTGCGGAGACCTTAGAGCACCTCTCAGTACCTGAAGGGAGCCTACAAGAAAGCTGAAGAGGGACTTTTTACAAGGGCGTGGAGGGACAGGACAAGGGGCAATGGATTGAAACTGAAAAAGGACAGGTTTAGGTCAGATATTAGAAAGAAATTCTTCACTGTGAGGGTGGTGAGGCACAAGAACAGGTCGCCTAGAGAAGGAGTGGATTCTTCATCCCTGGAAGTGTTCAAGGCCAGTTTGGATGTGGCTTTGAGCAACCTGATCTAGTGGCAGGTGTCCTGCCTATGGCAAGGAGGTTGAAACTAGGTGATCCTAAGGTTCCTTCTACCCCAAACCATTCTATGGTTCTATGACTGTATTCTGCCTAGTGTGTAGTTGCTGCTTCAGAGAACGGAGGTCTGTAGCAAATCCTGTGTTCTATCTGCCAACCCATCTCAGAAGGCTGGCCTGGACAGACTGGAGCAAATAATTTGGCCCCAGTCACCTCTATCTAGGTATGTGAATCACTTCCATGTGCTGTGAATTTCAAAGACCTTTAAAAAGTGACTTTTAATTCTAATTAAATATCTAATTAAGTGTCACTCAGAGATTAGAACTCTTCGAATGATGCACTGAAAAATTATTTTTAGGAGAGGTTACAGGTTCAAATTTGGCTTTGATAGATATATATCTAAATAAATCATCTAGACTCCATTTATTATAGTTCATGGAAACAAACAGGCAGTCTTATAGGGCAGTTCATCTGATCTGCCTCAGACATCCACCATAAGCTAATGAATTGTATTCTAGAAATGCTTATTTCTCTCAATAACAAGAGTTAACTAACTTGCTCAGAAGTCGTCAGGTGCTATAGGTAACTAAGTCCTAACCAGAATGACCAGAAGTCATTATTACCTATAGTGTAAACCAGAGGAAATAGATTAATAAATTCAGATATACAACATGTATATCTGTTACCAGAACAACCATAATCAAAGAACATTCTTGCTGACATCTATAGCTGAAAGACCAAGACCCAAGCTGACCTTCTGTCCCTCTAGGTAATATCTCCAGCTCAGTAATAGGACTCTAATAAGAACCATGCCCCTTTTCTGCCTTATGAATAGAAAATGTAAGATTTAAAGGCTGAACAGGACCCTCAATAGCAATGACAAATTATAATAACAATGGAAAAGAAACAAATACATTCATTACTTACCCACAACTTATTGTGACATTCCTTTCATTCTGATGAATAGTACCATTAATCCACACTATGGTGTTATTTACACATGTCTTGTTTGGGTCTTTAAGCTCTTGCATTTCAATGTCATATTCAATAAAGGTGTCTGCCATTGCACCAAACACAAGCAACACAGCTGGCTGGGCTACTCCATGAACAATAGCACAGAAACTCCCAACAACCATCATTAAAATCTCCGTAGAGGAAGCAAATCGAAACTAAAGAGAGAAGAAAAAATATGGTCTCTGCTGAGAGGCAGTCTTCATACTCCTTGTATGCTGATAAATCATTAATTAGGTGGATCAGATAAAAAAAACATTCTCTTTAAATTTCAGAATTATCATCAATACAGAAAGAAGACAAATCTCTCCAATCTAATCTAATTGCATCTGTGATTACAGCCTCATAAATGACCGATCTCCATTTAACATGTGAATGAATGTATGATCATATAACATTAATAGCTCGGTATCGTTCCACATTACCATCATTGCAGAAACTAGCCAAGAGATCAAGAATAGTAATTGTAATTCATAGAGGGAGAGGGAAGGGAGGAAGAAGCCTTAGGGCATTATGCAGAGCCTCTGAATAGAGTTAGTGAGTTTCTCAGGAGTCTGAGGTGCTGTGGTAGAAAGCCAACTGAATATCCCAGAGCAAATTCTCATAGTTAATGTTCTAAAGCCTGTTGGCTGAGCCAGGCAGTTATGCATTGGCTCTTGATCTGGGAGAAGTGTATAGAAATATGGCATAGTATGCAGTAAAGAAAAAGACTGAGCTAAGTCCTATTACCTTACATTTGCTCTGGGCTAAGAGCGTGCACAAGTGTAGCTGGTCACTTGGCAAAGATACAGGGATTTAAGTTACCTTTCTCATGATTTTGTGAAGTCTGATTCTCTGGTTGAAGTCAGGTGCAAATATATATAGTTTAAACTGCCCATATAGAATACCAGTTTCAAATGTTATACATTTTGAAATAGAAGAGTAAAGAGAAATTATAGCCTGCTGAAGAAGCTATCCGAGTTCTGCAGGTGCTACAATGTGTCTAAGAGAAGGAAGGGCGGAAATTTGAAGCACATATGGAAGAGAGGCCTTAGGGCAACAAAATACAGTGAAAAGCAGTTAACATAAAAGAGAAATAAATAAAAGGTCTTTCAAAAAAAAAAAAAAAGTCAGAAAAAAACTGTAACGCTACCACTGTTTTGCAAACCTTGCTCATAAGAAATCTAGGAATTTCCTTGTTTAAAAAAAATTCCACACAGAAAATGCACAGATATGTGATATCTGGTCTCTCAGCACACCTGAGGCAAACATACTGTGTTAACCCACTGCACTTTAAATATCTGTGCAAAACTGGCTACAGAATTCAAACCTCTCTGCTTGAAAGAACAGCCTTCTCTGTGGACAGACTGTTCTCTCCGCCCAAGTAGGAGCTGAGATACTTAGCCAGGTACAGTACAATGAATGGAACTGCACTAGCCCAGTACTACAGTCAGAACCATATTAGTGTGGACACATTACAGGCTAATTACCCAGACTACGTCCAAATCAGAAGTAATAAGATCTCTTAGCTGCATGCTGCAGCTGCAGGGTTGGACATCTCTTTACTACATTAATTTTTAAATATATGCACACCCTATGGAATTACATCAAAGGCTAGATATACTATATGTTATTGTGCATCCACAAGTTTTTATAGCTACCAAATCTTCTAATACCCATGGAGCAATTACAAAGGAGCTAAATTATCTGCCAAATATCACACAGCAAATTTTTGGCAGAATTAAGAATAAACCAAGGTCACCTAGATCCCTGTTTTGCATCTTACCTCATTTCCACGAATCTACCTGTGGGTTTAATATAATGTGTTTAATAGGCAATTTTGACAGAAACATCGATTATTGATACCAAACTGACAAGATGACAAAGGGTTCTAATAAATTCCCATTGCATTTACTGGCAGAATTTCAGCCAAAATATTTAATCCCTAAAAGTTTGGCTTGGTCACAGCTGTTCCCCAGAACAACTATATTGGTTTCTGTCACTTATTCTGCAGCACAATACACATCAAATATTTAAAGCCATTGCTTTCATTACCAGACGAAAGAAGCCAACACGAGCATTGTTTTCTTTCTTCTTTGATGACCTTTCAGAACAGAAAACATAAAATTATTAACTTATTTGAGAACATATTTTGTTCTATACGCAAATATAAAGAACTGAACTTCACTCACTTTTCACTTTTCTTCTCTATAAAAGGTTCTTCATATGTGTAGAAATTCCTGGCAAAAAGGATAAGATTTTACATTATTACTTTTAATCTCTTGGGGTTTTTTGAGATATTTTTTTTAATTGAGACATTTTGCCCAGGTTTATACTTTGTTTCATAAACATCTCCTCAAAACACTGTTGCTATGATGTGGATTGTGGGTTTCCTGAGGTCAGTGAGAGAAAAGCCTACCACCCAAATTGTTGGCTAAACCTCTCTTTGAGACAAAGGTCCTGTTCCCATTCCTTCTAATATTGCCTGTATGTTCCTATTACCATAGTGCAGCAGAATCTCTTACCCTGTCATAGTTGGGTTTGTTGTTGTTGTTTTTTTTTCCTCAGTGCTCACATTATTATAATCAGTGAAATCAAAAGGACTAGTTGCACTGTTATGGATGAGATCCATACATAGCAAGTAGTCATCATCTGCTGTGTACATTCAGTGATGAATGAGAAGGGATATTCTATTTGTGGTGGGTTGTTTTCGTTTGGGTTGAGTTTTATTTGTTTCATTTGTTTTTATTTGGTTTTTAATGAAACAAATTAATTCAAGCTATATTTGTCATAAACTGCATTTAGAAACCAAATCCTGGAGAGCCTGAAGGAAGCTTTCCTTGAGGTATGTAGGACCATATGTGTGCCACGTGTAAAAGTCCAAGAGAACCTGCGTTTGAAGATAAGTGGGAAGACATGGTAGACCTTGAATACTGGGCTGGTGCTCTCTTAGATGGGCAACCTGACAAAGACAAAAATTAAGAGATGCTCTGACTTCTACATTTTAGAAGTAGCTCTCAGACTGTGTGCACTGTGTCAGAAAGAGCTGGCTCAAATTATAGCACCCATTAGGTTGTCCAGCCTGCTACAGAGTTGTACAAAGGTCTAGGAAAGAGCAGGCTCTTAACCCTATTTGGATCTCTGATTATAGCTGAAGGTCAAATTCTCTAAATCATTTCATATTTTAACTATCCGGAATTCTATGTTTAAATCTTAATATCTGAGCTCAAATGAAGTGAGCAAATTCTTTTTGCTTTAAAACCTCACAGTTAAGCTTTAAGAGAAATTAATCAAGATTGATTAAAATTCCTGAAAAACTCACTTCTCAAATTAAAAGCACTGAAGAAAGATAAATTTGAATATCAAAAACATTTTCAAAAGGAAGACTATATTTTGCTGGTATTTTTGTTTTTAAAGGTTTTCTAAGACTGCTTTGGTCTACCTGTTCCAGTTTAATCAAATATGGCAGTTTAGCTGCAAGAGAACAGCTTTTTTAAAAAAAGTCATATATTTTGTCAGTTTGGCAATTTGATCCGATGACATTAACTTCTTTGAATGTTCCTAGAAATATTGATTGTTCTGTTCGTGTACATGACTTACTCTGATTTCTTCAAGCTGTTACCTGTTAGGGAAAATAAATGCACAGTCTAGTTAATAATTATTGTTAAAGTACATAATCTTCTGTAGACATGTGAAATATAAACCCTAGAACCCCATGGGACCTGATCATTCCTAGGTTATAAACATCATATTCCCAATAAAGCATATAGAAATCAGGGACATGGTTTACACTAAATACATTATTCAGGACATTTGTCAAAAGTCAACTCCTATTCATTGCAAACTGTTGGCCAATATTCAACCAGTTCTCTTGGGCATGATCTCACCAAGGATTGTCATTCTAATGTCATTCCATGCATGCTTCCTGAAAGGAGGACTGGGAGCTCTTCAGTCTTGCCTTCCAACAACTTAGAGACTGCAAATCCTGTGGAAGAGGGGCAGTTGTGGCCCTAGAAGTTACAATGAACCTGTTGCACTGATGCCTATCTTGGGGCATTGTCTAGGGAACCATAGCTTAGAGAAATGGAATTACACTGCAAGACATAATTATGCCGTAGGGCAATTCCTTGGTCCCCAGAAAAAGTCTGGATTTAGCTCCCTTTCAAAAAATGTTGTGAAAGACATCATGCCTGAAATACAGCTTGTGTTGTCAGGGGTGCCAAAAAATGTTATCATAAGGTCTGATGTAGAAAATATTTGCTGTACGTCACTTGAGATGATAATAAATAAAGAACTAGTTTTATATCTACATCACAATTCAGATAATATAAGGGCACTGAGCATATGCACTTTGCTAATTTATGATGCATTTGTCAGTTCAACACCAGGTTCAGAACCATGGTTTGCTTTTCAAGCACTGCCTTCCTTTCTTCACATCTAGTAACACATCACTGAGCATGCACAGGTCCATCTCACAGATTAAACACAGCAGCACTTTGCTTCACAATTCATGGAGGATGCAAAGAAAGTCACTGCAACCACGAATTTTGCCTCTCGTTTTTCTACCTAGGGAAAGAAGACTTTTCCACTATCTCCAGGACTTTGCATTTCCCAAGAACACAATGTTAGATGGAAACAGCCTGAGTTTGTAACTGAGGGAATAGCTGATTACATCTCCTTTTTGGGGTTAATAAGATAACTTTATGTTGCTTTACTTAACAAGCAGTCTATTGGTTTTATTCTGCTCCCTTTGTTACTTGCAGATGGTTAACAAAAAAACTGAGAAATCAGAGGCAAACTCACTTGACAGGCCAAAAAACATCCCAATTGTAAAAAGAGGAATAGCTTTGGTCCCAGTAGAAAGTCTTTTGTCAAAATCCCATAACAAGTAAAAGCAACAAGTATGTAAAATAAACTAGCAGACAAAAAACCAACTCCACAAACCAGCAAGATAAATCTGAGCAAACTGGGAGTTCACAGTAAGTGTCCGGAAGAGACAGTTTTCTGTCCCAGAAGCAGCATATATCCCCTTAACCTATTCACTCCCTTCTCATCATCCCTGCCCACCTCTCCACCCATATTGGAATCCACAATGCCCCCTGCATTGAAACTGCTGCCGGTGAGTAGCCTAAGCCAGAGGGTTTCAAAACAAAACAAAACAAAACAAAACAAAACAAAACACAGCAGGTGAGGTGAGTGGGGAGATCTGCAGTGCTACAAGCACAGGCAGCTGCTCATTCCAGCAGATGCTGGGGTATCAATATACACTGGGGAGAGAATAAGATATGCCAGGAAATATTCACATAGGCTCTTTTCACACTCATGAGGCTGAGATTGCTGATGCTGTATTGGAGACTTCAAAATGAGCTGCAGAATCTAACATGCCACCTTTGATTATAAGAACAAGTTCCTACACTCTTATCAGCCATAACAATAGATTTGAAGTTCCTTACAAAAACAGACTTTGGATTCTGCTGAATAGAAGATTATTTGGTCTAGGAGAATAATCACAGCAAAGTGAAAGATATTTGATGAGGATTGCTACAAAACAAAGAAATTACCTGGTTAACACAGAGAGACAGAAAGTGGGAACATAACACCTTCTGTACATGATACTCTTATTCGGTTTCTAATGTCAGAGCAAAAAAAAGCACATGTACTGTCTTCTAATGGAACAGCTGCTTTTATGTTTGCAGGTATCACTCAAACTCTACCAAGATAACCACAATCAAGGCTTAGTATAAGCTCAGATTGAATATTCCAAACGTGTTCAGACTCTATTGTTGTGTCCACAGCAGTCCTATGAGACATCCTATTACAGATAAATATTGGAAGGAAATCCCAAACCCAAGCAATGAATGATAATAGATTTGAAATACAGACTTCAGCTATGAAGTTTTCAAAATAGCAATAGACATGGCAGATCAAGTTATAACTGGGACACTGCTGTTATATAGCACAGAGAGAGGCTTGAAGAGGGCTCTCATTAAAAATCAGCCATAAGATCTTAAAAAAGTATGTGATTTTCTGAAATTTCATTGTCTACTTGGGTATGTGAAGAATTATGCTGCATGCTGAAACTTTTAACAAAAGGCAGCTGTATGGTTCCCGAGGAATGAAAAAGGCTGAGGCTGGACTGCCTTAAACCTGAGCTGTTGTCTAGGAAGGGGAAAAAAATCCTTTTATCTCAGTCTAGTATGATTTGCTTTGTTTTATTTTTGTTGGTGAAAAATAGTTCCAGCAGAGCGGGACTGTCTTTCAACATGAGTCTTCAGTTTCCTGGAGGTGATTTGTCATAAATTATTTCAAGGGAAATAAAACTGCATGCGCTCTATTACTTTCCAGCTTGATTGTTCTAACAATACATCTGATTATTTAAAAGAGAATCAAGATAAGAAAGCATCCCTCCTCCTCAAGCTGTTTTGCTCAGAGATGACTCAAGAATGCCTATTTTACAATGAAGCAGGTGAAATTGGGGTTGGTTGTCACATTTGTAAATCCCAGTAAGGCCCTCATTTAGAACACAAGCTATTTCATGCGTGGTCTGAAGCTTTTCACTCAGTCCTAGGAGAATGTTCTTAATGAAAGCTTAAACACTTCCAGGATTAGGCTGCAGCTGTCAGGCAACTTGAAAATACAAAATGAATGTATGCTTAGGGAATCTGGTGATATCTGAGTGCTGGAATGCTTTTGAGAACACTTTTTACTCTATATGAGGAGCAAGTACTTGCACTTCATTGCAATTTATCTTCCACTATGGGCTACTGTTTTGCTTTCCTTTGAACTTCACAATCTGTATAAATAGTTAACACCTTCTTTTTTGATAGCTCATATCAAGTCATATAAACAGAACTAAAAATATTTAATAGTTTCTCTTTATGTTTGTCCTTAACTCTTGCTGCATTTGGACTGGTAAAATGGAAAAATGGATACTGCAAAAGAAAAATGGAAAAAAGGAGGACAAACTCTGATGAGAAAAAGGAATGCAGATCTTCACTTAGCATTAGTTTATAAGAATTCTGCCTAATTTAAGTATGACTACAAATATGAGTGTTTGCTGAAAGAAACTATGGAAGACAGTACTTTTTATTTCTTTTCCACAATAAAAGCCTTTTACTTGTACACCAAAGAGCTTAGCATAAAAACCTATGTAGATACCTTGAAATTGTTAGCTGATAGGTAAATATTGTCCATGAGTAGGGATTTTTATTCATAGCTTTTTAGAGAAAAGTTGTTCTGCAGGCAGCATACCCATAACAGCAGATACCACATAACTCTACATCTATTCCTCAGACAATTTTCTTTGTATTCTGTAGACTATTTGTTTCACTTAGGCCACCCACCATCTCTTTCACATGCTTTATAAAATAAGGAGGTGACTGAAGAATAAACTTCTTACGTTTACCATCCAATTCGAAAGCATAGTTATCCTCTCCCAATTTCTTGATACTTCGCAGAACAACTGGGTCAGACATGATGATTATTTACTTCAATCAGAAGTCCTGAAAAGAGACGGTGAGAGGCAGAGGAAGAATATCAGCATACGTTTGTCTGCAAACACAAAACAATATTATGTTAAACTTCTACTTACCTCAGTTTTGCCCTCATGATCCCAGGACGATGCTTGGTATTACAGCACAAGTTATAACAGAATAGCTGTGACAGACTCAGTGGAACTACAGAGTAGAAAAACACCTCGGAGAAGAGGGTCCAAATCAGCCCTGAGTGCAAAGCCTCCGACAGGCTTCAGTGCCTCCTGCCTTGAGCAGAGGCTGCTCCCAGGGCTTGTCAGTCACTGCAAAGATCCCTGTCCCCGTTAATGGCTCCATTAAATAAACTCCTGCCTTTGTGTAGGAGACATCTGTAGGCAACAGACTGAGATATTAACATGACAGGTCCTGCCTCACTTATAAGGCAGAGGCAGGCAGGAGACCTGCCCCTGCCTTGTGCTGTCCCAGGTGTCAGCAGCCAGCACAACAGTGACAAGGGACAACTGGGGGACAAGTGCGGATGGGGGAAGGCCCCAGAGCCACATCGACATCTGCATCATCACCACCACAGCTGCACTCCCACAGTTCTTGGCTACCAGACCTGCTCCTCTGGACAGTTTTATTCCTAACTAGTCACAGTGACATGCTGAGATGTCATACATGAGAAGAAATAAGAAGATAAAGTTAGTATTTTTTGTTAAGAAGTGCCCAGGGAAAGGCACTGCCAAAGCCCTCCCCAAAACATGCCCTTTCATAACCAAAGTCATCTCATCCACATTTTTGTTTAACGCAATGTGTTCCAAAACATAGTTACAATACCTTCTTGCAGTCTTTAACCATCAACATTTGCATGGTTATACTTCTGTATAAACCTCTCATTCCAAGCATATTGCAACGTGTTCAGATAGCGAGGCTTCTGTGTGAAAGATGCATTTCCATAGATTACTTGTGTTACACCACCTGACTGCCCAGCCAGCTGGGTTACTACCTATTGAGCCCTCTAAAGGAGCCATTTATTTCCTTTTAATAGCATTAAAACTACCAAACTCCTTCTTACTGGCAACAGCTGTGTGATTAGCTACAGCCGGGCAGTTCCTTGTAAGTGGGAAGGATTGAGAAGCAGACTGGCTTTGAAATTACCCAAGGATGAAGGAAATACATTCATTTCCAGATCAAAGTAGAGCAACATAAGGATCTAGTCCAGTGATTCAGGGTGCATATGTAACTTTTAATAATTTAATTTCCCATGATTGCCCAGCCTTTCATTTTCTTTCATTTTCTCTCCAACTTGGCTTTCAAGAACTGCTGACTCTCAACCAAACCCTTCTCTTTTTACCCTTTTCCCCTGAATTTTATGTGTACATCTCTTGGCACATCACTAAAACTTCACTAAATCAGGCTGCAAAGACCAAACTCTCTTGAATGATTCTAAGCATCTAATGCAAAATTCAATTATTCTTATTTCATTTTAACTAATATTTATCAAAGATGCCTGAAGCTCTCCCCTAGCAACTAGTGCTTCCGTATCCTTCTTGCTAACATATTTTTTTCCTAATGTATAATCTGAATATCTTACTTCTTGTGCAATCCACCAAGGAGACGAAACGTTATATTCCTTTTCACTTTGTAAGTAGGCTGTATTTATTTTAATAATGCTGGAACGTCCCCCTCTTCAGACGAAGAAAGCAACTCATTCAATTTTCCTTGGAAGGGTATATTTCTTAAACATCTGATAATTTCCACTGGTCTCCTCTGGATTCTAGCACATCTTTAATGAAGTGGTGAGTGCATAATATCACTACAGCACCAGTCTTACCAATACTGCACAAAGGAGAAATTATTTCACATGTCATGGATTATATTCCTGTTCACGCAACCCAGTGTGACATTTGGGTTTTAAAGAGAACTATCACATTGTTGATTTACATTCCAGTAATCCACCGTAGCCACTAAATTTTTGCAAACAATTTGCTACGGAGTCAGTTGCTTTCCAAACTAGATTTTCACATTTGATTAATTCTGCCTGATATTGTCCACATTTAATTACACCTTACATTCTTCAGCCCATTTTTACCTGTTTGTTAAGGGGATTTTGACTTCTAATCCCATTCTTCAGGACCATATGCAGAACATACCTGCAGTCTGTCCTACCTTTATGTCATGATTGAATTTAACAAGGATATTCTCCGTTGTGTAATCTACACAAATATCAGTATTACTGGATTACACCATAAACAATACAGACTTCTGCAGAACTTCATTTATCACCCCCATTCATTTGGACACTGGTTCATTGATTGCTACTCTATGGGTGTAGTTTTTCTTGTCTAAAAGTTTCTGATGAGCAGAGACAATCTATCCATCTGTCAGTAAATTCTGGCCCCCTCACATTTTGTGACTACCTAAATTGTGATCCAAATTCTCTTCTTAAGTACATGTGTAAAGCCAAAGAACCACTGCAATAGCAAAATGTCTGACCGGGACTAAAATAGTTAGAACATAAAATCACAGGAGCTTTTAATTAATCCCCACATACAAATGACAAATTTACAATTTTAGTCATAATTTCTCCATTCTCTGAGACAGATGGCAAATGAGCTGAAAAAGTTATGGTATTTCCTAAGTTACAGTCTCTACCATGTGCAAATTTCCAAGTTCTGTTTCTGCTTCTGACCAGAAATAAAGGAAAACATCACCTAGGTATCACAGCTTCACATGGGATCATACTATTTATTAAATTTCACTTCAGCTGCATTTGTATCAAACATATGGAAGAGGATTTAAAAAGGGCTTAATTTCCAGATTACATTATTCAGTTTATATTAAAATAAAGGTAGCTTTCCCAAAAGAGCAAGCATATCCTCCTGAGAGCTTCAAGTCCCTTCAGGTTATGTTTTCACCGAAGATGAGAGTGATAATTTTCTCCAAGCGGGAAAAGAATATTCACTCACTTCTTTAGTGAAAATACAGAACTTACCCTCCTCCCTTCTGCCTTTTGCTGTGTTGGATTAATTGAAATAATCTCAAACAGAAGATCTCCGAAATCTGTTCAAATCACCCTAAAGTTCTAGAAGTTCCTTAGGAAGAAAAGATTCTCAGCCAGCTCATTTTTGGCAATTTTGTCAGTGATCACATTCCCAAGACCATTTTTGTTTACATGTCAATTCAGTTGCGTGGTTGAAACTGGAGATCTGAAAACAAAGACTTTTTGTTCCATTTAACAAGGAAGTTTAACAGACTGGGGAGCCTTTCACAGTGACGTGATTCTGAGGAAAATGCAACTTAAATATGCAATTGTCCTAAAGTTAGCCAGGTTTTTTTAACCTTAAGTATATGTTTTTATGAAGGACCCAGTTAAAAAACCCCACAAATTAACAGATTACTCAGAAAGCCATTATTGTAAGAAAAATAAGAAATCACGTTTGTATCTTTGTTAAAGCTTTTCAAATTTTTTGTGTGCAAGTAGTTAAGCTTTATTTACTGGATTAATAATACCCAGAAGGTACCACTTGCAACCATATTCTCATATTTTCTACTGCAAAAAAAATTAGTTTGCCACAACAGTAATTTTCGTAGCAATTTGTTATTAAACATGAAGGCATCATTTGCATCTCTGTCTAGTACTGGATGCTTCCCACTGCGACTGAGCTACTACACAAACTGCTGATTGCACTGAAATTGGTATAATTGGAAATGTCACCTGGATTTTGAATATGTGTTCTGCTGGAGTAAAGAAGCAATGTTCCTTCCTGTTCTGCTATCAAAAGAAATCCAAACTCTAAGGGTGGTATTTGCAAACACTTTTTAGCAGCTTTAAAATACTGCATGACTCACTGAAGTATAAACCTACTTAAATTAAATAATATAAACCGCTTGAACCATACTGCTGAGTGTGGATCCCAGTGAAAAGCCATGAAAGTGGTTAAAAAACCACCTCACTACAGTTCTGCTTCAGAAAGATAATGCATAATGTCATACTGTAAAGTGATGAAGGTGGCAAAAGTAAAGCAAAGCAAAGTCACTCTCTGCCTGTCCTCTTTCAGCTACTTGTTATTTGACTCTGCTATTATTATTCTACTCTGTATTTTAACACTATGAAGTGTATTTTGTAACTGATTTTTTAAGCCTGAATGCTGACATAGTTTTAAATAGGAATAGTGGGGAAAAAAACCCAATAATTGATAGGCTTGGATAAGAATTCTAGTTATAAAGACTTGCTAGAGCTAAATTTTCTGGAATTATGTCACTTTTCCAATAAAATTATGACTGTCCCACATTTTTGACAGGAAAAATATTTTTCCTATTTTTTCTAAAGCTCAACACATCAACTACCATCCTGTCTAGTAGGCACTGCTTACTGAAACAGATTACTAAAGCAGATAAGCATGCTGCATTAAGTTGTTAAAATAACTTTCCTCAGTGTCTGAATATTTAACTGGGGATCACTTAGAACATATTGAAAAATACTGTTGCTGATGTCTGCATTTAAAATGATAGAGATAGTAGAAGGCATTAGATCATTCTATGTGTGCACAAAATACAACCGAGGAGCAGAGAATACCTCAGAAACTGCACTGAAGTGAAATAATTAATCTAGCCCAATACAGTATGGCTGCTGGATTTTTGATAAACAAAAATCTTTAAGGAACACAAAAATCTAGATTTACATAAGTAATACTTGAAAAATGTTAACAAAGGAACATATCCTGTAAATGAAGCAACATTAGGACCTGACCCAAAGCCCATTAAAATCTATTTCAAATAACCTCTTTATTTAATATAAAAGAGAAGAAGGGAAAAGAGAAAAACAATGAAAATTGGCCCTGCAAGCACTGTTCTTCATGTTTCTCTAAACCTAGGTTCCTCAGATATAAATGAGAGTATATATGCAGAAAGACATTTTGCTTCAAAATAAAACTTGAATGTCTTGTTCTTCAAGCAGTTCCATTAAATCAAAAACTCCAAAATTTAGAAAAAAAAAAAAATTAATGAACTTACAAAGGGAATGCAGCATTTAGCTTAAATTGTCCCAAAGAAAAAAAATACACATACTTTTCAGTTCAGGAAGTTTCATAAGTTAACTCTGAAATATTAAACACGATAGATTTGTTACTCACCCCTGTCTGTGAAAGATCATTGAATCATAGACAAATTGCAAGGACCCTGTTCAATTAGTCAGTGAAGCTCCCAACCATTTCCCAGCGTATTTTCATAATTCTAACCCACGTGTCAGAACTGAATCTTTAAATTGGGTATTGGCTATTTGCACCTAGGTCAATAACCACACGGTCACAATGTTCACAGTTCATTGACATCCAATGGAGTGTTTAAATTTGACTAATGCAACCTCACAACCTTAAGTCAGGGTACTCGGAAAGTAATTATACTTGAGGAGACCAAACATTCTCTGGAAAACAACTCACAATGAATTATTATAGCATTATTTTATCAGCATTAGTATAAAATTACTTTATTTGCCAGGCAATAATTGTGTGCACTATTATCCCTACTGTAAATAGCAACACCAGCTGAATAACACAACAACTGGTTCAGAGATTAAGTTAAATTCAGACTAAAAATTTGTTCAAAAGCTTTGTTTTCTAATCCACAGCTTGCCTCTCTCCCCATGGCTTCTAATTTTTTACAATTTTTCCTTTTTCCTTTGAAATGAAGATTTTACAGCCTAAGTAGTAGTGAATTCTACTTGGAGATGAGCCCTCCATGGACTTTTCAGTGATAGGGACACTGATGAGAGCAGTGCTATGACCTCAGACAATAACACCACCGAGTTTAGAAGGAAACGGCAGGCAGAGTTTAGTTCCTCTCTGAATTCAGTTCTTGCTACAGAGGGCCTTGACTGATAGGACAAGACAGAGGGAGTGTTTTAGTCATAGTGACTGCCAGCTCTGCTCGACTCTTCTGAGCCCACAAACTTCCCATGATAAAGCCTCATGCCCAAAAGTGCATCACGATTAAATGCCAACCGAACTCCAGTTTTCCTCGTTTAGCATCATTATTGTGCTCACAGCGACAGCATAAATGCATGCAAAACTGGTGTCTTTTCCCACCATCTATACCAATGAACATAGCACAGCTTTAAGAAGAATGCTATCTGAGATAATGTCACAGTGATAATCATCTGCTCCACCACAGCGCAGAGCCAGAGGAAAAGAAAATTCACCTCTGACATCTTCTTGAGGAGCAACTTGGCCAAAGGTAATTCAATGCCTTTGCTTTTCAAGGTACTTGAGCAGAGCTTGCTTGTACTTGCACACAAAGTCATCCAGCACCTCCAGAAAATATGTGGTTTGCCAAAAACAGAATATAATTTTAGCTTTACACAAATTACTTCAGTCTTCTCGCCTAAAAACTGTGCTCATCTAAGCATTCAGAACGTGTGTGGAGAGCGTGTTTCAAACTGCTCATGAAGCAGGTTAAGGCAGTAATGAATTGGAACTAAGACCATAAGCTATCACAACCCTTTTGAAGGGCTCTGCTCCCTTGTAAACCTCTGCTTCTTTCAAATCATGCTTACAAAAAATCCTGAAGATTCATAAATTCTGGCCTGACTTTATGACATCAGCCCTAAAAATGAATCTCTGGTGAAAAATCATCTGTGTATATCAAAGAATATAAAGAATATAAAGCACTCAATTCTCGTCCCACTCCCACACAGTCATCTTCATCTTTTACAGCTGCTAACAGAAGAATCAGCCAAATTGACTCCATCTCCTCAAGTCATCTTGTACTTTGTTTCCTTCTGATGTCCTAGGAAGGAGAAACTCAGTTTCTCTTGCTAGAGTCAACCCTTCAGTGAAAGAAGAATTAACCACTGAACTAAAACAGATGACAGTACATCAGTAAATCGAGGAGACTGAGGGCAGATGCTCCCATCTCCAATTTTTCATAGGGGACACATGCAAAGTCTCTGAAATTTGGTACATTATAGATGCTGTTTAGTTCACTAAATATGGTCAGTGCTGCCGGGATGATTCCTCTCAATCATGGTCTGAGTAGAAGGGATAAATTCTGCTTACAGCTTACATCATTTTAATACCTCTTTGCACAGGAAAAAAAAGATCACAATTCATTGAGCCAAAAGCAGTAAAATAACTGCTGTTTCCTCAATGTGAGTAGCTGTTTATTCCAGCATGTTACTACTCCAAATGAAGGTATTATTGCTCCTCTGGATTCTTCCCAACAGTTCATAAGACAAAAGTGAATAAAAACAAATTTTTCTTATTTCCATACAGATCATTTCTCTGTAAGAATGAAAGCCTATGCACTGTTTAGGCACTCACTTAAGAACTTCTCAGCTCTAAGCTGTAATCTATAACCTACTGATCTTTATTCCAATATTTGCAACAGCTAGTAACAACGATCAAATAAAATGCTTCCAAAGCTTCCTAAAGATAGCCAGAAATTTAGCACTGAGTGTTCACAGCGGTGGAGGAGTAGGTAGCCACAGTTTCCCACCCAGTGAATAGACTCAGTCTGCCACTGCAGGTTGAGACTTCAGATTAGCAGAGTTTGTTTCTCTGCTTTACACTGAAACGTGTATGCGAGTACAGCAGTCGGTCTCACAGAAGGCATTAAGAAAACAGCTCTTATGCTTTTTAATTTATTTTGTAAGCATTTGTAGCCACATTTATTGCTGTAGCTAGCATACAGTGGTTCCAGGGCCAAGAAGCCAACACCGGATTTTTCTCAAGTAAAATGCCCATCTGAATTGCAGCCCTTACAGTGAAAGCACCTCAGGCTGTCAGAACTGTACGGCAGATCTCAAAACCACCGTACACTTCTGCTTCTGCACAATTCTTTAACTTTCTGACCTCTGACCCTCTGAAAAGCAGAGGAAGCACTTTGTTTGCTTATTTCTCCCAGTTTTTGAAAATATTTTTTGTTATTTTGCTGCCAATACCATCACATTTTTTCACCTAAATAGTTTGAAGATGAAAGTAAAGGGAACACTAAATAAGTTACAGTTTTCTTTTTGTACCCTGATTTAAGATAAGCAACGTTTGAAATAAAGTAGATACAGTTTGCAGCTTGAATTATTAGGCAAATGACTTCCACATCTGTCCTTGGAGTGTCACTTGTAAATATTGTTTATGAAATTAATAAAAAAAAATTATCACAGTTATAAACATACCTACAGAAAAAAAAAAATTGGGCTGGAAGAGAAGCAGCTCATTATTCAGTCCTGTTAGAAATAACATAATCCTTCTTCATTTTTCTCTACAGTAGCAAGTTCATTATTAACACAAGTAAACTTTCTCCATTCTATGCTTCTTATCGCTAGGTAACCTTTAACTTGCAGAAACTTAATAATTCATATTCCAAGATCAAACTGAGAGTGTCATATATAAGGTGGTGTGCAGCAGAGAAAGAAACAATGGTTCAATACCAGCAGAATAGCTCATCCATATTGCAATGCGGGTTCTTACAGAGCAGAGATGAGCACTGGGAGCTGAAGGGAAGGCCAATACACACACACACAGAGTTGGTCAGGTTGGCAGATATCCACATGCTGTGTCTTCCTCCATTTCTTGGCATAGCAGCAGTTATACCAACATGACTTAGTCATTTTGTACAGTGCAATGTGAATTTTACACTGAGCTTACTGATTTGTGATTTATGCTATTAAAAACGGGATTAAGTTAATCCCATGAGGTGCATATGTATATTATTTCCTTAAACACAGCATGACTTCTGGAAAAAAAAAATTACTGTCCTTTCCAAAGATCTTTAGCAAGGGTTCTACAAGGAAATCTCTTTTTTACACTTAGAAGCAAGACTTCCGCTTTTGATGGCTTTTATCATTTTTATTGCAACCAAAAAGCTGTACATTTATAATAAATTTATTTCCTTTGTTTTTTTCTCAAACTATATTTATTCATACTGAAATGTGCAATAGCAGACTCTTTCCTTACAATGAAATCAGGAAAGTACCTAAGGGCAAAATGGGGACGTTTCTGTGAACATGACTTTCTTTTGTTACAAAAAGTAAAAAGTCCAAGTCATTGACTGATGGGAGCAGACACCTCCAGGTAGGAGGCTGGCTCAAAGAAGGAAACAAACTAATCTGTCCCATGGTCTAAACCACGATCAGAGACACTAAGTCATAGTATGTTTATTTCTTGGTCATGAAAATATGCTATACTGAAACTAGAAAATACTGCCTGGATTGGGTGCAGCAGGGAGGCCAGGACGTAGGCAGCAAGGGACTTACCTAGTAACTCGTCTTGTTTCTATACTTAGCCTCTCACCATCTGCTCTTGGAAATTACCAGAAGCAGGACATGCACTTATTATCCCATTGATCCTACCCAAGTCTGGCAAGCAGTAAGGATTTTTTCTAAATTCCAAATACTTCTGCAAGTAAAAATAGGAGAGATAGCAACAATACTTACAAAAAAAACCCATCATAAATTTTAAATGCAAATTATAACTTTTATATCCAAATTAAGTGATTTACCATACTAAAACAAAAGAAATCTTTAAAAAGATATTTTTCAGAGTGCCTGTCTGACTCTCTGGGCAAGCAGCCCCACCTCACCTGTTCCTGTCAGAAGCTGGCATGTCCATGTGAGCCTGCCTCTCCCCTGTGCCTCATTTTTCCCAATCATTCTTGCGTGCCACAAAACAAACACCTTTGGAGTTTCTGATCACTCATATCACTCTCCTTCCTGGAGAAAAATACATTTTTTTTTAATGAGCTCTTTGGTTTGGTTTTGGTTTTGTGGTTTGGTTTTTTGTTGTTGTTGGGTTTTTTTATTATTTTTATTTTTGGTTCATGGCCTCTATAAAAAATTGTAGGTAGAAGTTTACATTGCAAAGTTGGACCACTTCGAACGGGCACTGGACCTGTAAGTCTCCCTGGAAGGCTGGAGTTAAAAACTAACTGAAAACCTTGTAATTTCAGCACTTTTATTAATTTGACATAAAGTCCAACCCACTGATTAAAGATCATAGAGATCAGTTTAAGTCCCATGCTTGTAGACACGCCTGTTGCCATGGCAAAAATAGGTCTTTTCCTTCAGTATAGCTAAATTGGCTTTTATTTGTATTTATTGACCAGACTGCATATCAAGCCAAAACTCTGTTTTATGTTAATTTATTAATTACAGTTTATAGTAGGGTGTGATGAAACACAGGTCTGCCTCTTTCTCCAGAGGGGCTGTTCTCAAAGTCCCTCCAACCCTGGGCCCCTGGGTTGCAGATGAGGTACGTGTGGCATGGCTGAGGTCCCAGGACGGGCAGGTGTGGGAGGGCAGGGAAGCAGCGCCTCTGTGCCAAGGAGGGCAGATCTCTGAGAGGCCTCCAGAAGCAAGACTGGCCCTCGCTCTGATGTGCAACAGCCACAGACTACCCAGAGTGCTAGTCAGCTGCAGGTGAAGGGAGGCTGCAAAATCCCAGCAAAGTAAGGGATATTATAAAGCAAATGGTGATTTTAATCAGTGTTGCAAGAGAAGGAAAGCTGCCTTTGTGCTGGATCTGCTATGCATGCATTCATAAGCCAGGGGAAAAACTTTCTTGTCCTAAAGCAACTCTGAAATACTACACAGGGACAGCAGCTACCTAATCACTTCTTCATGCTTTCTTCAATACTGATGCTGCAGAGGAAATTAAGCAATAAAAACTAGCATCTCTCAATTGCAACTTTTGCAACATGCCGGGTAACTTCCAGCCAGCACAAGAAGCTGCATTTCACTAGCATACATATTTACATAAAGTACCATGAGCAGCCACAGGGCTTCCAATAAAAATACTGAACCTCCCATGTCAGAGCAAAAAGTAGATATATAAGGAGAAAATAAAAGCACTGATCTTTTTCCTATTATTATGCTTAAAAATTGTCAGGTTTTTGCAATTTCCTTTTAAATTAATTTGCCAGAGGAGAATTTGGCCATAGTAAATGCAACTCCATTGCATCTTGCTCTGTAGAGATGGACTGTCTGTTACCAATCTCTAAAAAGATCTGTACTACTTTAAATTTTTTTAGAATTACTTTTTTTAGTCAAATGCAGTAGGCACCTCCTGTTTTTCATCCATGAGCATTCATGAAGTGTAACAACTTCTTTTTCTAAGCAGAATTTCCTCCATCATCAATAGTTACTTATAACTTCACTGTTAATTCAACTGGAGTATAATCCCAGGTATGCAGGCTCTTCCCAAACATACTGATGTTTTTCACTCTGCCTGAGCTTCAGTTCAGCAGATGAAGGGCTCCCACCTGCACCCTTCTTGGCTGTGCTCAGGGACCACAGGCAAACTCCCACAGACTAGTTGGTGCAAATTTATTTCTTGAGAGGCAAAGGGACAGCACTTGCTACCCTGCTTCTTGAGAGTCCAGCACTGACAACCAAAGGTTTCAGTAAAATAAAGCATTTTTCCAGGTAGCACTGCTAAAGTATCTACAGTAATGGAACAAGTTCTGGGTCCTGCTTGCCTTGCTGGCAAGGCAACCTTTTGTTGCCTGCTGGCCTCAATCTCACTCTTACAACATATCACCAGTTCTCATTTCTGCTCAAGAAAGGGAAAAAAAGGGGGTAGAGTTTTCCCAAAAATACCATGCTACATTCACAGCTTATTTTACTTGACACTTGACAAGTGTGTGTTTATCACCGTTCGTGGAAGAAAAACTCACTAGAGGGATGTTTTATACATCTAGTTAGTGGTAGATAAATCTTTGGGAATGTGCTTAAAAAGTCAGGCTTATCAATGCATCATTGTCAGAACAGAAATCCAGTTCCCAGAACCTTCACTGGGACTGTTTGCACTAACATGCTTATCTGGGTTATGGCACAAGTGCTCAGCACCTCCCATGTTGTGTTACCCAGCTAGGGAACAAATTAAATAAATTCCACTTAAGAAGCGCGAAGTGCTTTTGTTTTAAAATTTAAATACATGTAATAAAATTTAAATACATGTAATAAATTACTTCTAAGTTATCACTCAATCTACCAAAAGCAAAAATTACATATGAACTCTACTGAATAAGTCTGAATATAACTATTTTGGAATACTGCTTGCAGACCATCTGAAAAATAGAAAAGCCACATATCTCTGACCCAGCAAGTCGTGCAAGACAAGATGCTGCTGCTGTTATTGATGCTAATTGATTTCAGTAGGAGCGGTACTGCAGTTGAGTTTACAAAGGCCCAAAACCCTATGGGCTGGATTCTGCTAATTTTGAGTCTTAAATCTATCTGGTCTATTATGCTTTGCCATAGTACCAGTCATACTTAATGCTAAATTCCAATCTCCACTTGACCTTTCATCTTTTCATTAAATTGCTTATAACTTGCCAAATTGCCTTTATTTGAAACTGTGATTGGTTTCAGGCCAAAAGCGATTTTTTTCTTCCCATGAAAAACTATGAGTGAGTCAGAGCAGCAAAAGTATTCATTCACACGACTCTAACAGCTGACACAAGAGAACTGGTTTGACATATTTTTTTTCCCCTCCCATTTCTGAGGAAATGTTTTTCAAATCAGTCCAGAGGTTTTTTGCCCTGACTTCACCTCATTTTCTACAACATTTCCTGTCGCCCAGTATAGTTGCTCTTTGCCACACCTGATCTTCCTCTACTGCCCTTTGTCCCTCAGAAAGCCAACACTAACCCTTCCCAAAAAGCTGTGGCAAGGTGAAGACTATATAAAGAGTGATGGAAAGCACGGTGATAAAACCTGGACACTGAGAATAAAGCTGAATACTGGGGGACATTCTCATGCAACTCCTTCACATCATTACCTTCTTGGTCTCTCACTGATTTTCTGTGAAATATCTCCCATTTCAATTAACATTAGGTTAAAATTTGCTTCTTGACTTTCTTCTTGAATTTCCCTGCAGGTCATTGCAGACTTGTCACTAATGCTGGGATTATGGGGCCATCTGCTCCTACACACTTGAATATTGAGCACTTTAGAGAATTAACTGCAGTTAACTGGACTCAAATATGTTACAGTAAAGATGCTTACCTTGACAAAAGAAGCAAAGGGAAGGATAGTAAATGTATCCAGTGTTGTAGTTCGCCTAGCACTTAGTGGTGGAGGCTAGTTTCCTTTCAAAGGATTTAATGTCAGCTTAAGGTATAACACTCACTGTGAGGAAAAACCACCTTTTTTCTTTCCTAAGGCTCATATACTAAAAACTGGTATGCATGCAGAATAGCAGCTGATTTACAATCCTGGCACTTGGTATAAATTCGGAAAACTTTAGTTTGGACTTATACTTCTTCTGCCACTTTCGAAATGGTGCAAAGCCTGTTGGATGCACAAGCTGTCCTCAAGTATTACTGCAGTGTAGTTTGTACCCTTATGTGCTCACAACTGAAACATCTGGGTGTGCACAGAGGCCTTATTGCAGAGGAAGCTCTAGTCAAGGGAACCGAGATGTCTTTGCAACATTAAGTAATTAGGGAAAAAAATAAACTATAAAATGACACCACCTACTCTGATTTTTATCTTTAGAAATTACAGTTTGGCTGGTTTAATTCAGTCCCTGTCAGACCACTAGTATACCTTCAGCTGCTGCGAGACACAAGCACTGCAAATGTTAACATTTGAAGGAAAACACAAACAGGATTTGGGACAGGGCCCACTAGCTGTAAATATGTTATTTAAATTAGAAATGCAGGGAAAATATCAGCTGCCTAATGCATTACTTTTGTATGGAGGAATAGACTCTGCGGACATTTTCTCTCCTGGGACCAGATGCCTCTTTTACTCAAATGCCAGCAACAAAAGCCAGTGGCTTCTGGAAATAAGCAAACCACAGTGTGCTCTGCTAAGACCAGTGGAACCCGATCTGTTCACAGGACTGCATGAAGCAGGTGAAAATGTATTTAGACATATGATTTAAAGGAGTAGAAGGGACTTCTCATGGAAAAGACCCATGACTTCCACAAGGTCAGAACACAGTGGGGGACTGCACCCACGGGACCTGGCTCCGGTTTGTTAGAGCCAGCACACAGTTGTGCGCTTCAGAACCTTCCCTTGTGCAGCAGGAACAACATTAGCTTCTCGGTTTTCACTGGAGAAACACATTTCCTTCCCCAGTGTTAAGCTTCAAGCAATTTTTCTACACCCTTTCTATGAGTCAGGGATCTCATTACAAAATACACCTAAGGAATGAGTGGGAAATCAGGCAGTCAGGACTGTCTCATGCTAAGCTAACAGAAAGCTACATTTAGAGCTCACATTTTGCTTGTGGGATTTCTCTTCCAGTAAGCTTCCTCGCATGCTATGTTCTAAGAGAGTTGGAGGATCCTTTGTGAAAAAGGGAACTTACTGAGAAAATTCCCCATTTTGATATTTTGTGAGATGCTAAATTGGATCTATTCAGCTTTCTGAAATTACTTTCTGCAGTTCAAAAGTAGTTTGCTGTGAAAAAAAAAATCCGAGGTAGAGAAAGAAAACCTCCTTTCCTGTTTTCTCTCCTACATTTGTAAGGCAAAGGATTGGTACCCACAGTAGTAGGATTCCAGACCTGACACTGATTGAGTAGTGTCCCCCTGTGGCAGGCTTTGCATGCTGGGGGAGTGCCGTTTTGTGGTCATCTCAACCACACTGAAGAGCCTATCATTAGAATCAAGCCAGACAGGGCTAGGCAGGCACCTCTACCAGGCTTGTCCCGAAGAGGAAATCTTTGCGAGTCACCTGCTGAACTCCCAAGTCTCCAGCAAGCAGCACACACCTGACTGCCACGAGAATGCTGAAAGTGCAGTAACAACCAACACCACACCTCAGGCTGGTGCGGCACTGAAGAGTGGCAGAAGAAGCAAGAATTTCCAGGCCCAAGCCAAAAGGAGCAAGGAGAGAAACTGGAGGGGGAAGAGCTGTCTACCAAGCAAAGGATGATATAAAAACTCTGCAGCTCCTGACAGGGTAGTCAGACCGGGTGTCACCAGCCGGTCTGGGACACGCTACCGTTGCCATGGTCCAACCAATTGTGTGGGGCAAGATCACTTCCAGCTCCATCCTACCACCTTGCTTGGTTTCCCCATTTTTCATTTCTTTCTCATTCAGTTAGTTTCAGATCAATTTTTATAAAAAAGCTGAATCATTCATTCTGCTGTTGAGAATGGTCTTTGCCCAAGCTTCCTTGCTTCCTGCAGCATCTGGCACTGCACAGCACTGTGAGTGGAGAGACATGAAGGATGGGGACAAGAAATTCTGCTGCCATGTTTATGCAGTACTACTCAGAGCTGAATCAGAAGTGCCCACCAGACTCTGGGCCAAGGAGCAAGCAAATAAGCCTCCCAGCAATCACATGTTAGCATCTGTGCCCATGCAAACTGCAGAGCTTCTGTTTGTAGAATTTGAGGTTTTACTTGAGAAATATTGCAATTGGTTAATTTCTGGTATCAAAAAGCTGCCCCTAAACTACTAAAAATAATTCCACCCCTGAAAGCTTTCACATACAAGAATGTATCTTAAAGGATTAAGTCCTATCAACAATAACTCAGGAGAAAAGGTGCAGGAGAAAAGATAGAGGTCTGAACCAAGCTCTGTTAAGTCAGTGGAAAGACTCCTGCTGCTTTCAAGACAATGCACAGATCAGCTAGTAGATTAGTTCCATCTCAGCTCAGTAGATTAGTTCTCCTTAATAAGTCTTAAAAGTCCTCAAGGCTCTGTAAATCACTATATATAGCCAGCAATGCTCATACAGCATTGGTAGAAGAAGCAGGCATAGAGCATATACAGAAGATTAATACCAAATAAATCCCTAAGGCAGACACATCACAGCACAGAGTAATTATCAACAGCAGGGAAAGGGGCCCTGTTCATCAGCTGGTGTGTGGCAGTCAGAAAGTACCACCAGACACAGAATTTACAGTGAGATTTTTTTGGAAACTATCACCTTGTGGGTCTTGGCGCACAAGTTCATGAGCAACTTGGGCTGTTTCTATGTTCTGACACTGGAAATGACTGGTGAAGGCAACTCCTGAGCACCTGGAGGTGTATACTGAGCTTGCAGATGTCTCCCCAGAATGTGAGTAGAATTTGTGTCTATTATTACAGCTAAGAGAACAAATTAATTTTTTTTTTTTCTAGTGCACAGACAAGGGAACATGCAGTCCCTTCCTTTCTGGAGTGATTTTAACCATTGTTGCTTATCTAGGCACCTACAATGTCTGAACAAAATGCTAACTTAAAAATGCTCTTTTTAACATCTGGAATCTTTCCTCACTTAAATTTTCAATTACTGTGCCAGTCACCTAAGAGTTCAAAAGGTTTTGTTTTCCTGGGTCTTTTACCGATGCTGTGGTAAAACTCTGAAGTGCAAGCCATACAAGGAAGATAAAATTATGGTGAAAAATCAGCCCCCACTGCACCAGATTACATCCACCTCCCTGCAAAATGCTGTGTAAGAGAGTTTGGAAATGTGTTTCTTTTAAGGTGACATATTAATGAAGATCCTAATTTATCTGTTGACCACTAAACTGAATTACCGTCCCGACATATTTACTCAGCATACAAAAAAGTACTCCTTTACCAGCTTTAAATGAAAGTGCAAAGCCTAGCACATGCAGAAATAGCTTACCTAAGACTGAGAGATGTGACATGTTTGTGCCTGCATATTTTTTCAATTCATTAACTAAATACTAGGGGGCTTTTAGTTCTGTCAGGATGACCGATTATTAAAGTTTGTGCTCCCTAGGCTCTGGAGAGCTGTTGGATGATCTATCAGGTCATTATCTGAAACATGTAAACCTTCTAGTAAATGCTACATGAGTGCTGATTCTGAAGGACCACAGTCCTTAATTTCCCCGTGGCAGTTCTTCCTCAGATATCTGGCAGGTCACTCCACCCACGGCAGAGCAGTGACTTCTGTAAGTCTGCAGGGCCTGCGCAGCGGTGGATGAAGGAATCCAAAACACATCCAGACCCCAAACTTTGCCCCAATCTGAGATTCTTTGGCATGACTACCAAAGCAAACTTGCTGTGGGAGTAAATCAGTAACACTGTCCTTCAATGGGGTCTATGTGCTTCAGCTGCCTTTAGTGCAGAGAAGCAGAGGAACGCTGTACTTTGCAGTCATCCGAGGATCTGAAGGGCTCTCAATGCTGTCATGCTGCTTTTCTCTAAAATCAATTGCTTTTATAATGGCACTTGTCTAGAAGTAAGAAGCCAAGCTCTATCCCAAGAGTTTTCAATCTGCCAGGCAAATATCAAAGTTTTGATGGAAAGTAGGATTTGCCTTCAGCTATTTACTGGCTACATTATTAATCAGAATTCAATATTTATGAAGATATATCAATACCCTAGAAAATCATGCTGACATTTTCTCTGGAAACACACTCTTGGCCACTCCACACAGCTATTTCAAAATCAATATGCCCCTGGCAAACAAGTGGCTTTTTTGGTGCTTTACAATTAGCAAAAAAGAAATATTTTGGATGACACGGTACATTCACAGAACTAGATGATTTTCTCAAAGGAAAACTTTAACTGAGACTATTTCTCCAGGTTCTTCCAGACTTCTTCGAGCAGCAAAGACATTATCTAGCAGAATATGTGGTGGCAGAAGGCTACAGCAGGGCAAAACCCACCATGATGCTCAGGACTGAACTTCTACCAGAGAAGGACCGCTAGTACTCCAGAAAAACTAGGCAGTTAGGAATTACAGGCTTAGTAACACTGGCCCAGGGCTGATAGGGAACAGAGCAGTGGAAATTCCACACACAGTGCTGCCCTCTCAGCTATCTCCCCTAGAGCCCTTTGTCTGATAGATCTTCTGTGGCAATTATTGCTACCTAAAAACAGTGGCTAACACCAACCAGAGCAATTGCAAATGTTTTTCTTACAGAAGTCAGGTAGGCATCTTGGCCACGCATTCCAGGACTTCTTCACAGAGCCCATTTTCAAATTTAACCTTCTTTCCAGTAGTTCAAGTTTACTGCCCACTGCTTCCTCCCTACAGCATAGCCAAGGAAGGAAGATGTGATTTACAGCTCCTGTTTCTAGTTAGGTTAATCTTTTGCCCAAATCTCTAATTATTCTGTTTAATTTTGTATTGGCACAAAGGCAAATTGAGTCATAAAGTTATAGATATCACAGCACTAGCTTGCCAAAGAGCTTGCTGTGATTTATTGGCACGGGGTTACCAGAGCCTGCTGATAGTAAATGCTCCCTCTCTTTTTGTCTAGCTCTGCTCCAAATTCTAAATCAGCAATCAAAGGAAATGTCATTGCCTGGCACATCATTGCAAATGGACTGGAGGTATCTATGATCAGCTGCTGCAACATTCTGTTTTCAGACTTTATTTTACAGCACAGAAGCTTGAATTATCCTCAGTGCTTTCACATAGTCAGAGCACACTCCGAGTCCTCTCAGAAAATAAATGTCACCAACAGAGTGAAACATTACAAAGATGATTCCAAAGTGCACACATTCAGGAACACTGCAATCGTTGTCAAACCTAATAGGGGCACTCACAGCAAAAAAGCCGAGTGTCTAAGTGAAGTACCTGAGCTAGAAGGCCAATTACATCAACTGCAAAACAACAGTGAGATGGGCTGCTAAAATAATCAATGCAAATGCCTCAAAATTCAGTGGAAGCCCTCCTGTAGATTGCAGTGGAAGGAGAAGCAAACTCTTACCTGTATATATTTGCTTAACTTTTTAAAATCAGGGAGCATTAGTCAGTAACTCAGGAGTCCATTTGATGGCTACTGAGAAAATCAATCATGTAAAATGAGATCATTAAGCAGCAATGAATGTTGTCACTGGTTATCCTTTGTTATCCTATGTGACTGACTTAATTATTTAATGAGAGTTCAATATTCATTCACTATCAGATTCTGAGATTCTTTCCATTCCTACTTGGTGAGGTGACAGCAAAGTCAGAATAAATCCGGATCAGTCCATGAACTCAGTAGGAGTAAGAACAATGCACAGGGTCTACCAAACAGGCCTAATACATTGGTCTTCCTGTAATATTCACGTCTTGAGATAGCAAGAATGTTACACAAAAAACAGACTTTAAAAATCTCACATTTTAAAGGTGAAATGTCTGCGTATCTACTTATATGTAGGTAACTCGAGCCTAGGTGACTGCATAGAACCTGCAAAAAAAGTTTCTTTTTAACAGAAAATGCTTATCAGAGTTATTTGCTTTAATTAATTATTTTGGTTTAGCTCTTGCACAAACCAAAAATACAAATAGAAAACTAGTAATCAATGATGAAGATTTTAGATGGCAAGAACTGCATTCTACATTTATCAAAAAATTTCATAATAAACAAACAGTATCCTCCCCAACAGTTAGGAAACCTTGTGTTTCCTCAGTGCCTTTTTTTTTGAGGGCAACATCTTCATGCATTTCCACATTTCTTTATACAAATACACTTCCTATGTAATATATTCTGCTGTGCAGTTGTATCAGTGTTAAACAGGCAATGAGTGACAGAAGACTCAAGCACTGCCCCAAAGTCTACCTTGTCTACAGGGCAGAGAGCAGATCACTCATCATCACACAACACAAGTCACACAACAAATTAGTCATCAGATCCACCACCACACCTTACACTTCTCTGGTGGTTCTCGGGGTCACTCTGCTTCCATGCTACAGACTAGATAAGCAGCCTGGGTGGCATCATACAGGTGGCCAAAGAGAATTGTCCTTTTTCCCAGAGGAATTTCTCTCACCAGTGTCAGCACAAATAAAGACCAACACCCACAATAAACCCCAGACACCACTTAGAGAACTGATGCCGTCATCCTTTTCAATCGGAAATGTCCTTAGAGGACAGCGCTGACTAGAAAGATTGGTCAGCAAAGCTTGAAAACAGTGGAAATCTATTGAAAAGAAAGACAGGGAAGGTTTTGCCAAGGCACATATTACTCATGGATCCCAATCACATTGTGCCCAAGCTCCTACCCCTGCTCTCCCCCAACATATAAGGGCTGCAGCCAGAAACAAAGCCCCTTAGAGGAGTTGTGTCTCAGGAAGTTGAAGGGTTGGCTGAGCACATTTGCTTCATTGCACTTCTACATCATTAACTTATTTGCTTGTAGCTTTCATTTTCAGACTCACTGCACATAGCAATTTTGGCTTCCATATTTTCTCTTATAATTTACTGGCTCATCAGAGACAGATACAGAGTGAGAAACCTGAGTGGAAAGCACGTCTTCATAACAGACTGTGACACTGGACTTGGAAATTCCCTGGCTAAATGGCTTGACAGAACGGGATTTTGTGTCATTGCTGCATGTGCCACAGAAAAAGGAGGCCAAGAGCTACGGTCCTGCTCTTCACCCTCACTGAAGACAGTGAATCTGAACTTAGCAGACTCCAACAGCATTGCCAGGGCTGTGGGGTTTGTGACCGAAGAGACAGCTGGTAAAGGTAAGTGGCAACTTCCCAGAAAAATGATTCAATACAACCAAATGTGGTCTAGCTAAAAGTTCCCTATCCACTCACTGCAGAGGCATTTTTCATCTTACTAATGAAACACATCCACTTTTTAGTTCTGTCATTTCTTAGTTCAGAGAGATTCCCTCCAGCAATGCTTCCCATTGCTTTCACCAAGAGGGTGCCTAACAACTTAGTTGCTCAGTCTGTTAAAACCAGATCATTCCCAGGTGTGTTTTTTAGTCTCTTCTTGGTGCAGCTGAAGAATGTCAGCAGAAGGAAGGTACTAAGTGATACCAGAAAGGACTTTCTTGACAATAAAATCACCCCACTCAATTAAAAATGGTCAGTGCAGGGATTCTGCAGCCCTCCTCTAGTAAGCAGAAGAGCATATTTTTGCATCGCTGAATAAGTCTGACACTTGCATTGTACACAACAATTGGACTCACTGTAACAACTCAATTTCAGCCAGTTTTCTTAGAGTTGTTATACAGGGAGCTCTCACGACTGCTATCATACACCTCTGAGCACTCATGTAAAAGAGGAAGAGTTTGTCCTTTGATACCTATGAAAGGTGTTAAAAAATAAGACTAAAGTGATGGGTTTTGCACAGGGTGCTAAACAGACCTGCGTGGTAAATATATTCAACTGAGGCAATATATGTTTCTTTATCTGCAATGATAGCTGAGACTAGACATTGCTAAAGGCAATAGAAGGGGATCACAGCAGTGCAACTACCACCTGTAACACAGTTATACCAAATATTCAATTGGTTTATAAATTAATTAACTACTTAAACCAGCAAAACATATATCTTCTACCAGTAGGACTTTCTCCTCAAAGCTTGTAAAACACCACTGACCTCACCATGAATACTGCAGACCATTCTTGAATGCAGACATTGAGAGCAAGGTAAACAAAATTATTAGCACTTACTTCCTCCAGCAGGCTTCTGCTTCCAGCTTGTGGAAAGCCACACGTTGTCAGTCAGGACTACCACTGCCGACACTGTCACCAAAGTCTGTGAAACTTATGAGTGCTGGACTTTCAGCTTTCCCCCCAGGCACAGGCTGTCCTCAGCAAACTCTTAGAAACGTCACTATTTATCTTAAGTTCCTCAAGTAATTTATAAAGGTAGTAAAGCAGTATTATCAATACACAGTGTTAAGCTAGTATCTTTAGAAGCATTGACTAATTCTACGCATCTGGCTCAGACCTTTAGACCCCAAACCAGAAAATTCAGTTTCTCCACTTTTATGCAGACTCTTTGATTTTCACAAGAATATAAGTGCATATTAGGAGCCTACATACTTAAGTGGATCTGGATAATAAAGTCTGGTATGGTGGCATATATCTCCAACTAAAATAGTTTCCCTTGAATACTTTACCCATGCTCTTTTAAGAGTCACTGCCTAAGGTCTTCAGCAAATTTTACTAGGTGCACAGAGTAGATCATACAGGCAAACCCCAGATAACTGTATTCATCCCACTGAGGTTATTGCAGACTGTGTGCTTGGTTTCCAATGCACTTATAATACTCCAAGTATTATATAATACTCAAGATATTGCCATATACTGAAATAAATGGTTTTGCAATCCTCTTAGGGCTTTTTGGCTTGGTGTGCAACGCTGAAGGAACAGCTCCTGTAGCACCCACTGACTGGCTAAGGATTGAAGACTTCCATTCAGTGCTGGATGTTAATCTGCTGGGATTGATTGAAATCACACTCAAGCTTCTGCCACTTCTGAAAAAAGCTGAGGGAAGAGTTGTGAATTTAATTAATGCCAAAGGCCTCATGGCTTTTGTAGGGGGTGGCTACAGTCTGTCCAAATGGGGCATGGAAGCTTTCTCTGACACCTTACGGTAAGTAGCCAGAAACACATGCATGAATCCAAGAACAGATTCCAGACGTGGTGAGGAAGGGGGACTGCATGCTTGCCCCTCTTGATTTCTCTCTGGAAATCTTGCCTAAAGAGGAGAAAGAAAATAGGAGGATGTTGGTCACCAAAATCTTTGTTTAGGATTTTAGTCTCCACTACTATGAACAGATTCACCAGGCAACTGAACTGGGAAGAATTTTCATATCCTAGACAAGTTGTTAGCATGCAGCTTTCAGGCATGTGAACCCACTGCATACATGAAAGTAAATCAACAGTATATCCTGACACCCAGAGTTTTCTGAGGAAGCTGTATTTGCCCATACATTTTACTCTAATCTTCACAACAATCTGAACTGGGTGATTCCAGACAGCAACCATAGTACCAAAGGTAGTTGTAACTTCAGAAAATTAGGCTGAGCACCCTTCACTGAAGCCAGTTGTTCTGTACTACCTCTAAAAGACTAAGGCCCAGCCCACTGAATCAAGTCTTCACAAGGACTAGAAAACCTGGTTTCAAACCATTATGAGAACTTAGATAAAGAAAGTATATATCCCAAGCAAATAGAAAATAATGGCTAATGTACATGTGGTCCATTCCTTATTGCACTTTAGGATGCATCTGCCTGGGCCTCTTGAGCTGTGCAGCAAGACAAAGAGGCCACTTGCACCTCAGAGGAGTTTTATTGAAACTCAGAATTACACAGAGGGAACAACATTATGAGAAAACACACTAGCCTTTATAGCACTAACATTTAATCATTTAACCGTAGCCCTTTAACCATAGGATGGAGAATAAAGTTCTAATACAACTGAAAATTTTTGCTTACTTGACTTTTTCCCAGACACTTTAATAATCTGTTCCCGTAAACTAAAATGATGGAGCAGTATTTGAAATAGTCAAAAGTTTTAGTATGACAATACATGACAAAGATGCAGCCGGGTGCTGCATCCTTTGCATCAGTCCAATATAAACCACACAGAGAGCTGTGAATATACTTGATGCTCCTTTTTTTTTAAAAAAATCTCATTTAATTGCCTGCTGTTGTTTGGCAGGACAGAACACTGCTATGAAGCTAATTTGAATATCTCAAAATAATTCTGACATTTGAAGATAAGAATATTCATTTGTGTGACAGGCTTTCCACTTACGTTTAATAGTCATGCCATTATCAGGTGGTTATTGGAGTTTTTATCCTTCTAGGATAGAGATGCAGCATTTTGGAGTGAAAGTAAGCATCCTTGAGCATGGTTTCTTTAAGGCAGGAGTAGTTAATTCAGATACCATCGAGAAATACCTCTTCAAACTTTGGAACGGACTGACTCCTGAGATCAGGGACTCCTATGGAGAAAAATACTTTGTTGAATGTAAGTAGAAAAAGAATTGTATGAGAGCTTAGGGGGGATATTATCAGCATGTATAAATACCTGAGTTGAAGCTGTAAAGACAACAGAGCCAAGCTCTTTTTAGTGCTGTTCAGGTAGGACTCGAGGCAATGGGCACACACTGAAACACAGGATGGTCCTGCTGATCAGGGATCATATTTTTGGAGTGAGGATGACCAAGGACTGGCACAGGTTGCCCAGGGAGGCTGTGGAGTCCCCAGTCTTTTGAGATATTTAAAAGCCTTCTGGACATGGTCCTAGGCAACCTGGTCTAGGTGACCCAGCTTGACTAGGGGGGCTTGGTACCAGAGGTCCCTTTCAACTTCAACCTATCTGTGATTTTGTGAACATTTTCTGGACTTTGTTAACACTCACCAAGAAACCCTCACTGACTGTTCTGGACTATGTGTATGTTAGATGAGGCCTGAGCTACTAGTTCACACATAGACTGGTGAGATGTGAGGTCATGCTACCTTCCTTGGTCCCTTAGTACTTAGAGGCAGGATCCCCAGCGGAAATGAATTGCTATGCCCACATGCTAATTGGTCTGAAAAGTTGTGCTGTGTCACACTGCACTTACTGTACAGAACATCTGGCTCACAATATGGGCCAGGGAGCTTTTTGCTTACTGGGCTCCTGGGTGTTTTGCAGCCTTTCTGGTCTCTGCTCTGCTGTAGCTATGCTGCTCCCAGCGCTTGAGCCAGTAGTTTAAAGCAAGCCTGAAGCTATAGCCAGACTTTGAATACAAAGAACACTCTCATGGAGAATGTTGGGTATAAATGCTTTCAGGTTTATTTTCTTCTTTCCAGATATAAAAGCACAAAGATCTTCAGTCAGAAGACTGTGTGACCATGATATTTCTAGCGTCATAAAATGCATGGAACATGCCCTGATAGCAAAGTACCCCAGGACACGATACAGAGCTGGATGGGATGCAAAGTTCTTTTGGCTGTTTGTCTCCTACGCCCCAACATGTTTATCTGACATGCTGTTGCGTATGATGTTTCCAGCTCCAGCAGATAGCAGGAGATCAGTTCCTGGAGTTCTAATTAATGTCTAGTATTAGAACAGTATCAGCTCTGCACAAATAAATACTACTACTGTCAAAACTAGATGTCCTCTTTACCAGTTACTAGACTGTTTAAATTCCTTTCAGAAGACACTTTCTCCATCCCCCACCCATCCTTACCTGAAATTTCTGAGTTCGCAGGTCGGCTTGTAAATCCAGTATAGGATCTGCATTCATAAAATATTCAGCTACAAAGCTAGTTGATACTATTCACACAATAAAAAAATTTAAAATAAGGGAAAATAAAATCACTAAAAGAATCAGTTTTTCACATTGACTTCATCAACATATAGGCTGCTAGTGATCTTGAAACAGAACAAAGGTCTTTCAGACCACATATCTTATACATGTACCTTACACAATGTATGTAGCCAGATTTAGTCATCTATTTCACAGGCAGTTTGCTCATGGTCATATTCAGGAGTTGATAATCTTCAAAAGCTTCTGAGCACAAGACATGAAGTCAAACAATAACAAAGCCCAGCTATTGCAACATATTCCAAAAATTACAATTACAGTATTTGACCATGTCTAATCACCTGATTATTCAAATGTGTAGGACAAAACCACAAGCTTTTTTACAGATATGCAATTATGGGGAAAGTCAAAACACCACTGTACTATGCAAACAGCGTATCCAAACATGTATTTTAAATTTCTTCTTAATATTAGTGAAATTTACGTGGAAAATACTAAAAATAACATGCATTCACATTTCTTTCACCCTTGGTGAGCTCTGCAAGTTAGGAGTATTGTTATTTCACTTATCAGATGAAACAGGTCATTAGTGTATGCTATGGCAAATTCTTTCAAGTGTACAAAGAGTGTGTTCAGAATGGCAGAACATTAGCTGAGGTTCCTGTGCCTCTTGTACACTATTTCTATCTCTTAAGCTGTTGGCCAGAGGTTCACAAACTGATGTTCCTAGAGATATTAAAATTGAAGGGGTAAAGGTTTTATTTGCTAAAGTGCTGCGCTGGTGATTAATCATTAATGTGCAATTCAATTAAGCTTAGAAAAATACCTTGCGCAGGTCAGAACTCCAAACATAAGAAGTTTCATCACTGTGTGTAAGAGGGGGCATGTGTGTGTGTTTGTACATGTGCAAGAAAAGGACAATGTAAAAAGTTTTAACAAACTTTAAGTATCTCATTGGGGTTCTATTCTCTGGAAAATGGCTTCAAGAATAAATTTATTTTACTTCATTTCATGATAAATACCTGATTAATATCTGCTCTGGCAGCTATAAAGAGAATGTACATGAGAAAACTCAACGGTGTAATTTAGCAGCCCTGTAGTTGCAGATTACAGAGTTGCTGAGATCTCTCAGCCTTCTTTGAAACAGAAAGAATTCAGAATTCAAGATTTCAAGCAGGGACTGTCCTTTTAAGGGACAAGGAATACAAGTGAAAAATGAAGCTAGGAGTAGAATCTAAAGCTACTGTTGAACAAAGCACCGAAACATAAACATAAACAAAAGGGTACACTGTGCTGTGCTACTGAGAGGAAGAGTCCCAGCTGAAGCTTGGGAATCCTTCACCATCAGCTGTGTTAAACAACCAAATCTACATACTCCTTACCTACACAGTAACTCAGGGATGCTTTTCACCCACATCTGAAAAGTTATAATTAGTACAGGGGAAAAACACATCTCTGATATGGCTGACAGAGTAGCATTTTTCTCTAAGGGTGGATCCAGATCTTTCTGTTGACCAATACTATTCCCAAAACTGACGCTACTTTTTCTTGTGGTATTTTGCAAATTTCTTTTGCAAATGTCAGCCCTGCCTTCTATCTTTAAAAAACATTGTGAACTCCTTTCTTAAGAACAGCAACCTGTTTCCCAAAAACATCCTTACAGATGTGTCTGTTGTGCTGCAGACTCCAAGGAATTTTCTACATTAAAGAATTCAGGTATTAAAAAATGCCTTTAAAAAAAAAAACATAATTTGCTTAAAGCTATTAAAAAAAAAAAAATCAAATAATCAAATTCTGACCTCAGACGTGAAAATTAACTGAACTAACATTTTAATCACTTACGTCCATACTACCTTGAAAGTCAGTATCTCAATAGTGTTTCCTGTTTCAAGGGCCAGTTTATTGTGTGAAGCATGAAGCACTATTCCTATGTGACTTGATCTAAAGCACTGTTGTTTCCATCTCAGAGTGCACTGAAGTCTCCTCGACTGAAAAAAGTACATAGAGCCTTTACACAAATTATGGAATAAGAGTGTGATAAAATAATACATTTATTAGATTTATTCAGCAGCATCATTTTTCCAGTTGTCTTTTCTAATCAAAGTATGTTACAAAGTAATTACAAGCATTCTAATTAGAAATAGTATATATTTTGAGAATTTAGATATAAAACAATCAAATAGCAGAAGTCTCAATTATTTAACTTTAGGAATCTTTTATAAAAGTAGCTAGCCAGGAATGCTGAAGAATATGTTCCTGTAATCAGAGTTTCCTCAAATGGTTCATGTTGTGGGAACTATTCTGGCTAATTAATAGAAAAGCTATTAAGATCACCAGTATGCTCTGATGGAAGGTTATAGAAACAACCAGATAACTACAAAAACTGCACTAGTAGAAATTGTTTCCCTTTCTATTCATGTCCACCTCAGGAAATAAATAGTCAATAAAATTAAATTTTTACATTAAAAAAAAAACCTGAATAATTTTTTCAATGAACCAGTATCTTTCATATTATGCTGTTTGGAAATAAACTGTTACAGAAATCTAGCTACTTCATTTAATAGCACAAATTACTTCCAGAGACTCCAGCCAAGAACAGAGCTATTCCACTGATGAGCAAGAGAAAATCTCATTAAGTAGTCATGGCACTAAAATCTAAATACATCCAATCTTTTTAGGAAGACTATTAATGGAATGGTGTTAATTGGAACCTAGAGGAAAAGTATGTGTTTTATAGATTGAAAGGAAATTATCTCAGGCAGTTAAAATATTGTGAGAACAACATTTTCCACAGGTAACTATTCAGCATAATGATGCTGTATTGACTCTTCCATCTTTTTTTTGACACAAGATAAACAGAAACACCCATTTTTACATACATTAGTATATAAAAGGGTGGTAAAGATACCCAGAGCACCAGTAGAAGTTTTAAAAGGTGCTGTTACAAAAGGTATAGTCTAAATACCCTGTATATCAGTAATGTTCCTATATTTGCCTTGTTTGGTTCTTTTTTTAGTTTTAAGCATTTATATAATTAATTTATCCCTAGATATACCACCAATTCCATACAAATTTCTACTAGCAACATCACTGAACAAGATAATCTTAGAAAAATTTACAAATGTACAATATATTTATAACATTACTTTCAGACAGCTTCAGTGCAAAGATATACATATAGTACATCACGATAATTGTTCACAAAAATAGAAATTGGCATTTGTCAAAAAACAAGGCATAGTTTCAATGTACATCTCCAGCCAGTGGCCAAGAGATGTATATATTTTTATAAAGCATTTGAATGTGAACCTTACTCTTCTGTTTATAAAAAATATATGTGCAAATGGATGTGTCTAATTTTCCCTAAATCAGTTACCTAGTTATACCACAGAGTCCTCTTTAACAAGATTGGCGGTGTCTTTAAATGTATCCTCTGTTGCTGTGTAAGCTAGTGGTTGGTCTCTCTTCAGAATAATCTTGGGAGGCAGTGAAGGAGAAGGGCTAGGGACATTTTCTGTGTCCTGTTGCCGTTCCTTTTCCATCTGGAACAATAATCATAAAATCCAAGATTACGTTCTAATGCACCATACATCCTACCTTAATTTTCAGAAATGTTAAATAAATATTTCTAAAGCCAAATATCACAATGTAAGTTATTTCTTCAAATCACTACCTATAACAAAATTAAGCGCTAAATTCACATCAGGTAGTACAGCTAAGTAAATACAATACTTCAATTTACTATGGAGCTTCTACTTTATTGCTCAGTGTCGGGAGTAGTTTGATATGTCTACAGGCATGAGTGTGGATACTGTTTCTAAGTGCTACATTCATCAGTGTTGGGGAAATGAATCTCTGGCTTTCTGAACTCTCTCACCTTGTTCAAGCATCAGAAACCTAAATTCTGCACAAAAGGCAGATAGTTTTAAGTCATGTGACTTTGGAAAGAAGGTTCTTGAGTCACTTAGGCTATTTGGAAATTTTAAACTGTAGGATGAAAAGGGCTGGAATTACTGGTTCAAGTCAGCCGAACTCCAGAACTTCATGCCCAAGCCCAGGTGGAATTCCTTCAGCACACAAAACACCTGCTGGCACACTGAAAAGAACTGTCTCACCCAATCACGTGGATAAGAAAAAAAGGCTGTTATAGAAACAGGGCTGCAGTGCACAGAGCTGTTGAATTCTTGTGCAGTGCTGAAGCCAGGACTGAGAGGACAGAAACAGACACTTCACTCCTGGGGCAGTACAACAGCCTCCCAATTGTGCTGGGTCCTGCATCTGTGCCAGAATGCACCAGGAAGCCGAAACCAGTCCCTGAGATCCCAGAGCAGGAGCAGACCAGAGTGTTCAGGCTGGGAATGCAGGGAAGCAGGCAATGCAGCTGTGCTGCCTGAGCTGAGCCTTTCATGAAGACTGCTGTTTCACACATACTGTGCTCAACATCTCATTTTGCAGGAGACTCAGTAACTTCTCACACAATTACTTTAGTCCTACCCTAACCTGGACTGGAATTTCTGTGCTGCTTCACATAGTAGCAGAAATCTGAATTCATAGCAGAAACCCATAATCTTCATCCTATGAGAGCAAGAACAAAATCTAGCAATATGTTATCTGAAAAATAGAATTATACAATATGAAACAATACCTCTGCATATATTGGGTTTTCAAAATTAGTGTTTTGTTTCATTTTTCTCTTGAAGAAGCGCCACTTTGATTCCTGAAACATAAAAATTATTAGAAGTTTACACACTTTTTCTCACAATTTCTATGCAAACTGCCATTATAGTTGTTGGATTTCACTTGCACTGACTGCTAAATCAGTGATTTCAGCTGGATGTTCTTACATTACCATGTTGTAACCCAACTTTTGTTTCTGCTAGATAACCAGTTATTGTTATCTTACCTAAAGCAGTATTCACACAAGACTAGGCAACAAAAATTAATTCTTGGAAGCCTATCATTCTAGACATGCATATCAAAGAGGAAAAACTGTCTTGAAAACAACACAAGAGGGATGTGAAAAAACTACAACAGGTTGACAGAGTTGTCATTTCAATGCTCATCTGAGCTGCCTTTAGTGCACAATGTATGAAAACAGTCCTGTAAACAAGCCACAACCAGCTCATTCAGATGGATTTTAAGATATAAAAATGTATCTTCCATGAATCAGTAATAATCTAGATGAGGCAATACTTTGATCTTGATTGCTAAAATGTCCTGCAAGAACACATAGAACAAGTGTCTTAAATGTCCTTGCTAGCTCTTTTAAATATGAATAAAATTACAAGCACCTGCCCTCAAAATGTAGTACAACAAACAGTGTTCCAATCTGTTCACTTTAAAATAGCTAGGTAGGGTAGGCCAGGAAGAAGAGAGGGTTTAATCCAAATAGACCCTTATTGTGTGCTGTAGGCAACTCTGTGCTTGTAATGTTTTTCTCTTATCAAACTGTTCCTGACCAGCTACTGTAAATCTTGTAAATATGGTACAGTTAGTTGGACTTGATGTAGACGATGTGCCAAGTCTATGGCATTATTTAGAAAGAACTGCAACTGTACTGCACCCTCCCTAAAAATTCAGTTTTGCTGATCTGGAGCAGAAAACAAACAAGGCAGCCTTAGAGTATCACTGTTTCTTACCTGAGGTGCATCTGTACTCTGAGGGGTTTCCTTTGGACTAGTAGATATCACAGAGGCATACACAGGATTTTCAAAATTTTCATTTTCCTCACTACCAGCTGCTGCTACCTGTAGGAGAAGAAGGAGGATCAATATTCTTCAAAGAAGAAAAGAAGGTCACAAAGGACAACGAAAGGTGAAAGTCAAGCCTAAGTTTCTCTTACAAGTGTTGGCCGAACGACTGTAACTGCACCAGCTGTGCTGGCTCCACCATCTCTGGTTGTGTACATTGGATTTTCAAATGTGATCGGCTGCTTCCCTGACTCCACCGCAAAGTTTTCATTCTATGAAGGAAAAAAAACCCAACAACAACTGCAGTGCAATAAACACCTCCATATTTCTAGGAATTCATTTATAGTACAATTTTTCATCTTGGGGAACAATACATGTTTATTTTCATATAGGCTTACGCAAAACCTAGCATTTGTTAAAATCATGACATCAGTTTACCATCCATTATTTTACTCTTTGACTTAGCACCCTGGACCACTGATAGTTCCAATATTATGCCACTTCCTAGCTGGACAAATCCACACACACACATTTCAACACTTGACTCAAAGTATCTTATGATGAGGAAAAATGACTCACAAATCACACCTTCAACAGAGAAGAGATATCAAAGGAAGCATAACCACAAAATACATATTTTAATTCAGAGACTTCAACATGACATGCAAACTAATAAGCAGTAACTTACTAAAATGAAATTCATGCATTTTGTCCCAGCAAGGAGATTGCTGCATTTTTTGAGACAAGGCAGTAAGCACATCCCCTTAATTATGTCAGATGACTCAGAAATATAATGTTTCACTGGTTTTTAGCATATCTTTTACTGTAACTCAATACTTTCCCATTCATGAAGACTGCTGTGTGGATAGCAGCTGCTTCACACGTACTGTGCCAAACCCTGTGCTACAGCTACAGTGATCACAGCAGATGGGTAAGGTGCCAAGAGAAGTGTTTCTTAGGAGAATACTGAGTGCCACATAAGGGCCCTCCGTGCCATTCAGGGTTAGCCAGCTATGGATCAACAGGTGTAAGGGTAATGAAAACAAAACCCCACCCAGACCCACTTGTCCTACTCCTTGTTACAGCCCCATCACAGAACTAGCAAGGAATAAGACAGGAATAGTACATCAGCTAGTTCCTCAAAACTGCCTCATTTTCACAAACCTTTGCTCCGTGCCACAAGAATTCACGCTTAAAACTATCAGAGTACAGGTTTTACACAATCAACTCTTGTCAGCTCCCTCAAATTAGACTAACTCGGCTGAAACAGCCACACTGAGAAATATCTCTCTAACATCTACTCATGCATATACAATGTTAAAATTTTAGGAGGCACATCCCACAGTTCTTCACTTCAGTACACCAAACTCTGAATTCTTTCTCAGTGAACTGTAGAATTTTCTGTTTGCTCTGAATACATAGTAAGAATTAATGCCACTTAAGTAGAAATAGTCTGTATCCAGACCAGTTATTGGCAATGTATAAACTACCTTAGTTGAACTTCAGCATGTCAATGTTAGCCCAGAAAATGCAAAGTACAATAAAGTTTTCCATGCATGAAAAAGATCTGAAGTAATACACAAGCCTAAAACTATTTTCCCAGTATTCACCAAAAGGTTCATATGGTTGTTTCCTTACACAAGCTGCCTAGTTTTAACAAAGACTGTGTTTCTTCATCTACAAAGGTCATATATGTATATTATGAGTTTATCTTCTCTAGCTTTATCATTTCATATTAATTTACTGTCGGTTACATTTGTAATTTTAAAAATTTAGGGAGTTTCCAGCATATACTTTACAGCAAGTGCTTACTATTCAAACATACCTGTGATCTGTTTCCTACAAGTAAGAATCTTTAGTACAATGTTTTTCTTGTGGTAAACACAAGAATACTTTTTCCAATGAAAAACTATACAGTATATAAAACACAGGGATCCACTATTTCTCAGATGTGCTTAACAAAACATGTAGGAAATAGAGTTACACTTTATGATGTCCCCATAACTATTAAACATTTGTTTAAAGTTGATAAATTAAGAAACTGCTAAATTTAGAATTCATTACACAAACTAGTGTATCCTGTGGTTAGGCTTGAGTTTTACCTCTGAATTTTCTAACATACCATCTGGATTTGAAACCCACACATTTTAACATGTTCTGTGGAAGACAAAGGCCCTCAAAAAAATTCCCTGTCACAATGCTGTCATTTGTCTATTCATTCCCTGTATATTCCATGAATATGCTGAAAGAGGAGAGGGGGTAATTGACTTAATTTCTACCATATAAATCTTGGGAAAAGTCACATTATTTTGAAGAACATCTTACATTTGTCCTTGCCTTCAAATCTATTTCAGGAAACTATCAATCAGTGTTCAACTCTTTCTAGAATACATGTATCATTTCACTACCACTTTTACATAAAATGGTCCACTCTATCAGCCAATAATTACATAAAATGACACAAATTAAAGAAATTATTTAAGAACTGAACCTTACCATTTGCATTGCTCTGTCTATAGCAGAATCTCCCCCAAAGCCAGAGACTCCTATGTCCATACTCACATCTGCTCCAGATCGGAAAGTTACCCCGTTGCCATTTTCATTAGATTTTACAAGACTGCTTAAACTACAAAAAACCCCAAACAAAACAAAACGAAGAAAGAAGAGATTATACAGAAAGAAGGCTTACAATACAGATTTTTCTACTTGTTCTTCTAAGTAATTTTTGCTGGCTATAAGCAACCTAGCAAGGGAACCAAAAGTAGGATTCCTTTATTAGTTCAACGGGTTTTAAAAAAAATTCAAATAATTTAAAATGTATTTTCTTCATCTTCCTTTGATTTAAAACATAAAATATTTTGAATGATATTTCACAAAGCTGGTTTTCACTGCACAGTATGACTGTCAGCAGAGCAAGCATTGTCTAAGGCATTGGAAATAGCTGGAAGTTCACTACAAATACACCATAATTTTAAACAGATGAATACAGTGTTGTAGATGAGCTCAAGTGTTCTATGTTAAAAGATCTCTTTGCCAGAATCTTCTTCTGACAAAGTTTTTTTAAAAACTAAAACATGTAACTATGGTCTTTTGTATCTTTTTGAACTGAATAACCAGTTCCAGATCTAGTAAACAATCTTCTATATTGATCATTATTTAAAAGCAAATTTAGAATGTAGAAGTGTTTTACAACAGTCCTTTGTTACATGATAATGATCAGCTATGATATTGCTTGGAATCAAAAATCCACTGGAACTGCTGCAACACTGCACTTCCTATATTCCACCAGAATGGGTACACAGCAAGCAAACTGGATTTTTCAGAAATAAACATACATTTTCAGTTCATAGATATTCCATCTCTGAAAGCCTTCAAAACATACCTTGGTAGTTTTGGAAGCACTGGTAAAAGGGAGCCTGTTCGTCTGTAGTTAAAAAAGCCTCCAACCACCAATACTCCAATTATTATGATCAGTATGACTGTCAGCAACACTGCTACTGCTGCTATCAAAGACAGAAGAATAAACAAACATTCAAGCAAGCCTAGTTCAGTGCAAAAAAGGGACCAGAGAATTAGAAGCTTGACCCTGAACAGGAATCATGGTGAGGTATTATACACTCTTTAGCTTAAGTATCAAGTGTAATATATACTTGAAGCTTACTTGTTCCAGGAGGGACTCCTTTTGACAGTCCTATTTCACAGTAATTCCCAGTGTATCCATAAGAACATCTGTAAATGTAAGAAGGACAACTGACTGAATAGCTTCTATCAAGTTTAGGATATCAGCTTTATTATTATATTCTACGTGCCATAGATTTTAACTCCATGATCAGTAATTATATATTTCACCGACTGCAAATACAATATGTCTGCTATATTCACAGAATTAAAAGTGGAAATAAAAAGTGCTAAGTCAGAAAACTAGGCACTAAAGTCAAAAGATTTGGTTTCAGTGGAGCATTGGTGGCATCTGCTGGCTGTTCCAAGCCACATTTACTGAGCAGTACTTACCCATTGTTACAGTTTTTTGGTATAGCATTTTAGTAGAATCTTCAGTGGTTTGCCTTGCTGGATTTTCGGATTTGGTGTCTTGGGGATTTTTTCCCCATACTGATGCATTTAAATTACTTACTTACTGATATTTTTATGTATTGTGTTTTTCTGTGGTTGTTATAAACATGCTCCTGCAGATGTATGACATGTTCCGAAGTGTGTACAACACATTTCAAAGAGTTAATTGTTTTGTGACACTAAATCAGCAGAATCTGACCCAGAACTACCCTAACAACATACAGACTTACTTGCATTTTGGGAGACTGCTTTCATCTATATAGCAGGTTCCTCCATTCATGCACCTGCAAGCTGGTGGCATCGTGGGAGGGGATTCAATAGCTGCAAAATTCAAAAGCCACACATGCATTAGCAATCCATCTTCAACCATATAAGTACTACCAATATATAATTTTATTTTTCTCTATAGAACTTGCATATGCAAACTCACAGGCTACTTTTCAGAACTTTTATTTTTAATAGCACATGTGTTTATTTCTCTTATCTCTATATTTTCTGCCAAAACAGCTTATTGAAATTGAAGTAAAACTCGTTCTCAGAAAATAACAACTGATTCAGTGGAAATTAGGCATAGTCGACTCAAGAGCTGTATGTCTGCTCCCTTTATTTTGCTCGTGCAATACAGTCTATCACCACCCCTCAAACCTCTCCATTCAGAAAGCAGCAAGGCTTTATCTGCTGCCAGCCAGCCAGATGCTGCACAGAGAAGGCCACACTGGAATGCATTTACTTGTGAGGAAAAGCAGGGAATGGAAATGCACATACAGGAGCAGCATTATTCTAATGATGAGTCAAGTGAAAAAAACCCCACATTAGCCTTCAGTAAGGGCTCAGGATATGCTGTCAGAAAAGTGCAGTTAATGTAGGAAAAGCTCTGGATCTTAGCCATCATTATAGGCTATAAATTAAGGATGGACTTTGGCAACCAATCTTACACGGATAAGTTACATCATACCACTTGTGTCACAAAATTTTTATCAGCCAGAGGTAGAGGAAGTCTCTTGCTGCACAGTTCCTTTACAGATAAAACTCCCTTAAAGTAAATGGAGTACAAAAAAGGCAAATGCAGAGGTTTTACAGGCTGTTTCTCAGTAGCTGCAGTATGAGGAAAGGGCCAAATAAACCAAATGTATATAGAAAAGCCATGTTTGGTCAGTACACAGGCACAGTTTTCTTAATTCCTACATATTTTATGTAAATCAGTTTCAGCAAAGAATATCAAATTCAGCATCCTAAGAGCAATAAACAGCAATTAGCAAATGCAATTTGTGTTATTGATCCCTAATTTAAACACATATTGCATACTTCCATTTATTATTACATATAATTAGCTCCTCCTTCTGCAGCTCACATCATGTGGCAATAGGAAAAAGCATTAGCAATTACTAGGAAAATGTAATTTAGAGGTAAGGTAGTGTAAAAAGTTATGACATTTTCTCTTTCAGTGCAAAAAGAATATAATTCAGAGAATATTAACCATAGGAAAGATGCCAGGCATAATGTTATAAATCATAAAGATGTTGCAAGGACAAGTCCAAGGACATCTGGCTACCACTCACATCACTGTAAGCTAAGAATGCAGACTCTCAGCTAGAGAGAAATAGAAATCCTTCAGTGTTATGCTCTTTCTTCTCAGTAAAGGCTGAGCAGTTCTAGTTGATTGGTGCTCCTAGAAGCGCTGTGAGGGCTTTGCTGCATCGCAACAACCAAGCACAAAATTCTAGTTCTTGAAAGGCTTTCCAGAGTATGATAACTATCTAGAAGTTATCTCTATCCAAACTCTTTTTGTAAGCTTTGTTTTTAAGTTTCTATTATATTCAATTATACTGATTAAACAATACATTTTACCAAATAGTAAATAAAATTGTTAAGGATAATTTGTAGGGAATTCTTAGTTCTGAAATCAGTGCATTTAAGAAAAAAGAAAAAAAAGAAAAATTTTGGAATTTCAAAACAAGGACCGATTTTGTAGCTGGGTCTAGTCTGGTTGGAGTAATATACTTATATCCATTTTACAAATGACATGCAAAGAGATTAAAGGAAATGCTCAAGATGACCACAAATCAGTGATGACTGAGAATAAAAGCCAGATGTCCTGACTTACCAGTATCTATTAGATCAGTTAGCTCATCCCTCCATATTTCTAATTCAGTAATGCATGTGCATTCCTAAAGAAAAGCTTCTTTTGCTTTCATATCCAGTTTGAGAAATTATTCTACCTGCATCACACTCTGTGCTGCTGCCTTCTACAAACCGAGTTCCCTGAGGACACGAGCAGCTGTACCCTCCTGGTCTCAGCAAGCAGAGGTGGCTGCAGACGTCTTTACAAGGATTAGGCACTGGAAAAGTAATAAAGACATTTGAAGAGCAACACAGCATAATCCAGAGGTAAAACAGGGCAATTGCATAGTCAGGAGTGTATCTCATCAACAAGACACACCAAAACTCTAAACAAGTCTGGATCCAATTTTTAAAAGAACAGAGACCTAAATACCACATTTGTACCAAAACCTTCTCTCTGCCTTTTCTTACGTTCTTAAGGGAGAGTCAATGGCTGTTGGGAGCCAGTGTAGCACCATGAAGAAACTGAACATTTCCAAGCAACGGGGAGCTTTCTGAGTCTGAAAGCTGGAATGCCTTAATGAGGGATATGATGGGTGCTCCTCTGGACATTCTCCTCTGTGATTATTGTGGACAAGTTATAGCAGGATACCCTGCCTAAGTAGGGGTAAAAAAGCTCAAACTTTACTTTGCAAAAGTTGCCAGTGATCAATGGAGAAGAGGGTTTACACTGCTTTTGGTGCTGAAGAATGCTAAAACTAACCTGACACAACAAATCCCAAAATTAAACATTCTGAGGCTGTGAAAAACTATGGTGTGGATCTGGCAAAGTTACTGATAAAGGAACTGAAAAGTTACTGATAACTTATCTAAAGGCTGCTGAGTTAGCATAGTTAGCCTAGAAATAAATGACTGACAGTCAATCACTTTATGCTATAAAAACCCAGTTCCAATTTTTAACAGCAGGGTCTTCTAATGTACTCCTTCTAGGAGTATGTGTGGAGATTCCTCCTTTGAGTGGAGAGGTCCTTCCAAGTTACTGCTCAAGGCTGAATAAAAGAGTTTTATCCATGGTAATTGGGACGGGTAAGCAACATAAATCTTTGCTTTATAATTATTAATCAAGCTTTGAAATTATTATTTTAATAAATATACTATTCTATACTAGTTCTATACTAGTAGTTATGACTACCTATACTGCATAGTAATAATTCTGATTTAAGTATTTTATTATAATCATTATCACTATTATCATCAATTAAAATAAATATTTAATTCATATTTGGTTTGCCATCCTAAATCCTGCAGGATGAAGTCATATAAAGGCTCAATTATACCTATATAATCCTTTAGACATAAACCATTGCCAAGTCTGAGATAAGGATTGGAGCGGCCACACCTAGAGTCCTTTCTGAGAAGGAGTTTAGAAAGAAAGGGGATCCTTTCTGAGCCTTGTGACTCAGCGGGAGGGTGTCCTGATAAACTTTGCCTGAAGCTTCCATTCTGCCCACAACACATCATAGCTGGAATATCCCCCTTGGAGGCAGTGTTAAACAGCTAGCACTTTGCTAGGATAAATACATATTGTAACTGATATCACTATGACAACTCCAAGATGGAGAGGAAAAAGAGAAAGGACAGGGTCATAACTTAGAACTAAGAGACTTGCAAGAGCAGTGTATGGTGTTCCACTGTTGATTTCATTTTGGATGTGCAGAAAATACTTGCCAGCCTCTATTTAATTTTTATGTTTTCAGAAACTAATATTATCACCTACTGACACATTATCAGAATGTTAATAAGCTCTTTGAATGCACTGATACCAACTTGAATCTCATAGCAAGGAAAGGCTCACTGGGATCCTGATTACCCACCTGACTGGTTGTATCTGTGCTGGTGATAGATGCGCACTTGAGTAAGCCACGGATTCACAGTCAGCACTTTCACTTTTTCTCCATTTCCAAATTTATCTTTCTTCCAGACTTCTCCTCGTTCTTTAGCTATCCAATATAAATGGCCTTCAAAGACATCAAGGCTGTATGGACTGCCTACTTCTCAAAGGAACAAACAATAGACTTTCAGCAAGCAAATTTCTGAAATTTGCTGTTCTTCTTCAGCATAAATATATCATCTAATAATTTCATTTTAAGATATTTGCAGCTATATATTTACATCCTTATGTGCCTGACCTCTTAATATCACTGTTCCTGCAAGCTGCTGAATTATATACTTTAAAGAAGCAAGAAGCCAGTTTTCCACAGTCTTCTATTTGGGTCATGTAAATTACCCTCAGGCAGTCGTTACCAGGCATCACGAACCTGGTGTGCCATTTATCCCTCTACAAAGAAGAAAACACTACCAGGACTCTTTGAAAAGCTCCCCGAATCAAGCCCCACTTGTGAAGCCCAAGTGCTTATTAGAACACATCTCGGTTACTATTATATTAATTGCATAGTAAGTTCTTACCTCCATGTAATACAATGGTTCTGTCTGTCCCATCAGGCCTCATGGATTCAATAATATTTTCTTTAGAATCACTCCAGTAGATCCTATCATTGTTCAAATAATCAATAGAAAGACCTGTTGGCCAGCCAAGGTCTTCAGAGACCAGGGTTTGTCTTTGTTGTCCATCCATCCAGGCACATTCAATCTTCGGCTGCCTTCCCCAGTCAGTCCAATACATGAGCCTGAAAGGACAGAGCCTGAATTTAATACAGTTCATAATTTGGTGATTATGATTACCCTTTGGAGTTTCATGGAAAAGATCAGTTGTGGAACAGAAAGCTGTTCAGCAACCTATGTTTTGCAGATGTTTTTGGGAAGGTCACAGAGAGTTCACCAAACAAGGCTGTTTTAAGTACAGAAGATAAATACCAAAAGAACAACCATCAGTCACAACAAAGCTGCAGCATGCAGGAGACCTCAGGAGGCCATACTGCTTTACCCCAGTTGAGAGAAGCACAGATCACAGTATCTCCTAATCCATCCCATAGTACTAGTTGTAGCAAGCACAGCTATTGAATGTACCAGTGCATTTACGTTGCTTTCCCCTGCAAAGGAGCCTATGTCTGTGTTGTTTGGAGATGGTAAAGAGACATTCCCATCTATTTTCCTATTTCAAGAGTAATAGAGAAATTACTGTGGGCACACAGTAATGTAGAAAAGAGATTTTTATTTTAACTGCCTGGCCTTGTCATCAACTCAAGCATCCATGTGAAATCTAATCTTAAAATACTTTCCTACGCAAAATTCGCAATATTATCGAAGGAAAATTCCAGAGAATATTCCCTTAGTCTTTCCTGGAAAATTTACCATTGTAGGGGGTTTGGGGTTTGAAAATAATTCTGTTAAGTCCTGTAGTACTTACCCACGTTTTGGATTGACAGCAATAGCTGCTGGTTGATCCAGTAGAGTAAAAATAAGCCATTTTCTGTACCGTCCATCTAATTTTGCCACCTCTATGCGATTAGTCCCTGCATCAGTCCAGTAAAGATGTCTGAATTATGTAAGACACAGAACATTCCAAAAGTAAATAGTTTACACTTGGAAGAGGAATTAAAAAAAATTCAAGAAGAAACAATATAACCCAAGCAAAATTAATATAATGAAACTGCACTGATTACATCTGAACTTGTTCAGTTTGGAATATACAGGCCCTAAAAATAGGTGAGTTTAGGAAAAGAAATCTGCTGGCTCACTAGTTTTGCCCTCTGACAAAGTTTCTGCAGCTGCCTCTGTTGCCTGTCAAACAATCTTCACTGAAGGGATACTGAAAACTTTCATTGTTACTTTTAAGCAGTATTGGTGGCTTATAAGCATACTTAAAGACTCTGCGTTCCACGAGAATGAGGTTCATTACCAGTAAAAATTTATTTACCATGTAATTTTTGCAGCAGCTCAGTTTATTAGTTCATAGCTCCTCTCTAGGCTTTTGTCTTATGACACAGATGCTAATGAATAAATTGTTACCACATCAGATGTAAATACTTTTCATCCTAATAAACAGGGCACTCAGTCTAACCTTTCTTGAATTTTGTTTATCTTTATCATCATGGCTTTTTTTTTTTTTTTTTTTTTTTTTTTTTTTTTTTTTTTTTTTTTTTTTTTTTTTTTTTTTTTTTTTTGAGCCTGGATAATAAACAGACTCATTCTTATGCACTCACTAATCACACAGTGTCTCCTGACTGAATACATTATCTAATAATTGGCTTGGGAATATGTGCAGACAATTAAATGTGGTTTTTAAAATAAGTTTCAACATGTTCTGAAATCAGTGTAACACTATGTTTGAATGTTGAAGGTGCTAGCTCACCAGGGATCTTTGTGATAGATACCCTTTATCCTTGCTCTCATGACCATTTAGATTTGTGAACGGAAACTCAGACACTCCCTTTTGCCCTCAGAGACATTTGGTTTTCTAGCTGGCCTACAGTTCATGAAGCAAACAGCAAAATACTCTGAAGGCTAGCCTAGACCTTAATATATCTTTCTCATGTTTTAAAACTGCTGGAAGAAAAGACAGAGTTTTTCACTTCTTTTTCTCTATTGCGATTTGTACCAGGGACATCAAAAATCTGGCAACAGCATTCAGAAAATCAACTCATCTCTTAAACCTCTGTCCATTCAGCTTCAAACAGAATCACAGGCTATGCAGACTACATTTCACAGTGTCTATCTACAAGCATCAGATCCTCTCAACATCATAGCAAAAGAACTTCAGCTATGCGTGTCCAGCACATCCTTTAAAAGTTACGTTGCAAATAAATGATGCCATCAACATCAAACTCCCAAAAGTCATGCCTAACTTTCTCCCAGCTCTTTTCCAAGGTAGCAAACAGAAGTGATCTCATCATTTCTATTAAGTTAAAAAATTACCATGCTTTAGCCTAAAAAATGCCACAGCCAATAAAATAGAGAAAAAACTCTGTATAAGAACACGATTACAAAAATGTAACTACTTTTTGAGGAAACACATCTATTCATTAAACTTCAGAGCTGTTTCTGTTTTGAGGTTGCTCCTGTAGTACAAGATTGGTAAGAAAGGAGCAAAAATAAAAGACAAATTACACTGTGGATTGGAGAGGTTTCCCTTCCAAGAGCAGAAAAAACTTGCTCCCTGGAGCTTACCTAAGTGATTGAAGAAGAATCCATCTGACATGAAGGCTGATGTATTATCGTTTACTGATGCACAACTGATCTGCCAGTTGTAGAGTAATGCAAATTTCCTCAGAAAATGTGTGATGCAGTCAGCTGCATGCATTTGACCTATTAACCTGCTGCCTGGGCAAGGACAGCTTACTGAACTACCTTCAGACTAGACATCTTCGAAGATAGTTCATAAGAAATTAAAAAGTGGATTTTGCACTGCCCAATCAAATCCTTGACACACCCAATACAGCATTTTTCTAGCTTTTCAGCGACTTACCTTCCAACCCAGTCAACAGCCAACCCATCAGGACTAACTATGTATTTGAGATTCAAGTCAACTTCCTTTGTAGGATTGTTCCTACTGCTGTCAAATGTGGGCAGATAAGCACGTTTGATGGCTCCAAACTCAGAACCCTGTCCCAGAACACTGAAGTACACGATACCTTCAAAAAAGATGACAAATATCGAGTTAATTCCATATTTGTTGAAAATTCTGATCTTTCTGAGGCTCTTATGTGAAGTTACCAGACACAATTATTTATGAATAACAGTCGTTTGTTCATTTAAATTACAATGTGTTTGTATGACAATTTTTAAGCCATCCATCAAGCATAAGATGCACATCTAAAGTCATCTTGATGACTTGATTACCAAAAAATATTACGTATCACATTTTTCAAGAGTAGAGGATATTACTTCTGAAGCCTTTACATATGATTTCAAGAGTAATTTAGAGTCTCATAACCCTCAGGAGCAAGTATGGCCCAGGAAAGTGGCCCTAGGAAAATGGAAAAAAAAGAGAACCTGAAGAAGAGCCAAAAAATATAAGCTAATACAGGGATCTACTAGCCATTTCTGCTTAGTATAAGTAATAGTTATGGCAAGACTTGAGTGAGTTTTGAGAACTTGTAAAGGTGAAGGAAAAGAAAGGGGTTAATTTATAATAATCCTCTAGTGCAGCATAATCCTAAAGAGTCACAATTCTATAGCTAAACTCACACTGAAATGAGAGGAAAACCAGAGCAAAACATAAGGGAAACCACACTGATAGTGCAAAATGAGTAGAGGGGAGGGGCAGATTCAACCAAGATCTGGCCAGTTAATCTAACTTAATTTTGGTTTTCAGTGTAAATTAAACACCTACACTGCAGAAATGCATCTTTTTAAACCAACCACTGCATGGTTGAGTACTAGCATACTCACTCAGGCCTATCCCTTCAGGGTCCCAGTCATAATCCAGAGCTTGGATGCGCTCCTGATTATCGATATAGTCAGAGTACTGCTCTGATGAGATGTTGTACCTTCGAATCCGCACGTTATCTGGCAGCAGTAACAATGGAGGATTACCTGGGAAATGATCATAAATTTATTTTCATGTATTTCTCATTTTAGAAGAAGCAGAAGAAAGTCACTTCTAGTCAAGCCTAAACTGGGATTTTCACAAGTCCTATCTGGGCAAGAGGAACACAAGGCCACTTCCAAAGCTTCAGAGCTATTCAAACTGCTTGGCTTTGCAAAATTTATTAAAAGTATTGAAATGCTTAACAGTGAGGATAGTATTATTCTTCTCACCATAGATCTTGTGCAGAGGTAATCATTAAGGGATAATTCCTTAAAAATTCTTAAACATTACACTGTTGGCATATCACCACTTCACATCTCAAAAATAGATTGCCATTACACACTGCGCAGTTCCACTTTCCTCCCTCAAAGTACAGGAAACAATTTTGAAAGTACAAATAAATTGCCAGTACCCTAAGACATGACCTGTCAGAGTTCTACCTGAAAGTCTTTAAATCTTAATGTCTCCATATTCGGATGAATGTTCTCCTGCCCACAGTTTCATCTGGAGTTACCCTAATAACGTCCCACAAAGTCCTCATTTCTGAGGGCTGTGAGCTTGTACTGTAAAGCGTGCCAGCATTCTGGGCATACCTAGATGTAGAACTTCAGGCACAACGAATTTTATTATGTTACCAGCTACAACCATATTATCTTCCATCACTTAGCCTTGAAAACCTTGTGTGTCTAGCTGCTTCCTGAATAAATCCTATGAAGGAGGGTTTCAAAGAACTAGATTTCTGAAACAGGCATATAAAGAGGCAGCCAGGCAGAAACTCAGGTGCAAATGCCCTTTTGCATTTCCAGCCTCATACTCAGCAGTAATTTTTTGAATTAGGAAACCTGGAGACATCGTTTTCTCATAGCGTTTTTTGTACTACAAATAATTTTTAAGTTTCAAAACCTTCAGTAGCAATGCAGGTTTGGTCACAGGCATTCTGTTCTGAAGATTTTACTATTTGACTAGGCACACCATATTTCTATCATTTATCTCTAAAGCTGTTAAAGTGTAAATACTTTTCTAAATACAGTATTGTTTATGTTTATATAACACTGCTATATTGTCACTTTTTTTCCTATCATCTCTTTATTTTTATTATTACTATTCTATTACTATTATTTTCTGAATCAACTCTACCTGTTCAAGGACTACCACACACTGCAGTCATTGCACTGAGGTATGACAAAAAGCCAACGACTGATGTTAACCATTGGCCAAAGTCCTTCTATTTGTGTGCATCAGTCCATGAACAATGAATGCCAACCTGTCATCAAACTGCCTTTGCTTTGTACCAGCTTAATGCAACCTTTTCTGGTGCATTATTTTGTTGAGAAAACCTAAACTTCAGGAATAGGCAACATTAATTTCTTTCTGATGACAACCACAGGATAACAGGTTTTTGTTTGCAGAAAACTTCAGGAGAAAGGAAAGCAGGTATCCAAATCAAGGTATTATTTGTAATGTTTGCTATTGGAAGGAGAGATGAGCACTTTTTTTTCTGATTATGCAATAGGTGGAATACACAGAGGCTACTATCTTACAGAATAAAGATTGATTTTCATTATCCCCTTCTGACAAAAGAGAGGATTATACTCATTAAGTTGCTATATTCCACTTGCTCTTTATAGGTAGCAATCAATCTTGCTATCAGTTTACATACCATTAGCTGCGCATTGCTTCCCTTGTTGATCACCCACAGACCTGAAGCCATCTGCACAGAAACATTCGTAGCTTCCTTTGGAATTCCTGCAGTCCTGGGTGCATGTTCCAAAGATCTCACACTCATTGATATCTAGACACAAGTATAGAAAAGATTCCTAGAGCTTGATTTCTTTATTTTTTAGCCTGGAGGATGCTCAGGGGGGGCCTCATCACTCTCTACAACCACCTGAGAGGAGGTTATTGTGGGGTAGGGGCCGGTCTCTTCTACATGCCTGCAGTGAGAGGACCAGAGTAAATGGCCTTAAACTGAGAGAGGAGAATAAATGGCCTTAAGATGAGACAGGAGAGACTCAGATTAAACATAAGAAGAATTTTTTTCACTGTTAGGGTGGTCAGGCATTGGAACAGGTTGCCCAGGGAGGTTGTGGAGTCAGCATCCCTGAAGGTGTTTAAGAGGCATCTGGATTAAACCCCATCAAGTTTCTGTCCCTTGGATTGCAAAGGTATGACAAAACCTATATGCTCTAGAGCAAAAATATATATCTACAGCCACCAAAAGCTTAAAACAAGTCTGAACTGTAGAGTTACTTCTTTGTTGAATGAGGCCTGCATGTTAGAAAGCATAATTCAGCAGCAAAACATTTTAGGAAGCATCTGCTAAATGCATAGAAATCCTATTAGGATGCAAAAACAGGTGGTCACAATAGAATCCCAAAGCGACAGGTCACTGAACACTTATCAGTGAGAAGACATTTATAATATTGAAAATACCATCACAGGAGTTTCGGTTAGTTTCACTGGCCTTGTACCCTGGCCTACAGGAACAGATAAAGCCTCCTTCATTCAGGTTGGTACAGTTATGTTCACAGATATTTTCTGCACAAGTTCGCTCTGTTCCAGGATCTGGGGAAAAAAAAAAAAAAATGAAAAGAAAAAAGAAAGCATATTTTGCAATTATAACCAAAAAATGAAGTGATATGGGGAAGGTATAACAATTTTTATTATTACTGTAATTGAAAATAGTTTTCAAGTAGACAAAGTTAGTTTTCTTTCCTTTTTTCTAACTGAAATTAGAAGAGAATGGTAACCATTGCTCAAGAGGGGTGTCAACTAAGAAGCAGTGAACAGAGTCAGGATAAGAGCCATAACCATTAAAGCTCACTTTCCATAACAGAAATTACATTCTCCATTACCACCAATCTGCAGCAACTGCCGAATTTCTTATCCATGCCATTCCTAACCTAAAGTCAGCACAGGTCATTGCACAGAATGCACTGCCCTTTCAAACACGCCTATAATGGAAAAGCCAAAAAGGGATAATAGATAGTCTGTAACAGATAATGAAAATTACACTCTTCCCAAAATACACATAAAATTCTATTGATCTTGACATACTCTATATATGCACAAAATACTTCCGTATTTTTACTCAATACTTTGAGTATCTGTTATATAAGCAGAAAAGATAAATAATATGTTCATTGAGAGATCATGAGGAAAAGATAGATGTACAGCAAAACCACTACATTTAAGCTGATTATCTCCTTTATACATTCACATTCCACTGCTGACCAAATTAAGTTTAAACAGCTCAATTTCACATACATGTGTAGAAGCATAAATTAGTTGTATACATATACACACATATATTCTATTTTCTCTAAAGTGGGTATTTGATGTTGGGAAGGCTCTGAGTGTTACCAACTGACCTCCAGTCACATCCATCCCCAAACAGTAGAATGCTGACTGCCAGAAGGTATCTGTTTCCCACTGTTGCATAGCATTTATACTTTTATGTTTTCCCCAAGTTTTCCTTTGCACTAGGTTATATTACCTAAAGACCATTGGGATGGTAAGTGAAAGAGAAAAACCAGCTGGTTCCAAATGGACTGTACTATAGGCTTCCAAGGTATTTGTGTTCAGCAAGTCTGCTGGACTGCAAATCACCCATGCAGCATTTGGCACACTTTCACTTGAAGCCATCACAGCCTGACAAATTTAAATTGCAAGTACATGCTCATATTATCATTGTGCACGTTGATATAAAAAGTTAGGAGATTTTTGTTTCCAGATTCCATGGAATAATCTCTCTTGCCTCAAAGTTCAAGTCAAAGTTTTTGCATCTAAATGGCTGCTAGCAAATACATAGTCCATATAAGCTGTACAGGGGATTCGAAAAGGCAGTCAGGCCAATGACTGGCTGTCCTTATAGAATTCTGTGGTCATGTCTTTAAAAAGGAAATAGAAGCATCTCAGTATACTTTTAACAGGGCTACAGCAACATATACCAGTTCAGAGTCTGCCCATGAATAATTCCACAGGTTGGCCTATTGCAATTACGATTGAAATAGCTGGATGTTCTTGCCTCTGTAATGCAATTCTTTTTAAAACAAGATCAAAAAAAAGATAAACCCTTTTTTCTTGGTGATACATAAATACTCTAAGCCTAAAAAAGACTGTTCAGAGAACTGATTTTCATAGAATCATAGAATCATTTAGGTTAGAAAAGACCTTTAAGATTGTCAAGTTGTACCATAAATATAATACTGCTAAGCCCCACTAAACCACATCCCTAAGTGCCACATCTACATATTTTTGTACAGACATGTACAAAAGAATGAAAACAAAAAAAGAATTAAAAGAGAATGAATTAAAATAATGAAAGAATGAAAACAGAAAAAGAATAAAATTGGAAAATATTATCATGTCTAATTGGGTAATCCTAGCACAGGTTAATTAAAAAAAATAAAATAATTCCCACAGGCTAATTAAAAAGCAATCCTTCTTAGTATGCTATTCAAGAAGAAAGTTGTATTGTTATCAGTGTCAGAAATTTTTATTTCAATAGCATTGTAATTTTGTATTCTACTGATATTACTTACTGCAGCCCGTTTCATCAAAATGGTCTCCACAGTCATCATAATTGTCACAGACATAATGCAGAGGAATGCAATTCCCATTACTGCACTTGAATTCTTCAGTTGTACATGGTCTTGGTGTCGGTTCTCTACCTACAGTCAAGAAGAAAAACTTCGCTGTCACAGTTTTAGCTACAAAGTACCAAGAGACAGCACTATTCCACATTGCTAATGGGGAAGCTAATAAAATCTGGTAAAACAATGATTAGAGTGACTTTGGAAGTCTGTAATAAAGCTAAAACCATGACGAGGACATAAACCTCCTGACTTCCAGTCACATTCTTGAACTGAAAGAAGTCCCACTATTTTATTAAAAAGACAGAAGGAAATTCGTCGTTAATAATTGATTAAACTTTATTTTTAATAATGCAAACTTATTAATATCCTTTAGTGATATACTTCATACATCTACTGCAGACTTCAAGAGATTATTGAGATATTAGTAATCTATTAACTTCTAGAATTTTGTACAATAAAGCCAGGAAATAATATCACTAACCAACCAAGAATATAATTAAATTTGATAATGTAAAAATCAACATAGTCAGTGAGAACTACATAAGATATCTGAGGACAAAAACCTATTGACTATTAACAGAGCTTCTACAGGGTGTGGACCTAAATATCAACACTGTTAATATGTGCATAACAGTGCCACAAATTCAGAAGTAGCCATTCCTTTATTTTATCCATCTCATCCTAATTTTGTGATACAGCCAGACGCTTTCTTCTTTCTCATTTTGAGTTCAAAGTAAGATGATAAAATTTGGCTGCTACTCATATTAAAATACAATATTGTTGTGAAAATAACGATCTTTACTTTTCAGACAAATGTTTGCTGATTTTTGCTACTTGTACAGAGAGCTATAAATACATAGTACCAATAACCATAGTTCAGATTATTTCATACTCTTGCTTTCGTAATTTATGTCTAATTTTGACATTTCTTTGGTATTAAATATTAATCACATCACAATTACTGAATTTGATAATTGATTTTGTGTAAACATACAGTGTTCCTCTTTCTCGTCACTTCCATCTCCACAGTCATCCTCCTGGTTGCACAGCTCATGACTGTATATACAGCGATTGTTTTCACATCGGAAGCGGAATGGAGATTCACAAGCAATATCCACTGAAATCAGAGGTCAAGTCAATACTTGATGCCATCGAGACACAAGTTATTCCAATCACTTTTATCTGGTAATAGTTACATGTTTTGTATATTTCAAAAGGTGAGAAGGCACTCAGACCCAAAAGAATATTTTCTGCACATTTTGGTGACTGTATGTTAGGACTTTACTCATTTCTTTGTCAGAAGACAGTACATCATCTTTGGCCAAAGGAATATTTACTACTGCATATAACACTGAAGTTTCTAGATTTGTTCATGAAGTACACTGACTGAAAATCCAACATGCCATTAGTGACTATATAGTGCACAACTGACAAAAACTGTTCGAGTAGCCCCTCTAACACCTAATTGTTAGAGCTGAAGTCAGGACTCCTCTGTCATACTTACAAAGACATTGTGACAATACCAATAGCTTTAAAAGCTCACCACCTTTGAGAATACACATCATCTGAACTAACATTTAGTTTCAAACTGGTGTTCTTATTTTAGGTATCTAACTTCAAAATGTGAAATAGCGTCCTTATCTTTTTGCTATGCTTCTCCCTACTTTTATAATCACATATACAAACATCTGCAAAGCAGTGAGAAACACACTGTTGGAGGATGAAGTGAACTGGCACATGAAGCAAAATTCTCATACTGAATAATTAAAACATTTTCTAATTTTCTGTCTATTGTATGTAGATTTAGTTCATTTTAATATAATTTCTCTCTCTTACAGCAAAGGTGAAGTTCTTCATCAGAGTCATCTCCACAGTCATTATCACCATCACATTTCCAGTATGGCTGGATACAGACGTGGTTCTTACATTCAAACAGCATGGGCGGACAGTACGTACCATTAGGATACCGTGTTGCTGAAGAAAGGAAAATTATTATGGCATTTTCATTTACAATAAAAATTTTATGTATTCCTGAAAAATATTCAGCCCAATCCTATGTTATTTTTAAAAACCCTTCTCTCCATAATAGGAAATATCATAGGAGGCACTGCAAAGATGTGCAGCAACAGCAGACTGCAAGGACTGAGGACTTCTTGGTAACCATAATGTAATTAATTTAGGTTCGAATAAATAGCAAGAAAACATAAGTTACAGAAGCTTTTGAAAATATATTTTAACTTGGCAAATGCTACTTGAATTTGTTGCTGACAAATCTAGTTCAGTAATAAAGCTAACTAACATCACTGCACAAAATGTGAATGATTGAAGAAGTACCTAAGATGTCCAATTCCAAAAGGACTTATGTTAGTATAGTAAAAAAACCCAGCCAGATTCTATAAAACTGTGAAAGAAACTGAACTAAAGAAAAAAATATGTTTCTACCAACCTATATAAATAAACCACACCCTTGCTCTTTCAAGGGCTTCTCATACACTTTCTCCTCCCTTTAAGAACAGCCAAATGTTGTGTAACTCAGGTTCTGAAAGACAACTGTTGTGATGTACATTCCAGGATGTGGTTACCATCAGAAAAATACAGACAGTGGTGTGCAGATGCCCCTTCTTACTTGAAGCACCGCTGTTAAAATGTAAAGATGTACAGAAGTGCCCTGATACCAACATAAAAAAGTTCTCTCAAGTACTGAAGCCTACAATCACGTGAATATATAAGTCAGAACCAATACTTCAGGATCACCTAAAAAGCTGATGTCAGTCAATGCAGATAGAGGACAGAGGTGATATTTTCATTCCAACTGCTAACAGTACTTTCTGGGTAAAGAGACGGAGCTCCGGAGCTCCATGCAAGCTACAGATATTTTTTTACACTAGATTAATACACAGAAGGAAAATGGAAAAGTATTTTATTTCCTTGCATTCACTGGTGCTTTGGGAAATTTTAAAGGTATTTGGGTATTATAAAGAAAAATCTCATCACATAAACTTGTTAGAATTTGGTACAACTGAAACAGTTTGGATCTTGCAGTGTCCATGGGATGGTCAAAAATTTTAATCCGATCTCCTGGACCTTGTAAACACATTCATTTCCTACCATTAGGATTGTGTTTACAACCAGTATAAGAGAGGGCAACCTATTATTATATCAAAAAGCTGATTCAAAATATTATACTTCTCCTGAATTTCTACTGACATCACTGAGTGCTGCATAATTTTATACCTCTAAGGAGTCATCTACCTTAAAGACAGACAAAAGTGCAAATCTTTTTTGGAAGTGAGCGCAATGAGCACCAATTGCAAAGTTTGAAACTCACGACAAGTTGCTTCATCAGAGAAATCAAGGCAGTCTGCATTTCCATCACATCTGAAGCGTTCTGCAACACAGTGTCCACTATCACACTGGAAATAACCTGGATGGCAGGTCCTCAGCTCTGAAAAGATTCAGAAGGAATTTTTGAAATGTCTTCTTGTTCAAATCCAGATAAACTATTACTTTTTGAAAACAACATTCTAAAAAAATGGTGCAAAACCCCAGCCCATTAAAAGTGTAGTATCCTCTACTTTTGGCAGAATGACTAAAGTGACTTGGTGAATGTCACTTCGTTAAAGATGCTTCCCATAAAAGATTATTTGGCAGAATAATTTATCACATTAGAAACAGGAGTGTGAATTTGTAAGAGAGTACACACCACAGTCACGTTCATCTGAATTGTCTTCACAGTCATCATCGTGGTCACAGATCCACCGGGAAGGGATGCAGCGCAGATTGTCACACCGGTATTCACTTTCTGTGCATTCGCGAGGACCTTCATTTAAAATGAATGTACAAATATGAAAAGTTTCCCAGATGCAGAGTTAAACATCCACACCTGTCTCACTAAACCAGACAGATGTAATGTGGGCAGATGATGAGGTAAAATGCTTAAAACTAAATGATGTTACACATGTCCCCCTTGACTTAGAAGAAAGGAAATTCATTGTGGACTTTTTTTCATCACAGAATTATAAAGGAGTTTTTAATACAAATCAGAAAAAAAAATTCATTGTCATTGTTTAAGAAACTATATAGTACTAGATTTGCACACAGGACAGAATTCAAATGTCACTTCTTAGTGGAAAACAGGAATTTGTGTTATTGTGATGACTGGATTTATCAGTGATTTTATGTAACCAGGATGCATCTTTGTGATATCAGTGTGGTATTTCAGCAAATAAAAGACAGGCTACAGTATAAAACAACAGAATGGTTGCAGTTATGAGCTGTCTGCCTTATTCTCATCAGAAACAGAAGGATAGTTAAGTCAAAAGCAAGACTGTGTCATCACAGCCAAAAAAGAACTCACTGCAGTTGTGCTCATCAGAGTTATCTCCACAGTCATTATCTCCATCACACTTCCAGCGCAGTGGAATACATCGATGATTGTCACAACGGAAATCTCCAACGGGATTGCAAGTCATCTCCTCTGTAATGTAGACAGTTTGCCAACAAAACAGCACACATTAGCATAGTCTTTGGATAAGATGGAATGCATAGATGATTACTGAAGTAGATAGAGATCTTTGCACCACAAACTGCGCCAAGTAATAGGGAAGTGATTAAAAAACAGCTGAAATAACTACATCAAACTGAGACGGAAGCACAAAGAGAAACTCAGTACTGTCAAAGGAGGGCATCTTGACATCATGGTGTGTTACATTTTCAAGTCTTTTCTGATTCTGCTATAGTGCTCCAATGTCCTCTGAGTTTTGTGTAAAAGTGTATGAGTGGTTTCAATATAAATCCAAGGGCATTGTTATACTTCTCCTACTGATAGTTTCACCAGCACAGGAGGTAAGTTAAGTAAATGTAGAAAATACTGGCAGTTTTAATACTTTTAATAGTTCAGCTCAAGCACCAGTATTTCCTGCTTCATTTGATGATGTATCAGGCAAAATAATTAAATCCTGATCTTCAGAGCTCGTAAATATGTGAGCTGCACGATGCATTGTTGCACACAAAATTTCTCCTGAAGACAAATAACTAGCAGAGCAATTAAATGATACCAAACAAAAGACACCCAGGAACATTATTATTGAAGACTTTCAGAAAATCAAGGTGCTTGCAAATTGGAGATATATTTTAGGTACAAAGTTACATTGAAATGACCTTCTTGAAACTCACCACAGCCTTGTTCATCACTGTTGTCTCTGCAGTCATCATTCCCATTGCACACTGCCCACAATGGTATGCAACGGTAGTTGCTTCTACAGCTGAACTGTGTGTGATTGTCACATCGATAGGCAGGTCCCACTGAAAGAGGCATTTGTCAATGTTAGTTGAGTTACTTAGCCATTAAACTGTCCTTGCTATTCTGCCTTTCAAAAACTGTTTCAAATTATAGTCAGTTTTTTCAGCTAAAAAGAGCTCTCTGCTAACTTCAGTGTTGTAAAAGAGAAAGCATTAAACATATCTGATTTTACTATCTTTTCCAGTCTATGCTGCTTGTATTCCACATATGCTACAAACCCGTCACAGGTTCAAAGCACACACATAGTGTTTTCTCCTGACTATTTAGATCTGGTAACAGTGGCAACAGCCCCAAACCTGGAAGCTAGAGGAGGCAGCTTGTTCTCAGATGGCAAAGCTTGGTCATACGTTCTTCAAGATGGCCAGTGGTTCAGAAGGACATGCTAGAGCACATAGGAAAATCCTAGCATAAAGCCAGTCAAAGTGAGATGCTGCCAGTTTCTGATAATCTGACGAGCATAAATAAGCTTTATCCCTCTTCAAGAATAAGTAAATAGGAAATTATCACGCAGTTTGTGATATCACATAGTTTGTGATTACCACGTAGTTTGTGATAATTTTTATCACAAACTCTATCACATAGAGTGTTTTTTAATACTCTTACTACATGTATGCAATTAGCTTACAGAAAATTCCTTTCCAATAAACTTTCAGTCTCATGAAAATTAAGTAATGTGGTTTTGCTCTGAGTGCTTTTGGTGCACTCAGAGTTCACAGATTATTCTGAGTTTGAAGGGACCCACGAGAATCATCAGGTCCAACTCCTAAGTGAATGGCCCATACAGCTGTGTGCTTACTGCATTCGTGGAACGGCTCATCAGAGTTATCACCACAATCATCATCCACATCACACTTCCAGGACAGTGGGATGCAGCGGCCATTGTCACATTTAAATTGGCCCGGGGGACAGGTTCTACTGGCGCAGTGAGCACTATCTTCATCCGAGTTGTCACCACAGTCATCCTCTCTATCACATTGCCAGGCTTCTGGGATACATCGTTTATTGGCACACTGCCACTGATGAGTTTCACACTGGTGATTAGCTGGAAGAACACAAATCAGCTGTTAGGATACCAAAACTTACAGGAATGGTCTGTTGCTGCTATATCAATTGAGTCATTACCATGTTTACACTGGAAGTTAAAATAAAAGCCAGGAAAAATTTAAAACTTAGATGTCTATTGCCTGATGAGCCTGTTCCTCTATGAAGAACAGGTCAGAAAACATAGCAGCAGACCACACTAATATCAGCTCCACAACTAGAAATGTATAGTCTCTGCTCCCAAAAAGCAAAGCACTGAAAGCTGATGTCGGCAGTGCTGGCAAACTGGGGGAGCTCTGAAGGTCTATGTAAACAGGAGTCAACACTGACCTCTACTTCCAGACTTTGTATGTCTCACTGCGCTCCACTCTACTACTTTTTGTACATATACTGCCAAACTGTTCCAGAGAAAACAGTGTATTATAATTTCCATACATGTTCTAGACCAAAGGATTCTATTGTCATGCACAAGATGATGAGCAGAAGGAACTAAATAGATCTAAAATTATTTTTATTGTACCTACTATATTAAAATCACTGCATTACACAGCTGCCACATTTCTACTTTTTTAATTCCCCTGTGGCACACTTAAGAGCTAAGCTTTTGCAACTCAGGTAAAATTGAAATTTCGTTTGATTCAGTCATTTTTAGAAACACTTGACTAATGGAAGGCAATGACTAAACTATCAATTATCCGTCAATGACAAACTGTTATACAACCACACTGCTCCCCCTATATTACTAAGCTTGCAGCTGCCAGAACTAGATTATTTACAAAAAGAGAACTAAGGATGTGTTTTTTTAAATTAGGCATAAGTATGTGGAATAGCTTAGGTTTTTAAGGAAATAACACTATTTTATAAGCATAATTATGCTACATTTCTATAATACTGTCATCATATACAGCTTTCTAAAACAAATCTTCCCACACTGCACTGCGTTTCATGCAATGCAGAGGTTGTAGTAATTTTGTCCCATCACACCAAGTGCTAAAATACAGGGAAAATTAGCACACCTGTTAGACTGACCTGGACATTAGGAAGCCTTAAATTCCTCTTACTCACCATGGCTTTACTCAGAACAAAACAAAGTGAGTCCTGTTTCTAATATTTTTTACCTCAGATTGTAACTAACTTATAAGAGTGTAAATCTGTCCTAAAAGTATAAAAGATGTTTATGTTATGCTTGCTCTTCTTTATCCTGCTTGCACTGAGGTGAATTACTCTAGCAGGTGCAAGACTAGAAAAGACTACATTTATCTCACTTTTTCATCTTTAAACAAGGGATAATGATTCTGAAATTTTATGTTGTTTACACATTTTATACTGGCAAAACACTTAAATTTATTAGTTGGAACATACCACAAAGTACAGGATCTTCATCTGATCCATCACGGCAATCTGGCTGGATATTGCACAAGAAATGTGGGCTTGTGCAGTTCCCATCATTACACTGGAACTGCCCGACAGGACAGTAGCGGTGTGGACAGGTTGGGGGCTCATCAGAGCCATCCCGACAGTCCCTCTGTCCGTCACATTTCCACCAGATAGGAATACACCTACAAAGAGAAAACAGTGTTTTCTTTGTTGAGGATATGGCTTTACGGATATACAACTATCCTTTTACAGCCCAAAAGACAGTCTTATCTCAGTGTTATTTCTTGAAATGTCCAAAACAGCTTGAACCTAATTTCTTCTGTTTATATGTCAAATGCTAATAAAGTGTGTCAGAATACTGTCACCAGAAACAGATGATAAACAGAGGATAGTGGTGGGCCTCTAGAAGGAATTTCACAAAAAAATTAATAAGGATTTAATTTTTATGTATATTTGTGCTCATCCTCTCTCATACTTTTTAGATCAATCTTCAACTGGATTTTTACTGATATAGCATTTCAATAATTCACTTGAACTTTAGCACAAGAATTTCACTAGGGATTATCATTGTAACATTGCTTCAAAAGGCCATCCAGTAAGCACACCTGCCTCACAGGGTCCAGAGTGAAACATCAGCACAAGAACTCTTGTATCACGATTCCTCTCCCTCCACTGCTCCACTGCTGTCTCAGAAAAGTGTTGGAAATGTGCCCTCACATTGGCTAAATGGCTTTCCTGAGCCAGAGGCAGACATCATACAATTGGCAGAAGCAGATACATTGCAAAAGATGTACAAAAAAATAAGAGAAGGTGGCAGAAGTTGTATCTGAAGGTACATGTTTCTAATAATCCATAATTTGCTGCATTATTAATGCCATATAACAGGAAGAAAAGTAAAAGAAGTACAACTTAAGCAACCAGTCTAGAAGTCTTTTCCAAAACATAAATCTGTCTTGTCTCGGTTTTGTCTTTGTAAGCACACCAAAAACTCATAGTGAGAGCAGAAGGAATCCCTAATTTCATGTCTTTTTGAAGAGACTGTAAAATACATCCTTAAAAAGACCTTGAAAAAGCAACAGTGAGCTGTGGACTTACCTCTCAGTGTCTGCACAGAGAAACTGGGTGCTGGAGCACATTGGAAGGCAGTGGGCTGTGTCACCGAACTGTATTATCATGAAGTTATCAGGACACTCACAGGAATAACCCTGACCACCGGCTTTTATTAGACAAAGATGAGAACAGCCACCATTATTTGTGCCACATGGATTATTAACTGGTAAAACAGAAGAAAAATATTACCATAATTTATAAATTCGAGAACACAAAGGTCTCAATCTACAATAGATTCCTCTAACACTGTTTTGAAACCTTAAATGTAAGAGATTGAAAAGCAAAACCTAGATAAGTAGACACTTCATGAAAGAAATACATGTGATTTCATATACAGGAAATGTGTGCTATTAAGCCACGATGTTTTAGCAAATAATTTAAATTTATGCATTTCCAGTCACTGCTTTTCAAAGAAAGGGCAATTTATAAATGTAAAGTAGATGTCTACATTTACTCTGGGCATTTTATTCCCCTCAGCAAAGGCAAAAGCTGGGTGCCCTCAGGACCCTTTACAACTAGTCTCTGAATAACAGCTGACCCTCTAAATGCAAATCTAGTTCTGTTTTCTCACCAAATGGTTGTCTATATGGATGATAAACATGGATGTCAAACGGCCTGTGTGTGGTGTTCACAAGAACAGTCCTGTCTGATCCGTCATATTTATTTCCCTTTTCAACTGTCCTTGTGTTCCAGTCAGTCCAATATATTGTGTCTTCAAAAACTGTTACTGCAAATGGATGAGGTAAAGTCCCGTCATACACTGTGTGACGATGATGTCCATCCAGATCAGAGTACCTCCACAAAGAAAAACATGTGCAAAACATTCAGACAAATGCTAAAACACCTTCCCATCTTTATTACGTATGCTTATGGTGCTACATCATTGGCGACCAGAATCATGCAATGTAGAATTACAGCTTCTTTATGCCCTAATGACAGACCGTCCTCAGCAAATTCATTCTAACACAGGGAGGAGAGTAAAACAGGCTTTTTTAGGCAAAATAAATGGAACAGAGCAACATCCACTGAAAGGTACACTTCCCACAGAAGCGCACTGGCTAGTCCAATGAAATTTTGCACATTTACTGCCTTACAGCAAGTTATTTTTGTCACACAAGACTAGCTTGCCTGGATGATTCAGACTGCTAATAACTGAACACTTAAGACAATAATAGGCCCCCTATATTTCTAAATTTTACCTATTTAGAGCCTCCTCTGATAAGCTATCTTTGATAAGATTTTACATTTTTACTATCACCTTGCTATATAGGGAAATTATGAAATACAAGAGAGGAAAAAAAGAGAAACTTACATATCATTAATATGTATTTAAAGACATTTTAACACTTCATCATAGAAAAGGTTGCCAGAAGAATTAATGTAGAGAAGAATAGAAGTAAATATGAATATAAATGTACATGTAAATATGAATAAAAATATAAACACTAACGTAAATACAAATTATTGTTTTCAAAGTATTTCAGTGTCATGACATTGAAACAGTCAGAATACTATTACTCATTTTTACTGCTATTTAAGTGAAAATTCTCTAACACCAGAAGCAATTAATAGATTTTTCTTGATTAGCAAAAAAATGCCATGTGCTAACAGGAAATTCCATGTCGTACCTAGGGACATTCCTCTAAACAGTTTGTATACTATTTTATTAGCACATAACTAGTGTAGTTACAGCTCGTCTCTTATCTACAGGCAGAAACAAGAGATTGAAAAATAAGGATTTTATACTCAATTTTGCTCCGGTTCAGGTTGTACACTACACACAGAGAAGTTGCATATTTGAGTACAGAGTGTAAACCTTTTCACTATACTTTTTTGGACAACTTCCAGCAGAACCTAGGATGTGAATATAGCAACCAGGCTACTGTGATCCATATCACCTACCACTCTAGACATTTTAATACATATGATGTTTACAGCACCTACAAATGCTCCCACCACAATCTGACATGAGCAATTATTCAGTTGTTTTAACCTTTTCTGGGTACGTACTCAATGTAATTTAGATGAGCATCTGTCCAGTAGAGCTTGTCATTGGTGTAGTCTATGGTAAGTCCATTGGGCCACTCTAACTTTGTAGAGATAATCACAGTCTTTTCCTTGCCATCCATGCCTGCTCGTCCAATATAGGCTCGATCTGCCCAGTCTGTCCAGAAAATCTGTCTGTTCAAATGATTACTTATAGTTAGAATTGTAGTAAAAATGTTGAAATCAATATTAGAAGCCATGCCTCAAATATAGTATTTCCCATCACAGAATTAAAGCAGAGATTGAGGAAGAAGAAAGCTAAAATATCCATTACTTGAACTGCTACAGCAGACAACTGTGCCATCACAACTGTCTTCAAAGAATGCAACTGCCAGCCCCAATATCTGCCAAATCACACACACTTTTATCGACCTTTTTTAGCTTTGCAATCAAAACTTGCTAGTCCATATGGAACCAAATTCCACTTTCAGTGCCCTGCATACATACCTATGAACAGGTCAGCTATTAAGCTGCAACTAAGAACTAATGTCATGCAAATCTAAATGCAAGCAGGCAAAAATTACTTCAGATTTTCATAACAGTGCAAAATTAGGTGCAAAAGAAAGGAAAAGGCCTCTTAAAATGTCATACCCATATTTTGGATGAACAACAATTCCTCTGGGATACTGAAAGCAGAAAGTGTTGTTGGCATCCACACACCGATCCACCAGTTTTTTCCGGAATCTTCCATCAAGTTCAGAGACATAGAGACAATCTTTGTAGGCATCCACCCAGTATAATTTTCTGAAATTAAGTTTTAGAGTTTTTTAGTATTATTTAATTATATTTTTTATTTTGCTTCACAGAATCTTTAAATTTCAGGATTTTTCTCCTAGAAAAAATATAGCCACTGCAAAGGAACACACGCTCCACTGACATCTTTTCTACACCATGCTCCAGGCTGCCCTTTTCACTCTGGCTGTTCCTGTAACCGTGATTGTTACTGCCCAATTCAAACTTGCAGCTGCCTAGTTGAATAATAATACACCATTTACCTATAAATTCCTAAACCCCTCTTCCCTTCCTGTCCTACCAATGAGGGCCAGAAGCAAGAAAGCAGACATGCAGGGCTGTAAAATACAGGAGAGAATCATCACCTGTTCCAAGCTGCCACCTCTCATCAAACAGGTAGAAAATTCCCAAGTAATTTAACACTCTAATATAAACTTCTCCTAGAATTTTCTCTACTTCTGTTACTTTGCCGAGGAACTATATACAGCTGTAAGCAAAGAAATCATACAAGCAGAAGTGATGATTTTAAAGCCTGCCTCCAAACAAAGCATTTAATTCACTTAGAACTGCAGCAGGGTACTTCGAAATTCTCTGCAGAGCTGGTCCACTCCAGTGTCCACAGGGTCATTCTAGAAACAGCCTGACAGATATAATCTCTGCCTACACCACCCTAAGCAGTGTCATTCCCACCAGGGAGGAGGACAAAGTAGTCTTCCCCAGTCTGCATCTCATGGCATCCTCCAATCCTCTCACTGCACTGAAAACAAGCAGAAAATTCAACCACTGTACTGTCCTTCAGCCTTTCTGAAACACCTAAACAAAAACTGACTAAACTAAAACATACCTAATGTTAGCTGAAATAATTCAACAGCTCTATTAGAATGAAACAGTAGGATCACTTCAGCTAAAATTAGCCTTTTCCTTCTTCATCTATCCATGAATAATAAAGCATTTGAGGCTGTTGGCAACGTTAATTATCATTAGGTTTAGAGATGAAGTCGTTTAAAAATAAAAATAACAGCACTCTCATAGAAGTTCCAAAGTGACTTTTTGAATGATTCTCAGAGTTTTGCAGTCTGATGCACTTTTCATGCTTACAGTATTGCATTCAGAAACCAAGACCTGATGAAACACAGCCAAGAACACTGTCAGAGAGGGCATCACATAAGGACAGAGTTTCTGTGGCAGTCAATCAGACTACTTTTTGACACATAGCAGGTAATTAAAAATTTGCCATAATGCAAAGTGCTTTCCAAATCCCTCACTCTCATATAGGCCTCCTATCAGCAAATGATGTGGATCATATTGGTTATCAGTTAAAGGGGCATTTTTCAAGAGCAAAAGAAGTATGCTCTTCACATTGGTATAGGAGCTAAATTTCATTAATGTTTGTTATTCCTCACTTCACTGGAATCTAGTTACCTGATACAACATTTTTTTTATGCAAAGAGTGAAGCCTGCATCCCAACCCCAACAACGGCTAGCAAAGGACTCATTGATGAGAGAGCAAGTCTGATATAACCTCAATATACTAGATATGAGAGTAATGAAAGAAAAGTGTTATGTATTAAGCGCTGATAAACAATTTCAGGGCAGTGGTATGCACTGCTTCCACAATCCAAAACAATTTCAGCACTCATCAGGAATTTCATATGAAGTGAGAGGAAAAACCTTAAACTCCTTCACACATCATTTCCTTAGTAGCCCAGAAAGACAGAAAACATATTTTCTTACCTGCCAACCCAGTCAACAGCGATACCTTCCCCGTTGGGCACATCATCACTTATCACTGCCTCCTTATTTGTTCCATTTAGGAACATTCGTTCAATGACATTCCTCCCCACATCAATCCAGTATAACCTCTTTTCCACCCTGTCAAAGTCCAGTGCCACCACATTTCTCAGTCCTTGCAAAATGAGAGAGTAAGACTGGCCATCTGCTGTGAGATTTCTCAGATAGTAACGGTTGCTAAAAATAAGGTATGGGGAGATATTACTATTTTGCCGGCAACTTTTTCCATCAGGCTCCCGGATATAGCCTGGGGCACACTTACAGATGTAGGAGCCAGCTGTGTTCTCACAAATCTGGCTACATACTGATGGAGTTTCATTGCACTCATCAATATCATCACAAGTCCGTTTATCAGACATAAGTTTGTATCCAGGATGACAAGAACAGTAGAAACTTGTCTGTGTGTCTGTACAGTCATGATCACATCCACTGATTGAAGGGTCGCTGCATTCATTTATACCTGAGGAAGGAAAGGAGTTTTATTCAAGGAACTGGATGGAGTACTAGGGCAGTCACTTTCCAGTGTACTCTGTCTCTCTCTCCCTGCTACCCCCTGAAGTGCTGAATGTGAATGTGGGCTGCTGTAATAAAGGAAAAGGGAAAACAAGCTAATCAAATATAAAATTATTCTGGCATCTTTGAAGCCTGTCACAAAACACCCTGAGTGCCAAGCATGGACTTCTGAATGGCATATTTTGGAAATGTAAGGGCAATACATAACAATGAATAAACTATATTTAGTTCACATAATTAGCTCATTGTCACAGTCTGTTAAAACAGCACATAGTAAGTATGACTTAACTAAAACAAAACTAAAATTAAATATATGCATTTCTTATAATTTTCATCTCTGAGAGACAGCCATGGGATAGGTACAATCGTAACGAAGGAACTGCCTTAAGAGTTCATTTTTTTAAGGCTGCCCACATATTTTAAATTAGACAGTACAAATAAATCTATACATACCACATCCTTTTTCATCGCTGTTATCTAAGCAATCATCCAACCGATTGCAGACTTTGACCATTTCAATGCAGTTTCCATTGTCACATTTAAAATGATGGGGAGAGCAGGTCGCTTCCGGTGTATTACAGAGATGTTCCAGCTCATCAGATTCATCACCACAGTCATTATCCCCATCACAGAGGTAGGCTTTGGAAATGCAGCGCCCATTCTGACAAGTGAACTGGTGCTGTTGACATGGTTCATAGATGCATCCCCTTTCATCACTGCTGTCACCACAGTCATTTCGCCTATCACATCTGAAGAAGAATGAACACTTCCTTCAAATACAAGAAGGTAATCACTGTCACTAGAGCAGATGGATAGATACACCGTCCCAGTTTCCAAAGAATGTTGATATTTTGGCTCCAATAGAATAGACTTTCTGAAACCCTAGTCATATTATACAGTCTGATCCTGTGAGTCCTGCTTGCATTCCCTGTATGACGTTACTAGCCACAACAAAAAATATTAAATGCTAATGGTGAGCACTGGGGATATTAACATAGAAAATTCTAGAGCATTTTCAGGTCAAAGCTAATGCATGAATGCAGAGCAGGTAAGTAGTTTCACTATAATATGCAGATCTACTTACAACTAAATGGTGTGAAAAAAACAGTTGAATTAGCTGCTTCACTTTAGGCAAATTTTGAGAATTTCTACAGCTGCCCAGGTAGTTACAAACCTGTATGTATTACGGATGCACAAGCCATTACTACAGGTGAACTCATTTTCTGTGCAAGATCTTCGTGTGCAGTTCTGGTGTTCATCAAAAGCATCACTGCAGTCAGCATCACCATCACAGACCCAAGCCCGAGGGATGCACCTCCTGAGTGGGGGTCGATTGTTGACACACGTGAACTCTGCTGCTGTGCAGTTGCGGTTTGCTGAAGGAAAAGCATGGTCACTAACCAAGTTATGCTCTGTGTGTGTAACACTGTCCCCCCCACACACAAGCAGCCTAGATATCCACCCGTAATCCATAACACAGTCATGAGCTGCTGCACATGCACATAGATATCACTGCACCTTCTCATGTACAAAACTGTGCATTACTCTTCACGGAGGCTGACTGGGAATCAAAGCATTCCTTAGGCAATGCTGACATGTGCAGAAATCTGGATCTTAGCAGCTTCTCCACATAAGCTTTTCATGTATCTGGCCACATTTTCTGGGAGCTGAACAGGTATTATGCCTAGGGTCTGTATTCCCTGTTTTCTTCAAGGTATTCTGTTCTCCAGGGAGCAAAGAGAAGGAGCATCATTGCAGTTAATAAGGGCAAGGACTGAAAGCATATCCAGCTGCTGTCAAAAGAATCAAGAAGCAGGACCAGGCTTGGTGAACCTCCTTGCATTTGTTCACCCTCTAAACAGATATATTTATTTTGCTAACTAGATTTTAAAGACATTATGCCAAAACCGTGTGGCTATTAACAAGCAGAAGATGCGGTGCGTGACCATCAGGGACTACCTCCACTGAAGCTGCTGTTGCTGCCCTGATCATACACACAATGCAGGTTAATTGTATCTCCATTTGAACGCATCAATTCAAAGAAGAGTAATTGCAAAATTATAACAATGGCTTTTTGGGGTTTTTTTACCTGTAAAATATTCAATTTCAATTCAGTATAATGAAAACGAAGGTACAGAAAGATTGTATCTCATACTTAATGTGCACCTTTGTGGGCAGAAAAACTGGCAGTGGGTGAGAGTTTGGGGGTTGGCTGTTTTCTAAAAGATGCACGCAGGACAAATAAAGTGCAGTATCTATTTGCATTAACCACCTACCACAGTTATGTCTTTGATCCTCATCACTCATATCCCCACAGTCATTATCACCATCACAGATCCAAGTTGCTGGGATACATCTGCCATCATCACATCTGAACTGGTCGCTTGAACAAGTCCGCAACTGGGGCACTTAAAAATGAACACAATCACTTTGTTAAACTAACCTGAACTGCCATGAAAGGTGCAACTCCAGCAATGTGCAAAGCGAGCTACCAACCCTGCCTAAAACAGAATAATCTATTCCATACACAGCTTTAAGTATCAAAATATTGTGATTTAAGTATCGAAATCAGTGACTCAGATTCTTTAGTCAGTGAGTAAAGCCCAGAAGATACTTATTTTCTACCCAGTCTGGATTGAACCCACTGCCTACAAGAGAAACTACTGATTTCTACATTGCTATAACCCATCAAGTTGTACCTTCTGAGTGTAGACTTACCACAAGAGGCAGGTTCATCAGAGCCATCAGCACAGTCTATTCCTTGATCACAGTACCAATGAGCAGGAATACAACGCCCCGATGTACAGCGAAACTCATTATTTGTGCAAGTCAGTGAGACTGGAAGAAAAAAACTGGGTATTACTTCTATTTTTCTGTTTCCTTTCCAACTTGTTTTAAGTTGCTTTTGAGTTCATGTTATATGAAAAATATCACAGTCCCCAAAAAAAGAAAGAGAAAAATTATGCTAGGAAGGATGTCTGTCTGTAAAGAGTTCATAGTACAAAGTAGCTTGATATTTGTATGCGAAAAAATGGTCTTAATTGTCTCCTTGGATATACATATCAGCTAATAAGTAGACAGAATTTGCCTTGGAAATAGGATTGCATGCAGCAATATGTTCTATATTTATACTTGAGATTTGTGCACAGGAAAATGTCCACAGTTCAATATACTTATTTTTCCAGTGCTCAAACCAGGCACAGTTGTCTCAGTGCTTTACAGGAAATCAAAATGTGCACTAAGGAAGTAATATCTCATGCTAGACAATGTTTTCATTTTTCTCCCAATCAGTTTTTCTTCGCCTGCTGGTAGGAATCTTTTTTTTAACGGCAGTGAAGAACAAACCATAACACTGAGTAGTAGTTCCAGCTAAGCACACTGCAAATATTCTTTTGCACTTTGGCTGAACCTCTCAATCCTGGCATGTATAATGGGTTTGATAATTTCTTCAGTCGTTACTGATACTTTCCTGTACCCTCTGATGGTTTTGAAATACCAAAAGGACACAGTCTGGCCTTTTAACTTGCTCTTCCATGTGCCTTTGATGATGGAAATCAAAGACAATTAACTGTTGCTCATTAATGTCTTGGGGTTTGTTTGCCTCTCTTTCTCTTCCGCTCCCTCTTTCTTGCCCTTCACCACTTCTCAATTTAAGTAATTCCCCAGGGACATAATCAGGAGAAGGGACAAAACACATCTTTTATGAGCAGCAGCACAAGCTCACTATCGCCACGTATCTTTGACATGCTGGGGTCCATAGATAAAAGTGGCCATGGTCTGGCTACAGAAATCAAACTCATAGTTTAGAAAAATTGGGGCATCATTAGTTCAAGGCATGTAACTTTAGGAAAATGAGTGAAAGCAAAAATAATCTACTCAGGCAATACTAAAACCAAATCATTATCTGAAAATATCCATTATGTGTTATAAATTGATCCAAAACATTTCATATGGGAAAAGTATTACCTAACTACTACCTAATATAAATATCTTAGAAAAGTTGAGCTGGTTTGTAATTAAGGTGGATGGAAAACTAGATACTTCTATACACTAACTGGAAGGTACAATGAACACTGAATCATATGCTAAAGCATACATAACCACATGAAAGAGCTAAAAGAAACTACGTTTGAGACTGTATACAATTTCATTTGTTTAGAAGGAAAAGTATTCTAATGTTAAAGTTCTAGAAAAGGACAGCTCACTATAATACTTAAATACCAAACATCTTGTAAAACCATAAAGAACACAGACCAGAATAAGCAAAAGGAGCAATTTCTCAAACGCTTTACGAAAATGCTGCAAAAATGTATCATCTTTTTTATTAGATAAAATCATGATTAAGATAATTGAGAGATAATAGTACAATGCATTAATTTCAGGATTACAGAAATAGATATTTTGAGAACAGTGTGACTTATGCCAAAAGGAAAAAGCAGTGGAATAAATTACTCGAGTAATGAAGGCCCTGTTAACTTACCACAGTGAGTAGGGCTCTCATCACTCATATCTCCACAGTCATTATCACCATCACACAAATATGTTCGAGGAATGCAAATATTTGTGCTTTGGCATTTTGTAAAACCAGACTGGCAAGTACGTTCCGCTTTAAGGAGGTAGGAAAAAAAAGCAAAAGTTCTTTAGAGCTTTTTTTCAATACTGTTACGCTGTATCTCGTTCAGAGATACTTAACAGTGTTAAAAAGAGTCCCATATCACTCACTTTCTAAAGTGCATCACTTGTATTGCTCATGCTACATGGGAACAGTTAGATCATTGTTTTTATTGCAGAAGTCCTGGCAAAAACATGATCAAAAAACCACATGCCAATACTTGTGGGTGAGGGAATGAAAACTGATATGTATTCACACTGTAATGCCTGCATTTGCAACCATTTGGTATGGTGTGAATCATCAGACCAACTACAAATGACTAATAGACTAGGAATTTCAAATATTCAAATTTCTCTGAGATCAAAAATAAAATTGTCACAAAAAAACAAAATCAGTGTGCACCTAAAATAGAAAAAAATTCTCTAAATATATTTTCATCAATTTCTTCAACATCAAATATAAATTTTCCACTGAAGATTTTAATCTTAGTGCACAGACATGATTATTTTGAGGAACTGCAATACTAGTCAATACTGAGCTAATCATAGTTTACATCTTAAAGAAAACAAACACGACTGATAACTTTTTGAGAATCTTAAGGTGTATAATTATGGAGTCACAATATACACTCCTGATGATTAAATCAAGTATAATTAATATAGCATGACACAAAGCAAAAGCCCATTGTCAAGCTCCAGGCTAATCCTGCTGTAATATAAACCCTGCATTTAATTTATCTGAAATAATATTTGTGAAATCCATGGGGGATTGATCACTCACAAGACTTAACACTAAGCACTGTGTGAGCATTTGTTGCATTAAGGCAGACTCCTTAAAGTAACATTTATTACGTAATAATATTTTATATATATATATAAAAATATTATGTATACCAGAATATCTTTTAACACTTCTATTTGCTTCAAATAAAACAAAGTAGAATCTATAATGCAAATAAAAAAATCTTTTATCGTATTTACTGATTTTGTTGCAACTCTTCACACAAAGCCACATTTCCCTCTTCCTTGGTTTAGTGAGCCAGATTCAAACAGGCACTAGGTAATAGGGCTAAACTTACGGCAATTTCTCTCATCTGATGTGCCATTATCGTAACAGTTGTTTACTCCATTGCAGACATACTGAAGAGCTATGCACCTTCCATTATTGCAAGTAAACTCTGTGTTGGAGTCACAGGTTCGGAACAAGCAGCCAAGCTCGTCACTGTTATCTCCACAGTCGTTGTAGTGATCGCAGCGGTAGTGGTAGGGAACACATCGCCCATTGCCACAGGTAAACGCTGTCGGCTGACAGGTATGGAAAGCTGCAGAAAATTGAAATTAAAAAAAAAAAATGTGGATAAAACATAATCTAAATTCTCTGACAAAGTAACAAGTGAAATCACAATATTTTTACCTGCCAGGGCAAACACAGCTGCAAAACGGACTGCATGAAAAGTAAAATACATATTTGAATTAAAAAAGTAGAAATTGGCTATATATGATAAAAATTCCATACTGCTATGTTTTTAGATTCTAAAGCAAATCACTAGTTATTCAGACCATGAGCAAGCAAGGGATTGTTTCCAAACTACAGCCATAAGATCCATGATCATAAAGCCACAAAACTAACAGAGAATACAGAACAGGCAAGACAGACTATACAGCCGCTTTCTAATGCAGTTATTTTAAATGCTTACCACACACACTTTCCAACTCATCACTGCCATCAACACAGTCATAGTCATTGTCGCATTTCCATCGCTCTGAGATGCACTGCCCATTGAGGCATGTGAAGAAACCAGGATCACACCTGGTACCATTATCCACAATACAATGCTTGTTGTTATTGGCTAAATACCAGCGACCTTCAGAGGGGCACTGACATTCTGCACCAGCTGGACCTAAATTTACATTTGACAGGAAAAAAAAAAAAGGAACAAATTTAATATTGATTCTTTGTATAGGATTCTATTACAGCATTCACAGCTGTAACACTGAAAAAGGTAAAGAAATTTTCACAATTCCTGTATGACCTATTTTTTTAGATAGTAGTGTGGTGACTTAGCCAGACTTTTATCACAGTTAAGGATATGCAAATCCACTTAATCCCACAAAAGCTATTTCAGAATTCCTCAGAGGAAGTGAGATCGGAATTTGGAGTGTCTTAGGACTTGCTTGTTGTTGAAATAGCTTTTTGGTGGCAGCAAGATGGCACATGATGCTTTCAATTATCACAGCTATACCTACTGACACTTCATTACTCAATATCAAAACCGCTGTTCAAAACTCCTTGCATTAGACACACTGTGCTTCTCAAAATCAACAAGAAGTTTGAGTTGTTTTCAGGCGAGACAGATTTGTAAAGGCATCTAAGACACTACAGATGCAAACAGGTCCTGAATGAGTTCTTCAAAGTCAAAGATCACAACTCCCAAAAATTTACAACATATGAAACAGCTCTATAACATCTATGTCATAAGGAAATAGAGACCATAAAGATTTTTTAAACATCTTGTAGGAAGCATCTGATCAATATACAGTGTATGAGTATATATTCCTAAGGTAAGCATATCCTACAGCACTCACTTCATGTCTCAGCCAAGAGGAAAGAAAAGTTTAAACCTCAGAAAAGAATGCTTTGGTTTAAATTAGAGAAACCCTTAATTTTTGTGTGTGAGGATTCTCAGGCACAACCCTTACGTGTGTGAGTAAAATACCACTATCTTAAATGGCAAACATTTTGATTGCATTTATAAATAAGATAATTATTAAAAATTTGGGAACGTAAGAAATATTTCAGTTGTTCCCATGTGATTAAAACTGCTATAGTACAAACTCTATACAGGGAATAGTACTAGCTTACAGTAATCAAGTAAAACAGCTTACCTGGTGCACAGATGTGACTGCAGCCACCATTGAACTGGTTGCAAGGGTTGGTACACTGCTGCTGCTTACTTTTTGCCCAGACATGAATATCCATCGGTCTTTGTGGAAGATTCATGATCATTACAATCTGATCTGAACCATCGTACTTATTAGCTCGATAAATGCTTCGTGTGTTCCAGTCTGTCCAATATATGTGCTGATCAAACAATGTCATTGCAAATGGATGCAGAGCAGTGCTAACAATTACCTCACGATTTGTACCAGTGAGAGTGCACCTCTCAATCTTCTGCCTACAATAACAAGGAAATTATTACATCTTAAAAGAAAAAAGTCTTTTAACTTAGGTATAAAGCCATGCCCTAATTACCCCAGCAATTCAGTAATTCTCACCAATATCTAGGGTGCTGTTATGCTTCCCCACCTCCATTAACTAAAGTTTGAAGCAGAAAAGCTTATGTTTCATTTGACATCCTGCATTCCCCTTAAAACAGACATCCCATTACAAGTGCTTTGCCCTCCTGCACACAGATGAATTCAAATAACACCTTCTTCCCCGAAGGGCACAGGCCATAGAAGTTATTCCATTACAGACAACACTCTTCTGACACGGCAAAGGACAAGTTTGAAAAATAATTGCTACACCGAAGGAGCCAGGGAGGAAAGGTACGACTGCTACAGTGATCTCTCTGAGACTACAAGTGAATTTGAATGGCTAGAAAACTTAATAATTTTTAAAAACTCCCCTGATAATAGATGAAATTCTGATGGTGTAAGTTCAAGGGTAGAGATTTGTCTGGTAGGCAACAGCAAGAACATCAGGCCAAATTCCACAGGTTACAGGTATTAATCATGAACAATGAATAATGTAAAATGTGTACTGGGACTATATTTGCTGGAGAAGATATCTATAAAAGTCCTGAATAGCATGTAAGATAAACAAAATGGCAGCAGGTACAAATGCATAAAGCAGAGGACTAAATCTACCCTTCTGCATAACAAAACTTCTTATTGCATCGTAGCTTCACAGGAATATCAAAACTCAACATTGCATTGCTATTAAGTAACTCTTAACATTCCATACTGTCAAGTACCAAATTCAACTGAAATGCCAAAAAACAGTTTGGAAGTGAGGACAAATAAAAACAGAGCTATTAAAAAAATAACTACATGTAAACCAACAAGTGTGTTATCAATACATACAGATTTGCATCAGCCCAGTATAGCTGCTGTTCTTCATAATCCAAGGTAAGCCCGTTCGGCCATACCAAATTGGTGCTTACAATAGGTGTTCTGAAGTTTCCTCCAAGTGTAGCTCGCTCTATCTTTGCATTTGAACTCCAGTCAGTCCAGTACATATACCTGTCAACAACATGATTATATTTTCAGGAAATAAAACACACAAAGCCCTTATCTGCTCCAGGATACTTCCACCCTGGTGTCCCTCACTGAAGTGTGCAGTGCAAAACTACTGGAGAAGAAACTTCTCCCTCTCTTTTAGGTCACACTGACAAGGGATTCTTCTAGCAGGGATCCTTGGGGTCCACTGGAGAGAACCTCAGAAAATTTTTCAAGCTCTTATATGAACCCAGTGAAGTCAATTAATCTCTTTCTTATCTTTCTGAATTTTAAATACAGCATAATTAGTAACAAAATTAGAAGTACAGTACAATACAGTAATGCCGCCAGCCTCTCAGGAAATGTTTTGATATTGAAACAAGAATTCTTCTGAAGTATTCAGGGGAATACAACAGAAAAAGGTTCAGGATTAGGCCTATAGGAAGTGTCTGGTAGTCTTTGTCAAAGTCTAAATTGTAGTTTCACCTGCAGTCAAAATAAAGAGCAGCACATACCCTCTGCAGGGATCTAATACAACAGCTCTGGGTCGTGGCACCCGCGCAATCACTGTGTGATTCGATCCGTCCACAGCCATGGAGCTGATTGTCTGATTGAGGTAGTCACTGTAATAAACTCTGTTGTTGATCCAGTCAAAGGCTATGCCATCTGGAGTCCCCAGGTCTTAGACACATGCAAGCAAACACACACAAGCTCAGTATGATTTCCTAGATACTGCAACACCCTCCATCTATTATAATTTGGCAACATCAAAGATTTCTTTGAAATGCCACTGGTGCCGGAGCAAATTTGTCCATTTAAAAATCCCAAGTAGTAATACCTAACACTCAGGCAGTCCTGTGTATGCAGTAGGGTTACAAACACCTTTTCCTCACATAAACATAAGTTTTGATTGCTATTCTCCAAGTAGCAAGAATCCTCTCTTATTTCATAATATTAATTTACTACATGTAATTTTAATTTATTACTTTTTTTATCTACAGAATATCTACCCAGTTTTATATTTCCGTTTCATTATGATCAAGATGAAATAAAAATGTCAGAAGAGATAAAAAATGAGGAAGCAAAAGGTACATTTCATTAGACATTTTAACTAAATTATCTACCTTGCCCATCAGAACAAAAATACTTCCTGAGCTAGTTCTAGGTGCTGCAGTCCACTTTTAATACCTAATTACATCGTATCACATTTCAGTGCACTTACCAGATGCAACTACTGTTGGAGAGCCAATTCCTGAGTAAATACTAACATAACTGATTCTTCCTGTCCCTGAAGGAAAACTTTGTGTAAAATAAATTCGGTTGTTTATGCTGTCAAAATCCAGGGCCACAGCAGTTCTTAACACATTGATTGTGCGGAAGGGAGGACTGTGATTTTCGGGATCTAGGTGGATGCTTCTGAGGGCATTCTCAAGAGCAAAAATCAGGTAATCATCATTTGAAATGAAACATCTCTTGCCATCACTGTTTAGTGTTCCAAAGGCACAACCACATTTAGGTGTCTGCACATCAGGGAGGGCAAAACAGAGCTGAGAACAACCTCCGTTGCTGTCCAAACAAGGATTGTTGTTGACATCAAAGGGTGAACGTGACTGGAAATTACTGTTGTAAATTGTAACATCCCTTAGCCAATTAATGTTATCTCTTATTACTGTTGGCTGATCAGTATTGCCTGGTTCCTTGCTGGCTTGGAAGACTTTTTTCAGGTTTCGATCCACCCAGATCATAGAATTGCCAAAGATAGTGATACCATATGGAGTTGGATAGCGGCTGCCATAGCGAACAATTTCAACATCACCACCATCAGGCTGAATTCTTGCAATCATATCTAGGGAATCATCCACCCAGTAAACATAGCCATTGCTGTGATCTATGGCCAACCCGCGAGGTGTGACAATGCCCTCAGACACAAGAACTGTTCTGTTGGTGCAGTCAAGAAATGCACGTTCGATCTTTGGATTTTGCCCATAGTCTGCCCAGAACAGATATCTGTTTTTTGGGTCAACCACTATGTGCCTTGGCATATCTATAGTAGTTTTAAGCAGCACACGACGATAAGTTGTGTTTAAGCGCAAAACTTCGATAAAAGTCTCCGTCAGGAATGCGTTTGTAAAATAAAGATTTCCTGTATATTAAAAAAAAAAAAAGAAAGAAGAAAAAAGAGAAAAGATAAAGTTAAATATTAACATCAATACCTGAGAAACATAAGCTGCTAAAATAATAAACCATAAAATGAATAGCCATCATAAATATCTTAGTAGTTGGAAGCATAAAATACTTGCCTACAATTTGAGGAATTAGAAAGAAGACACCCAAACTGACAGTAGTCAAATAATTTCTAAATACTAATGGATTGCCATGGGTATCAGTGGTATAAGACCAAAAGTGCATTAACTACAGTTGTCATTTAGATGTACTTTTTATATATATGTATATAAATAAATATATATATATATATATATAAAAGCCTTTGGTTAGCCCTTCCATAGCCTTATTCCTTTACCATTTATAACACAAAACTATTAAATCCATGTTACGACACAGGATTGTATACAGTAACTAAATTAAGTGTTTACAGAAGATGATTTTCCTAAAACTCATCCCAACAAGCCTATCAATCAACTGAAGAACTTTTGCAAAACATATATACAGTACATATACATATAAAATCAAGGTAGTAATGTCAGTGTTTGATTAATACTTTCTGAAGAGTTAATATTTGAATTAATCTCTAATATATTTAAATAGGAACAAGAAATGCAAGTGGGGAAATTAAAGTTCAAAGACAAAGGATTTTTTCTGTTTATTTTTACTTTTCATTATAATTTACAATATTTATACATAGCAATCTCAGGGTAGATGAAAAGTCCTTTCTTATTGACAATGTCATCAGACAAGTCTTGTGCACTCTTCTCTGGTACATGTTTTTCACGATGGTAGTACACTGGATAACAGCAACTTAAAAATGTACAGACAAGAAAAGAGACTTAAGACAACTACGAAATCCTTATGAGAGAAAAGACTCCATACATCTATTCTGATAAACTTTCCTCTTTACACATATATCAACAAATAAGAGCCATTCATTACTTCATCTTCCTTTCAAATTCGTCCAGAGAGACACAAATTAGAACCATGGTACTTCCATTCAAAATAGTTCCTTTAGGATCCATTTTTGTTAGTCTTAAAATTTCAGTCTGTAAAGAGTAAACTTCTCCTAAATTCAGCTGTGCTTACCTGCTACCCAGTCAATTGCAATGCCACGGATCCCATTTCGTCCTATTCCATTTGTAACAACATTTCTAAAGTAAGAACCATCCGGTTTAATTTTACGTATTGCATTCTGAGAAGAAACTGTGCTACTGAAGTCACACCAGTAAATGAAACCAGAAGGCATGTGAACATCCACATGAAGCGCATTTCGTCCTGAAATATTTTGAAAAGTAATAATTAATATTTTTATATAAGCTAACTTATTTAAAATTTGTTATGCCAGGAAGAAATGCCAAAATACTAGGCATCACAAGTTTTCTTCCTATTATAATATTCACATACCTCTTCCTGCCAGTGGTACCATGGCTTCAGAGTGATCTGATGTCTCTAAACTAAATCCTTTAATTGCAGAAAGCATAGATACAATTACAAATGAACTGTATGGGGAACAGGTTCTGTTATCAGGATTTAGCTGAAAGCCGGTAGCACAGGCACAGGAAAATAATCCATGAGGTACAGGCAAGCAAAGCTGCTGGCAAACTCCAATATTATTACTGCAGCCATTTGAGGAACCAGCAGAATCTGTGAAAGGCACACATGGCAAGACATAAAAACCTGAACGGTATCATCACAAACACCCACAGATATATATCCAAAATCATATATTTGTAGAGTATTAACAATCAGCTGACAAAAATAAAGATCCTAATCATTGTTCCTTTTAGTACAGATGTGTATAGATTTGCTGGTTTCTTGTCATCTAAGATCAGTGGGGTCAAGAAGCAGATAAAACAGATCTGAAGTTAAAGTAACAAAATTTCTTATTTAGTCAACACTACATTGATAATATTTTAGTAAAATTACATAAGCCAATAGATGCTTTAACAGGATGATGGACCATCTCTTTACCAAAACCACACAAAATGTTTCCGAAGCTTTTCCTGAAAACCACATCGAAGCATTTCCTTTGAAAGAGCATACATTCTATGTATGGGAGGTTTGAGTTTTCACAAGTTGAATATACTGAAATATCTCTCTTGCAAATACTCACTGTCTCTGTAATACACACGTAGGCCCTTTAGTCTTGGGACATTATCTCTCAGTACTACTTTGTTTGCACCAGTGGATTTGTCAACTCGTTCGATAACTTCATAATCTCGATCAGTATAGTACAGAAACGTATCATACACAGCAATTCCCCACGGATGAGAAAGATGAACCACCAGGGTCACACGGTTTGTACCATCCACATTGCCTCTCTCAATCTATGAAATCAGTTCAAAGATTAAGATAAGGATTACATTTTTTTATAATAAGTTCAATGTTATAATAAAATGAAAATGTTATATAAAACTAAATGCAACACGTTACTAAAATCTCTTATGCATGAAATCTTTATGTACAAGGTAGGAAGGAACAGGTGAGCAGTATATGATTTATGATCATATACTTTTAATGGTATTTAATAAAAACACTTACTCAGACTTTGCCTGGCCCTACAACTCCCAGTTACAAGAGACAACTGAAGTAACTGAATCACTCATGTGAACCACAGATTCAGAGACAGATTAAAAAGCTATTATAAAAAAATGTTTCCTACCACTCCTGTGCTCGTGACAGCCCAGTACAACTTTTGTTCCTTAATGTCAATGGTAAGGAACTCTACATGGTCAAGGTTGCCAGTGAATAGCGTTTGTATGCCTGATCCATCCATGTTTGCACTGGCAATCTTTGCTGGGACTCCACTGTCAGTTCCTTGGTCTGTCCAGTACAGCTTCCTGTAACAGCCATTATCACATCTGTTAGCAAAGCTAATAAAAGCGATCAACGGACCAGAGTCCCATTTTTCAGAGATTTTGTCATGATCATAATATCCCGAGAGTCTTTTTAACTGAAAAATGTTACCATACAAGCATATGGTAAATTAAGGAGAATGAAAATCTACGCAATAATTTATGAAGCTATGCAATTATTGTCTAGAGCTCAAAAGAGTAAATAAATTCTGAATAAATATGAAAAAGAGCAAAACCATGCCAAATCCAGGATGCAATTTGAAGACCCTAAAAATTAAGAAAAAGATGGACAATACACTTGTGCAAAGATAACAGCAGTTTTGGAAATTTACCCTCTTGCTGGATCAACTGCCAAACCAATTGGTGTGCCAGCTCCCAGAGGGGTGCCATCATTGGTAATCAGTGTTTTCCTGTACATTATGTCACCATGCAGCTTCAGGACCTATGCAAACATTGAACTCATGAGAGCATGTAATACAGAACTTATGGTACATTTTCAAATTACAGGAAGGAAGCCTAAATCAAACAGTGAGTTCAAACTGTAGATTTTCTCAAACACTGCAAAAATAAAGCACATTTTTCTCTACTCTAAAATCTCCCTTCTCTAACATGCACTCCTTGAATGAGCTGCTTGCAGCTCAGAACCTGCCTACGTTAACAAGTATCCTAGGTATGAAAATAGTTCATTTCTCAGTTTCCATGATGTCTTCAAAGTATTACAGCCTGAAGGGGTTGATGAAATGCTGATTTAGGGTGTATCCAGTTTCATTTGCTCAAATTAGTTGCCTTTTAATTTAATAGTACGTATTTATATTTTGGGACAAGGACACTAATGACTGGGCTTATTCACAGCCATTATTGCATTATGTATTACTTATCCTCTATTTCCCTACACTAAAAGGCAATTTTATCCTTGACATACCATTAGACTGCTAGTCTCCAGAAAGCTACCTAATACGCTGTCAAAGTTTTTGGGAACAGACCTTACTGCATTCAATGAGAACATTCCTTTACTATCAGAGGCACTGCTTTGGGATCATTGATTTGAAGTGAGGATAGTAACAGTAACTCTAGTCATCAGAGAGGTTGTGTCAAACACCAGAAGCCTAATGAGTTGAAGGGGTTTCTGGCTCTCAATCTTTTTGACTATACTCAAATTTAACTTTATCTTTCAAGTTTGTAAAGTATTTTTATATAGATTGATTGCACTTTAAAATAAATCTAATTTCAGCTTTTCACTAAATAAATATTACTAATTTCAACCTGTATACATAGCAGTGAAAAATCTAGGTTCTTGCTTCCCAATTGTCCCTCTTAAATAATTACCTCAATTGATTGTGTCCCTGGGTTAGTGTAATACAGGTTTGCAGATATCCAGTCCAATGCCAGACCAATAGGAGAACCAATAACAGCTGCCGGAGCAAAAACTGACCTGTTGGTTCCATCTGACCTCACTCTGTGAATTTCACCCTTAGAAAAAAAGACAACAAAAGTAAAAAAACTTCAAGGGCAGAAAACACTGTTCTATTCCAGCTACATGAGTACTTAATTTATACTGCAACCTTTTCTAACGCTAGCCCAGTTCAACGAGGGAGGAGGTAGAGGCAGAAATAGAGCAGGTCCAGGCAGTAAAAAATGGACAACAGGTTGCAGTTGCCACCTCAGAGCAGGAACAAGGTAGAAACAACTGTAGGAAAAGGATTCAGTGATCATATGGTCCATGCATAATCTTCGTTGCTTTGTTACCATGATATCAGTATACTGTCTAAATATCTCAGTGCAGAACTGAAAAAGGTACTTCAGAAAGGAATCAGAATCTCAGATGGCAAAAAACTGAGCTCCAGGCCAAATTCACTGATGACTTAAACAACTAAAATTTCCTAGACATCAGTAGAGTGCTGCTTGCTGACTCAAAACAACATAGTGCTATTTGCAAATTATCCTGTCCTTGAATCCCTAGGCCTTCTGAAAAAAATTAGGAAAACAGGATAATTTTTGGTACTCTATAAACCCTACAGTGAGAGCCTGATGGACGTTGGATGTTTATGACAGTGACTAATACGATAGGCACCTTAAAGACAATTATCCTGCCTACCACTGACATTTACAATTAACAACCTGTGGAACATGATGGCTGAAGAAAAAACTTTAGAAGTGAGGGCACTCTTATTTTTATCTCTGTTTCCTGAGTTTGCTTCAGAAAGAGTGAACAAGCTAGTGGATGTTCACTTGAGTGGATGTTCACCTGAGGTCTAACTACAGCTTCAAATGCTGCCAACACTGGCCCTGAAATTACAGCAACAAATTATGCAAGTGTAGACAAACTCCAGGAAAAGCCAAACATGCAAAGGATGAAGGCAAAATGTGGTGTTAAGGAAGAGGCCCTCTGCTGATGGACAATTAAGAAAGTAGGCAAATATGCTTCTGTCATTAGAAAATAGAAAAACGGCTTTTTCTCAGAGTGAGCCATGACTGACACAGGTGTTTCAGCTCTGTTTGGGAGCAACAGAAGCCTGAGGTCTGCAGGTCAGGGATAGAGTCACACATTTGTCAGGCTAACTAAAACAGAGCATGTACCCACACTCAGGCTGCAAGGGCACCTGGTATTTCACTTGTCAGGGCTGTTAATGGATGGATCAGCCCTTGACCTCCTACAGAACTGAAAAAGCTTTTGTATATGTCAGCTGTATCTGCTGGCTGAGGTCTGTCAGGAACATTTTTTCAGATGCAGGGAGAATAACATACATTCCTGAGTATTTATCTAGTTTCTTGGGAAAAAGTTTGCTTAAGTAGGTCTATTTAAATACTTAATTGGAACAAACATTCTCACTTTAAAAGAATAAATAATTAAATAAATTGTATTTTCTTTATATGTGGCATGGAAAGGCTTTATAATTAAAAGATTTTAAGATTTTATTTACTTCAAAGGTACAAAATGTAAAGAAAACAAGTTGAGGAAAAAAAAGAACAAAAATCTTGTGTGATGAAACATAACAGATTTGTGTGAAATCTTCTTATCTACCATCACACATCTCTGGGACCTAAGCACTGATTTTCTTGAAAAAAAGAACTGGTTTTACGTTTCCAAGACTTAACACATACTGCTGAATCAGTAGCGTCCTATCTCATCTGTTTCCCAGACTACCACAGATTTTTTTCTTTTTAAGTGTCCATCCCGCAAATTTTTTTTTTTTTTTTTTTTTTTTTTTTTTAAGTTGCAAACTAGGCTTAGGGAACACCTTTAATTCCTTTGTTCAGGACCAGCAATAAAAACACTTCATCAAACAATTATAATCAACTATTAAAAATTAGTTCAAATTATTTTTTAGATCTGATCAGATAACGTGCATGTACATTCCTTCTAATGTTCAATGCCACTGTGTCCAATGTAATGCTTGTGGGGAGCAGTGCTGTGGCTGTGTTTGCAGCATCAAGTCTTAAGAGAGAGAAAGTGGACTATAGCACAGCAGAGCTGAGAGTATTTCCAATATTTCATGTTCATGTCTCTGAGTCAGAGAAATCATTAATCAAATGTTTCTGCTGCCAAAGACAAGAACTACTTTACGAGATGAAGTTTCTTTACTTTTTCCTAGTGGGATAAACAAACAAACAAACACCCACCATTGCATTCTTTTCTACTATTTTTATCAAAATTCTTACCAGCAAAGCTAATATATTTCGGTCCAAAACACTTTTTAAAAATGAAAAGAATTTAATGCACACTTTGAACCCAAATACTGACTTACCGGATTTTCAACCCAATAAATCATCTGTTCAGAGTCATCAAAGTCAACATCGACACCATTTTGAACTCCTGCTATTGGAACCATAGCATCATTTGTCTTCTCCTCAGGGTTCATAGAAATTCCGTAAATTATATTATCTCTTACAGCAATAAGGAAAGGGTGTTCAACTGTGAAAACATACAGTGTTACTCAGAGTTGCTTCTGCTCAAGAAAATGTCATCACGATACGCTTTCCCGCTCCCACCCAGAAGTTCCCTGATGCTGAGAAGGGCTGAATGTCACCAGTGGTGCTTTGAAACCACTTACTAGTGCTTTCACTAGTGATCACTAGTTTGATCCCTCACTAGAAGCAAGGTTATCAGTTACTGAGCTTGTTGTAGCATTTAAAGTTTCAGCACTGGGCAATCACAATGCAAATTCTGAGAGAAAGGAAGTAAATAAAACAGGATCCCTCAGTGCTGGCCAAGGGAAGAAGGACATTGATGGAGCTGCTCTAAGCAGCTTTTACAAATCTCTGAGAATGGGAACCATCAGGACAAAGCTCTGAGGAATCTGCATGACCTGATGGGAACCAGCAGGGCAAAGCTCTGAGATTTTGCAGGACCTGCCTGTGATGGGTTCTAAGCAAGACTCACCAGCATAGAACAATGTCACCACAGCAACTGCTGATCTTTATTATTAAATATAACTGCAGTACTGTGTTTTCAGTGAATTTCTGGCAAGAACACAGATTAATCTAAAACTAGAGCTTGACTGGTGAAAGAGGACATATGATAAGAGGTCAAGGGCAAGAAAGAAACAAACTTGACTAAGAAAGGGAGTCCCTTCTAATTCTGCATCTCAACATTCTTACAATTACAATTCTTAAAAACATGTTTCTGAGCTCAATACTTATAATGAACACAACAATCTGCCAGAGTATGTTTTCATTTTTAACGGATAATAAAATCCTTCCAGATGTATTCCAATTGCAATGCGGTGAGAGATTTTAAAATGCAGCTTCTTTAAAGTGCTTCTAAGAAAATTGAGTTCATCCATTTTCCCCAAATGAAGCATCTGAATCTCTGACTCAGTTCTTTTCCAAACCTGTCTCCAAACCTTTAGGCTGAGTACGTTCCACGTGTCCTAAAGGAAGTCTGCCTAAAGTGGTCCCAAATTTTGATTTCATGAGCAGCAGCTCACTACTTTTTGCCTAAGAGAGGGATGGATTTGACAGCACTGGGTCTTTCTTATCATCTCATTATTACTGCCCTACCTCTCATGCAGTTCCTGTTATCAGGAGAAAGGATCCATCCTGAAGGGCAAGCACAGGAAAAAAAAAGCGGTCCGGATGAAGAAAGCAAGCAGAGGTGGCTACAGGGGGACGATGCACAGGAATTAATACCTAAAATTTAAAAAGGAACTATTAGTAACTGTAACAATATGAGTGAATGGAAAGAATATTCTATCTCATTGCAACCTGGTAATATCAACCCAGCACTAAGTCAGTTTTGCTATTTCTTTAAAATTAAAAAAATTGAAATAATTTCCAAGAACCACAAGCTATAAAATACACTCATAACAGGATAAAATTTTCCACGTAAAACAAGGACTATTATCATAGTGTTCTTTTCAAATTTTATGCATCATAGAAAATCTTTAAAACTCCATTTCAGACTTTTCTTAACTGTACCAGAGGTCTATGGGATTTTCAGTCCTTGATTATTAAATTATTTACTGAGACTTCTTGGAGAAACCGAAGACAAAATAGTTGATATGCCTTGTTCAAAGACAGTGGGAGTTCAATGCCAGATTTCTTGGATTGCTTTGAAACTGTCAGTTTAAAGTTGTAAAATGCTAAAAAAAAAGACAGCGAAGAGGGTCTCTCCTGATTGCTGTTATTACTACACACTAAAATTCAACCTAGATCACTTCCATCAACTAGCTGCTGAAGAGGATTTTTCCTCTTTGATGGGATGAGCCATCTTCATAAGAAAACAAAAATCAGATTTTTGAGTATATCCTTAGCAATTGCAGCAGACCTTATTCTAAGAAGCTTGGAAGTTCCAGGAAATTGCGCAATTTTTCCTAAAATAAAGACTAACAAGAACGGAAAACAAATTAACATGACAATAAAACAATAGCATAAGCTCAGAAATCAAACTGTAAGAAAATTATTAATCTCATCAGTATTATGAAGCTAAACTCTGGTTTGTGTAAGATCTAATGATTTACAAAAAAGGAAAGCGGATGACAGTTTTAATACTGCATCTGGAATTTCAATCTGCAGATAATTATTTCTTCATTTGTCAACATCTGCATGTTTTGCTATTCTGCAAGTGATTTATTCCCTTCTCTATCTGGCCACATAAAGTAAAATAGAACAATTTAAAATGAAATATCATAAAATGTACTAAATTAATACAATGAAGAAAAAGAAAGAAACTTCTCCACCAGTGATAGAAGGTTTTTTTAAACCTTGAGTTGTAAAATAAAATCTCTTAAATCACAGCTATGATCCATAAATTAATGGTATCCCCTGGTAAATCAACAATTTGCAGTGAGAATGCTAAGTGGTTTCAGTTCTAAACATGACTGAGGAAGGTTTTGTTCCAAAACAAATACAGCACTGAAATTATTAGTGCCTTACTCAAATGCAAGTCTCTACCCTCCCTGGTATGGGGGTGTATTTTAAGGAAAAAAAAAAAGGTAAGCCATTGTAATATTTATTAATTGGAAACACTCCATACACAAGAAATATACCAAAAGCTGAAAGATAATATTCTTATCAATATATTTCCCATACTTCAAGTCATGCCATGAAGGAAAAGTCTGATTTGAAAGATACCTCTACCTAACAGGAAAAAAAAATATTTTTTTTACAGTCTTTCAGCTGCAAAAGATCACCTGCATAAGACCATAGAGGGAAGATTTAATGCAATGAAGGGGTTTATTTACAATTATTATTGTTTCATTGAGTAAAATAATGCAGAACTTCTTACACAGAAGGCTGATGACAGTCATCTTTTCCAAAATAATTGTACTATTAACACACAAGAAATTGAGTCTGGTATGCCAAACAGAGAAATTTTTACAATTAAAATACTTTCCAAAAATGCTCCAATTGTCTTACAAAAACACTCAGAACAAAGTGCAAGAAAATTACACATACTACTTCCCTATTATTCTTTTTGGCTAGTCATTACCCTTAGATGCTGCCTAGGTGGTTACTTTCCCTAATACCAGTTTGGCCAGTTGCAAGTCAATAGTTTGAATTATTTGCTTGTTTTAGCCCAGCCCATTTGCTGCTAAGGCTGATTCTCGGTGTGCCAATGTAGGATGTTCCTGCATGTTATTTCTGCGATTAGCAAAGTTGTTTTGATGAACTTACCATTAGGCTGCTTTACAGGATGGACTGCCACAAGCCCCAAAGGCTGGTGAATGTTATAAATCATAACTGTCTGGTTTCCTCCATGCCATTTATTGGCTCGAATTACTCGATTAGTATAGCGGTCACTCCAGTACACAAAGTCTTCAAAGACAGTTAGAGCATGTGGATGTTGTAATATCTAAAAAGACAATGTTGTTTATCAATTTAATTCTGGAGATTTGCATATGTAAAGCTTGCAATGAAGTAATAACAGAGCTGAGCATGGTTTTTAAATAAATAAATAAATAATGAAGTAGTGGCATCTAAACGATATTTTTCAGCAAAAGAATATGAACTACATTCTATTGTCTGAAAACAAGACATTAATTATGGAGATAATAAGTTTTTTTAAAAAAATTAAAATGCTATATAGACCCTTTGAGATGAACAGAATGAGGAATTAACACAGCAGTCTAACTACAGGGCAGAACACAGGGAACCCACCAGTAAAGACCATATTGCAGATTTTCAGGAGCACAATAGGAAATGTCTAGTAAGAGTTACAGACCTGTCAAGAACTTGCATCCCTGATACGCTCCCCTAAAATTTACCAGAGGGTAAAAGAAGGTGGCTTATCTAAATTTCAGCTAACTAGGAGTGGAAAGATTGCCTTGGCTTCCAGTTCACACAAATTTTCTCTCCAGTGATCAGTAAAAGCCCCAAGGGTAAATTCTTGAAAACATCCATGTAGTTATTTATACAAGTTTCTGTGTACCAACTGAACATCTGAACTATTGTGTTGGTACAGACAGGGCCACAAGCTGCCAGCAGCACTTCACTGAGAGACAGCCTGGAAGAGGGATGGTCTTCATGAAGTTGCTGCACACAGCAAGTCCTGGTAGCACAAAATCCTTCACTGCTGTCAAGAACAGGAGCAATAATCACTCACAAAAAGTGACTGCGGAAAGTTCTTTCAGGCTTTTTGTACTACATTTGCCTACAGCAAATGCACCTCCCAGTAGCAGCAGTGTCAGATGTCACCTTCAGACTTCATGCATGCAGACAGAGCAGACAAGAATGATCTAAAGCACTAAGTCTACACACAAGCTCCAGGTTCTACTAAAGATCTCCAGCGAGACGGAATAGGATGTGCAATTCCTCTTTTTCTAGCAGCAGGAAGCAGATAAAATACTTCACATCTGCTTCACCCAAGTATTTTGAAGAAAATACATCCAAATCTACAACTGTGAAAATACATTTTTTAAGTACTATCAGCAGGGCCATGGGAAAACACCAGTTTCTCATTAATGTCTTACCAGATCGCTTGCAACCACCTGTCGTCTGTTGTTTCCGTTGTAATCACAAAAATCAATGTAATCAAGATAAGCATCAGCAAAATAGAGAAGTCTGTTTGGGTAATCAATGGCAAGTCCATTGGGCCAATAGATTTTATTATTAATAATCACTGTGCGCATTTTGCCATCCATGCTGGCTCTTTCAATCCGAGGGTTTTGGCCCCAGTCAGTCCAGAACATTACATGAGCACTGAAAAAAGTAACGTGTGGTTACCAATCTGGGAAAAACTTAGCTGCCTATTGAGAGAAGACTCACTAGGCCAAAAATAGAAACAACCTTTTTAAGAACAGTCATACACAATGATACTAAAATAATTTATTTCAGCAATATGCTTATTTGAGATACTACCATAATTCCTGTTGTAAAAATTCTTTTAACACTTCTACTGCTGTTTCCATTTGTCAGTAATAGCAGTATATAGAAGCCACTGGTGTCACTGTTTTTCAGTGTTGATTATAATCTGATTCTCTGATTGCTATATAAAAACTTGATACAGGTTTGTACTTTTGTAATGTTAGTGATAATGTTAACAGCACTAAAACTGAAGAGCCCCATGTGGCTGGCAGTAAACAGAGTTCAAGGCACTGAAGACCACAAAAAAAAGTAAAAGTTCATACATGGACTGTTCAAATCATCACATTTCATTTACTCTACGCCACCTGCTGTCTGAAATGGGAAGGTGCGTTTGTGATAACATTAATACAGCATAGGTAATTATTTTTGACTTGGGGCTATGAAGGAAGGCATATGACATTAAATCACATATAAGTTTGTGGTATACCATTAACCAAAATGATACATCATAATTTTGAATTAACGCCTCTTAACTAGGAAGAAAATGTAGGAAAATCTTTTATAGAAAAAAGCCATCTTTTCACAGTGAAACAGAGCAACAGATCACCAACAGTTACCTCACAAATTTATATATTAAATCGACTCTGCAAACACACTGTTTCTAAAAATTGTTTTAAGTTTTCTCTTATACTTGTAATTTAAAATTACAATACAATTTGGGTAGATCTGAAATTTTAATAGTTACATCATAAAATACTGATCTTTTCAAAACAAAACATTAAAAAAAAAAATCTTACTCAGTTCTGGGATCTAACACTAGTCCCCTTGGGTTGGTTATATTTTCACTGAGCAGCACAGTCCTGTGGCTCCCATCCACTTTAGAGACTTCAATTGTTTCCAGAACAAAGTCTGTCCAGTAAAGGTTACGACCTATCCAATCTACTGCTATACTTTCGGTCACGGTGACACCACTGTCAAACACCTGTTTAATAACAAAAAAAGGGGGAGAGGGGGAAGTTGACAATAAATTTTTACACTTCACAGTTCTATAGATATGGAAAATGGGGAACCAAATTTCCAACATTTTCTAGGTCTAATATGCAGAATGAGTCATGATGTACATACTCAAAGTGCTGGCAAAGCATAAAGCCAAACACTCTTACTAACTTCCTGAGGTCTATTGAAAAATCAGCCTATAGTTTGATGTTAAAAAGCACTTCTTGAAAGCATTCAGTCTTCTTTTTCAAAAAGCTGTACGAAATGTTGGCTTAGCATCTACAAAGTTGTTTCACTTTGGCAATGTTACGTCTCTTCTTACTATGTTTGGATTTTCCTCTTCCCCTTTGTTAACTGAAGATACACTGTCTTCATTTTCTCTACAAAACATAAGAAAAACTCAGCAAAACTTACTATTTTTCTGTCAGTCCCATTTTGATAAGCACTCCAAATTTTATCCTGTGTTGTATCAGACCAAAAAATACGATCTGTGATTGAATCAAAATCAATAGCCACAATATTGGTCCCATCCCGAACCAGAGAATAAATGCTGTGTGACTGAGAAGTGATGTTATCCACAACGATTTGGTTACGACTTGCCACCAGCAAAAGAAGATTCCCCGACTCTGTCAAAGGAGTAGAAATTAAAATAAACCAATAAGCCATTCGACAGTAATTCTGTGAGAAAAAGAAACACTGAATAATTTTGCATGACTTTATAGAATCAATATATACATACTGAAAGGGAAAATTCAGATCAATTCACAGGCCAAGATATATTATCACAGTCTGTCCAGCTTGACTTCTTAATCTGCCTTGGCTTTTCTCCATCCTTTCTCTACCACTCTTTCTACAGACTTCCTTTCTAGGCTCATATCTGGACCTCAGGTCTTCTTCCCCATTGTCTGAGTTTGCTGCTGACATCCAACACTCATTCCTCCATAAATCTCTCTTATGTCCCACTCCTGATGCAACCCCTGAAGTTTTTTGTACCACCAGTTAATCTATGCAGCCTGGTTCTTCCTCCTTTGTAACCTGCCTTTTTTTGCCCTCCTTTAGACTTCCTGGGAACCAGGGAGAAGAAAAAGATTACAGGAAAGCCATAGGCTGCTGTGCAGCTGCTTACACTCATAACATGCTGAAAAACAGCTGAAGAGTAGCAACCTTAAAGAGAGCAAACAATGAGAAACCCTCCATTAGTAAGCGTCAAACTTATATGCAGGTAAAATGCAAGTGTCTTCCACGACCTGAGTATATCCCTAAACCAGAAAACCTGTGGTGACAAATTCCACTGTGTATACAACTCCTCCATACTGCCATTATACTACATCAGAGATAGAGAACAACTGGCAGCAAGGCTGTATCAGTGATGTTTGCTCCTCAGAAATGAGTGAAGTGCAGCATAGGTACGAGGTAAGTTATGTGAAAGGCTGTGATTTAAACACTTTGTGAGCGTCAAACTTTATAGAGAGCAAATTTTAACCTATGGCTTAAAGGTGTCTGATATAAATTTTCTCCAGAAAATCATTTTTGATGATTCCAGGGTTAAAAGTCACAGTGTTAATTTAAATATATTATTTCAAGGAAATAACAGTTTCCATTTAACTCCTCAGCTGATAGCTTTAATACTCAAGGTCATCTGCCAAGAACAACTCTTAAGTGGTTGTTTACAACAGCTCTTTTAAAAGAAAACAACATTTAAATGGCAAAGCTGGACAGTTTCTAGACCCTGTTGTCATTTTTTAGATTGACCTCAATGTTCCTCACCTGCTGCTTTACAAGTCCTCCCATTGGTTTCTAAAATGTATCCTTCATCACAGTAACACCTAAAAGATCCTCTCTCATTGTAACAGTGTTGACTACAAAAGCCTGGAGGGTCACATTCATCAATATCTTCACAGGTCTTGGAGTCATTTGCAAGCTGGTATCCAATAGGACAGGTACACTGAGCTCCAAAGGGTCCTTGAATACATTCATGAGTGCAGCCAGCATTATTGTCAGAGCAGCTCTCCTGATCTAAAATTGGGTTGGGAAACAAAATAAGCAGAGAGTCAACAAAAGCTTCTTATGCTAAATTTAGTTCTTTACAATAGCATTACTGGCCTAACTGCTGCTAAAACACGACTGCAGAATCATCAGTTACGTAGTGTGAGACTGGATTGCCCCCCTTACACAAAATATAACACACACAATGCACATAAAAGCAGGTAACAACAAAGCAGGTGCTACCAAATCCCATCAAATGAATGCTGTCCAACCATTTCGACAAGTTTTACAAAAATAGCTAGAAATATACCAAAAGTTACTGTGCAACTCCAAACCTAAAATTGCATAAATAATTAATAATTTAAAATCATTTATAATCATACCTGGCTGGGGTTCATCTGAGAATGTGCATTGATTAAAGAGAAAGAAGAAAGAAGGAAAGAAAGAAAAAGATCATGTTTAAATCAACTCATAATCAACATAAATACAAATTCTGGCTACACGTGAGCTTCTAGATTTTTTTCATGATTCTTGAAGTTAGAAATTTAAAAGATAATTTTAAGGACTGAATCACATTTCATCTGCATTTAAAGCATACTATGCTTTAGTGAATGTGTTCAGGAACACAAAGCTCATTCCCATGTAGTTGTATAAAAACCTATACTTCAAGTCAGTAGAAGTCACTGGAATTCAGAGCACATGATTAGACATAGCTCATGAATTCATCAGTCATCATTGTGGTCTCCTTTCACTGCCAGCAAGTTCCACTGAATGATCTGAGCTCTAATTACAGCATGCTTACATTTCTGATAGAAACATTGCAACACTAAATAAAGCATGCTGAATATTCCATTTCTTTCTGAAGCCATAACACATGGTAGACTACAGTATAATCTTGAACAGTAACTTACTGCACAGTGGGGATTCATCAGCTCCATTTGGACAATCAGCAGAATTATCACATACTTTGCTCAGGTTCACACAGATACTGTGACCTGGACATTGCCACTGCCAGCTGGGGCACCGGAAAGGCTGAGTAGGACAATCTCTCTCATCACTCATATCCCTGCAGTCATTATCACCATCACAGATCCACGCCCGATAGACACAGTTGCCATTATCACAGCGGAAAAGAGATGGAGGACATGTTCTGGTAGGACATCTGTGGTGTTCATCTGAGCCGTCTGCACAGTCAAGATGGCCATCACATTCCCAGTTATCAGGAATGCAATTGCCATCTGACTGGCATTGGAATTCATGCTGGTGGCACATCCCTGGTGGTCTTGTAGCTAAAACAGGGACATTCAACAGTTCAGAAGCTGTTTCCATTTTTGACAAAGAAGCAAAATCACTGTATTCAGGTAATTTCTTATATAACTACTTACAATACTATTAAGAACTCTATTGCTTTTAGATCAGGCCACAGAGTCACAGTCATTTAATCTACATGACATTTCAAAATCTGACCAATTTAACTCCTACTTTATAATGTGGCAAACAAGACAAGTTAACTATTGTTATATTTTGAACAAGCATATATGTGCTCTGACAGAAAGTGTGTTTATATTAGATATTGGGAATAAATTCTTTACTGTGAGAGTGGTGAAGCACTCTAAGAGGTTGCCCAGAGAAGCTGTGGATGCCCCATCCATGGAGGTGTTCAAGGCCAGGTTGGATGGGGTTTTGAGCAACCTGGTCTAGTGGTAGGTGTCCCTGCCCACAGAAGAGGAGTTGGAACTAGATGATCTTTAAGGTCTCTTCCAAGCCAAGCAATCTATGATTCTATGATACTCTTGTGCTGGAACCTACTGTGTTTGAAATTTCTGCTCAGAAAAATGATTTATAGACAGGTTTCCCTAAAAAGAATATTGAGGTTTTAAGGACAGTATTCAACATAGCAGATAAAGGAAATTTCCGGAAGCATCACTTTATAACTGAAGTCTTTCTTTCAGCATCAATATACTTACGGCAATTAGTCTCATCTGAGTGATCATTACAGTCAAAAACACCATCACACTGGTAGTAAGTGCTGATACATTGGTCTCCACTTAGACATTTAAATTCTGTGGCACTGCAGTTATATACTGCAAAATTAAAGAATATTCATGTTATTTATTTATTTTACAGCACTAGATTGCACTGAATTTACCTATAGGTGCCCAAGTCTGATATGGTATCAGTTCCACTGAGGACCATAATTTCCCTGAGATACAGAAAATGCAGTGACTTTGGTATTTACAGAAAACAGAGGAGACAGATTTCAACCCTCCACAACCAGCCTAGAGATCAAAGGGCTTACTAAAACATTAAACCAAGCATCACAAACAGGGTTAATTTATGGATAGGCTTATTATGCATTCTGCTGTCTTGGAGCTGGTAATGTGAGGTCACCATCAGACTCCTCAGGGGGCAAGAGTGAGGAAACAATAAAGAGGCATTCAACAAATAAAGTTACACTTACTGCAGTCATGCTCATCAGCACCATCTATACAATCTTTGTCTCCATCACAGACATAGTATGGGTCAATGCAGCGATGGTCTGGACACTGAAATTGCCTGGGTTCACAAGTACCTGCAAAAGCTGTTAATGACAATACATGCAGATGTGTTTTATTTCTCTTTTGAGATGAGAACAATACTGAAACAGTAGAAAAACTTTATCACTAACTTGCAGCATATAATGCAGCACCTAGCAATCATATAAATTACAAGCACTAATATATTAATATCAGGTAATTGTCCATTCATATCTAGGCTCAGACTCATGGAAAATAAACAGAAGATTCCACTTAGTGGTAAATAATGAAAAAGGAAGCATATGAAAAAACTAATATCCTACTGCTGGTAAAAACTTCCAGCCTAGATTAGCCGACTGCACCATAAGTCATTACTGAGATCACTCGTGAAGATCACTTAGAACATCTAACCTTTAGTTACTTTTTCTGCAAATTACAGTGGATGATATGATGCAGCACCATGATTATGACTGTCACATTTGCATCTTTCTGTTTTTCTTAATTATATTTCTGCATTCTACTTGGCTCTGGTAGTTCAAATTAGACAAGTTTTCCACAAAATAGTAGTCTAATTTAAATATTAGTTCTTCCCAATTTCACTTATCATCCTCACATCAACAGACATATCTATGTCGATATACACAGCTGTTTATAAAACAAGAGACAGTCACAATACTCACTGCAGTTTTTTTCATCTGAACCATCACCACAGTCATTATCAGTATCACAAAGCCAGATTCTTGGAATACATCTTTTATTATCACAGGTGAACTGTGTTCCAGGGCATGAAGAGGGTTCTTGTGTAGGACAGTGCAATTCATCACTGCCATCGAAACAGTCATTATGTTTATCGCAATGCCAGCGACCTGGAATACACTGTCCACTGGCACAGGTAAAAGCTGATGAAGCACAAGTATTGTCTAAATAAAAAAAATAAAAAAAATAATTAAAAAAAACACACACACACACACAAAAAAAAAAAACCACACAGAGAGACACTTTTATCACTTTTATAAAGATCTCCAAAACTTGCCATTCCTGACAGAGCAATCTGGACATTCAGTATACTTACAGAATGTCTAAAACATGCATCAAATTCTACAATGTGTAGTGCTTAGAATTAAAATGTCTGTTATGCAGCATGATGCAGAACTGAACAGAATACTTACAAACTTTTTATAAATTGCAAGAATCAATAAAAAAATTAAAATGTTAAGACCTTCAAAATGATCTAAAGAACAAGAAGATTAAATTCTTCAAGGAGCCATTGGCTATATACTTTCCTTTTCCCCAAAAGACATTCTAGTTATTCTGAATAGCCCACTAATGAGAAAGAGTTTATACCTTAGTCACACTAGCGAGTCCTTTGCACTAGGGAGCACATTTTATTGATGTGTCCTACTTTCTTGTTTGTGATTTAAAAGAATTAACACTCTGAGGTAAGAAACACCAGATATGTCAAAATAGACTCATAAATATCTTCAGTATCTTATCAACTCTAATTATCCCATTGTTCTCTCAATTTACTCAATCAACAAAATATTTTGTGAGAGACACTTTACAGTAAAACCAGGAAACGAACCAATGTGCATTTAATTCACTTCACCATAAAAATTCAGATTTAACAAATAGTTTAGCAGTGCCCAAATATAAAGAAAAACCTAACACTTCTATTCAGATTTTAAGTGAAATAAAAGATGCCACTTTAATCTTAGAGGAAGGTTAGGTAATGCATATGGTTTTGTTATATTCCCTATGGTTTTACTTTTTTAAGTCTCTTCACCTTCTGAAGATGGTTTGTTTCTCCCCATGCATCACAATAAGGCAAGCAAGTGATGTTCCAGTATCTTTCAAAATTTACAAAAAACTAAAGACTAAAGACAATTTTTTTCTTTAGAAGATAAACTTTTGTTACTCTGTAAACTGAATTTTGAGAACTAGTGAGATATGAGTATTTTCATGCATTGTTCAGGTAGCTAGTTATGAATCCTGTAATACTGTGATATAATTTCCAAAGTAACTAATTAATCCAAATAATTTTGAAATTAACTAATCTCCCAGGGAGGTTTCAGGATTTGTTCACAGACGCAACCCTAAAAAAATGGGGTTTATTCCAACAAAGCCATACTGTCTTGAAGTGCCTGAACTGCAAACAACGAACACTAACTGCACATTACAGGGATTACTTACTTGAAGAACCACAGTTTTGTTCATCACTGTTATCATGGCAGTCATCAACACCATCACACTGATAGTACTGGGGCACACATCTTCCATTACCACAGGAAAATGAGTAAGAGCCACACTGCAAAGTGGGTGGCTCATTGGATGGATCTTCAACACATGTCAGCTGATTTGGAGCCAGCTTCATGCCATAGGGACAACCACAAACTCTCTGAAAATTTGGTACTGGGAAGCAGAAATGGCTGCAGTCTCCATTGGGATTTGTTCCTCTGTTACAGTAGTTAGAGCCTTAAAAAGTGGTAGATAAGGTCAATGTACACACTAATGGTAACAGCCTGGGAACAATTAAAAGTGCATAGTAGCTGTAAAAAAAGATGCTGTAGCGAATCCTGGCTTTGCATACACTACAAAACAGGGTCAAGTTCATGGACAGTGGTAACAATAGTAGTAATAACAAACAAGAAGTATCCCGTTCTGTATACTCTTCACTGATACAAATGTTTATGGAAGCTAAGAACATGCTATGAAATTTAATCCAATTTTCTGACAATTTTGAGCAACTGTCTTGAAAGAAGTAGACTACCACAAATAAGAAGCTCTGTCTGACCAAGGCTGGGAGACCTGACCCAGTCTTTGGATACCAAATAGTCAGTGAGCCTTACTACATGGTATGTTTGATGAGAGCATTGGGTGCTTTACTAAATTAACTACAATACCAAGTCCTTGGTTTAGATCATGAAATTGCATTGATTTCAGCAGTGAAAATAAGAAAAAAATTAGATATTTATGCATAGTAATCACTCAAAGAATAGTCATTTGATTAATAAACATTTATCCAATTCCTCAAAAGAAAACTGAAACTTCTACCAGAAAAAAAATGCAAAGTTGTAATTGGTTATATAATTACACACAGCAGAATCATAATTTCATTTTACAAGGTTATTAAGTAAAGTAACAGAAGTGGTGGAGGAAAACAGCATACAGTCACAAAACAGTGAAATATCCAACATGTTGCTAATGCCTATGCTGCCTCCCCTGTATGTCCCTTAAGATTCAGTAAAGCCATTCCTAGAATTGAAAATGGAAATCTGCTGTCCTGATATTCTGTCTCTCATTCGCTACTTCACGTCTTTCATCTGTACAATAAAAGAGCTCACCTATTTGGGAATGAGCATCATAGGCTTTAACGTGCATGATGTTACTAATGCCCCTCCTAATAATAGTCATTTCACCTCCATCCGACTTCCTCACTCGAACTATTCCACCAAGTCTCCAATCACTGAAATAGGCATAACCTGTTTTGAGAAACATTCAGCATATTATAGAGCAATATCAAACATAATGAGAAAAACCCTGGAAGACTTTTCATGTAAATGTAACCATTTTTCATAACTTTTTCATGAAAAAGACAAAAGGACTTTTATCACTCTAATGCAAAGTGAGCCCTTCAGTCATAAGCAGACATAACTTATAAAAATCAAACCTTCTCAGATTTCACTGAAAATGAAATATAACAAACTCATTTGACATTTCAAATTCCAAAACAATTTTAAAACTATTCATCAACACTACTTTCCAGAAAATTTTACATTATTTTTGAAGATATTTTTATACACAATTAAAAGGGGTCATATATTGACATCTTTCTTCACACACAACATAAATTCAGTGATAAACTCTACATACAATTATTAAAATCGTGAAATTGCTGACCATCTCTAGAGTTGTGATTTACTTTGTCTGTCTAGCATGAGTAGCCCACCTTGGAAATATAATTAGCACAGCATATCTGACTTGTTGCACTGAGTTAACTGACCTGCCTCAAATTATTTCTACACAGATATACATAAAACCTGTTGTAAAAAGAAACAAGAAGTACTAAATATATAATTTTAATAGAAACTTTCACCAGTGCATCTTTTGGAATAGCAATATTGCAAAGGCTGTTATTTTATCTCACATACTCATGGATCACCATATGAAAACAAAGTCTGTTATAACGATAGATAGTATTTTTCAGTGCTATACTTACCTCCAAAAATAGTAAGACCAAATGGGTGAGTCATCTGAGTAATATGTTCAAGAGTCCTTCTGTCCAGCCCATCAAAGGTGCTGTGCTCAATTTTATCAAAAAAAGCATCCACCCAGTACAGCCTTAGAGAGCTAAAAATAATGAAAATGTCATATTTCTTCAAATGGCATTATGTCAATTAGGAAGCTCTAACATTTTCTCAAATAATAATCTTAAACCTGACAAGAAGCTATTAGGGTGTATGGGGAGGGATTCTAAGAAAATCTTACATTTTAAGGTTTTTCAACCAATAGAAAGTTAAGCTCTTCAACACAAGAGTCCCAGTGCATGCAGCCTGACACAATTCCTTTATTTTTAATCCCTAACAGTTTAAGGGAAGAAACACGTTGGCTCCAAAAGCTCCTCTGCCCTCCGTGCTGCCCTCACCTCCAGTCAATGGCCAGGCCGTTAGGCCAGCCTAGCGTTGTATTCACAATTGGCAAGGCATGGGATCCATCACTCCAGGCCCTCATGATTTTTGCAGGACGGAACCAATCTGTCCAGAATATATACCTGAAAGGGCACATGTCAAAAGACACATAAAACTAATTATGTAATGTGGTTAAACAGAGAAAACATCTGAACAGTTTTAACATCCTGCTTTGTACTATATCTTTCATGTACCTAAAAAAGGTACAATTGTAGACCCTCTCCTCAACTGGCAGTGGTACCAACAATTAATATTTAACCTAATTATAAAACTTCCAGAATCTTTGGAAGTAGTTTGTCCCTTTAGTTATTAACTATCCATAGCTTTGTTAAAATTGTTAAGGTTCTCATTTAAGTACAGATAGGGAAAAAGAATCAAGCAAAAACGCATCTTCGAGATAAAAATTAAAAGTATGAATGAATATTACAAAGAATTTTCTCCTGATCCATTTGCCTTAAGCCTATAGCCAAGGACTTGAAGCTAGTGTTAAATAACTTCACAAAGCTGCACACAAAAAATGTTGGGATATCCAGGGATTTAGGTCCAACACTATTATTATGAGATTACTTCCGAAAGAGTGTATTTGGTTACTCATGAAAAATCAATATCCAAGAATTAGGAAATTCAGTAGTATGGCATTAGGAAGCCAAAGAATGCTGTGAAAGAAACAGTTTCAGCACTGGCAAATAACACAGAGTATAGAATTTGAAGGTAAGAATTTCCATCAAAGAAAAACAGGGTTTCATTTTTTGTATTGAATCATATATTGAAACATTTGTATCAAATACAACCAGTAGTATTTAATATGTTTCAAATAAAGAAATTCAGGTAGATAAAGTTACAGTACCAATGTTAGCAGTACATGGGAATTGAAAATACATTAAAAACAATTTAGAAAACTTTATCTTTCAATTATGAGAAATAGCTTTCTAATCTGAGTGATACAAAGAAACATAGTTCTTTTGCCTGTTTATCAATAAACAGAAGAATAAGGAAAAAAACAATGGTGCTTTTTAGGGCTTTTGTCTTGTGGAATCTGCCTCACCTTGCCCCTTCCTCTGGGTGCTGAATCCTAGGCTGGAATAAAACAAACAAAAAAAAAGACAACACAACTGAAAAGAGATGGTTTTTTGAAAAGAACAGAATCCAGACTCAGATGTAAATCTAATCTCACCTATTCTGCTTAAACCTTAAATTTGTACATATAGTTTGAGAATCAAAGTTAAACTTACCCAACAACAGGATGAACCACTATTGATCGAGGATTATTTAAATTCTGAACAATAGCTCTCCTAGATTTATCTGCCAGCCTCATAACACTAATGCTCCTGTACCGAGGATCTGTCCAGTATAGATTCTTAGAGATCCAGTCAAAGGCCAAATCTTCAACACTTTCCACTCTATTAGCAGTTAAGATCTCTCTTCCTAGAATTTTTAACACACAGAATGATTGTAAATGTTTAGGAACAGAGGAAATAACATGGCTGCAGTACTCTATTGACAAAACTTGTGTCTCCCTTTTGTAAAAATGCTGCCTCTGTGCTATTCAGTATAAAGACCAATAACAAAGGGTAGGGAGGGGTGCCCTTTGTTCTAGACAAAGAAGGTATATGTTCAGGAGCACAAAAGAGGGGAAATACAGACTAGCCAAAGATGAGAGAAAAATCTGTCACTAAGTTTACACCAAGAGGAGTTTAATGAATGAAGGTCAGAGGTCAGTAAGGACCATGCAGTAAGGACATCTTGCTCAACAGCCAGACTTTACCTACTCTTTGTATAGTAACCCAAAGGTCAGCTGCAGTCAACCATTACCCTGACCCAAGGCAGCAAGCAAACTATATGCTGATTTAATGTATATTTGATCAGCATTACAAACAGCAGAGAGAAACACTAGCACAAATAGGATTTCCAGAAGTCTCACAAACATAATGTTCTTTAACTATATTACAATGTCATAACAAACATCCTTCTCTCCAGACAGGGGAATGAAAATAGAAACTGAGTTTCATACTACTGAAAGGCATACTTCTCTGCATAAACAGTGTAGTGAGGGTAAAAATTAGTTGTGAGAAGTGTTATAAGTAGTTAATTCCCAAATAAATTCAGCAAGTTTGTCAAAGAACAGAAGACTTCAACAAGCTTAATATGAGTTGTTACAAACATTTTGGAGAAACATATTCCAGATTACTGGGATGGCACTGAGATTTATCTCTATATCTCACAATGTGGCTTTTCATGCTTCTCTTTAGAAAGATATATTTTCTACTCTTCTTATCACAATTACTCTACAATTTCCAAGCATGTTTCTCACCTGAACCATCAGTTTTCTGTTTATAGATCACGTCTTTACTTGTATCTGAAAAAAAAATGGTGTCATCCTGAGCACAGAAGTCAATTCCAACAAAGTATGAAGGGCTCCCGGTTACAGGTATGATCACGTCTTCCTGAGAGGAGAGATTGAACGGGATCCCCCGCACTGCCATCTGGGATGAAAACAGCAGAAACTGCCGCACAGCTGCAAAAGAACAGATCAGACACAGTCTTTACTTTTTCACAAGCTTTATTTTCCATGCTAATAGCCTGGAAGTAGAAGAAAAAGAAGAATCAGAAAATAGGGATTAAATACTCACAGACCTAAAAACTGAAGAAAAACAAAATACAACCCAGAATACTACGTGATGCGGTCAAGTATTCCTCTTGCATTGTTAATGTGGTCCTAATACACTTTTACAGCAAACAATACCCTTATGGAAGCAGAAATCATCCTCTGTGCTCACCTCTCTACAATTACCTATAAAAAAATAACTCCCAGGCTTTGTGGTGCCTCCATACAAATAGAGCATACCTGGGCTAGCCAGATAAACACATGGTCAAATAGTAAAACTATAGGCAACATATCTGGATAATTTGCCAATAGATAGTCATAGTAAGCCTCCATCTGCACTAAATAGGAAGCAGAATAACACTGATGGATACCCACAGCTCCAAAACTAAATCTCTTATTCTTGCCATGTGTGTTCAAAGGCAGAAGACCAACCTCATCTGCACATTACTGCACAGGAAAGCAGATTTATAATGAAAAAGCTACATATTAGCAAGCATTCATACTTGATTTCAGGATTAAGAGTTTAATATTCTGTACCTAACTCTTTTAAAATAGTCATTAAAGGTGGTGAATTTAAGTTGTTGTGGTTTGAAATGATCCTCAGCAGAAACGATTACATTTAATGCTGTCAAAAAGAGTTGTGGTGAAAAACCATTAAGTCCTCAGGATACTGAACCCACAAAGCTATTGAAGAAAAGAAAGATGTTCTAGACATAATTCTAGAGCTAACAGAACAGCGCTATTTACAACAATTGCAAAACATTTTCTTACCAACACAGTGTCGTCCATCTACATGCAGATCAAAGCCCAGAATACACCTACAGCGATAACCTAGTCCATCATTATCTGTTTTGTGGCTGAGAACGCAGACCTGTTCACATCCCCCATTATTACTTCCACAGGGATTTCTTGCTGGAAAATAATACAGCAAGATAGGTTTATAACTTCCTATATTAACCTAATTGCATGATTATCTTGATTTTTCAGGATTTTTTTCAAAATCCACAATAAGGTATGTGGACCATATGAGAGTTACATTACAAGGAAAACAAACCTCACCATTTCTACCCTGGAATGCACCAACATCATGTGAGAGCTAACCACCATTCAAGGTATTCAGCTCAGTACACAGACAGTACACAACATTAAGGTCACAATTGGGGCTATAATTTTCTGTATTTTTTTCAGAATTATATCTCACAGAATTCCTTGAATGCTGTCAGCCTTTCCCACTGCATTCACTGCAGTGTTGAGGAAAAAAGTTGCAAACATCAGGATCACTCCAAAACGCAAGTTTGATTCCACCGAATATCACTCCAAGCTCTCCCTGTTTTTATGTTGTATTTGACAGTTCATTAGCTACAGGAGCTGGATGAAACCATTGTGTGATAAAAATCAGTCCAGTTTTACAACAGAAATTTATGTATTGTAATTATTAGTTCTTTACACCAAAATAACAGTCTCATAATTTTTACCAACTTAGTAAAATAGTTCCTAAATGTCCCTTTGCAATCTACTTTTAGTCTTACCATATGGCTGCCTGGCAGCATGGTAAACTGTCACTCCATAAGGTCTCAGGGAAGACTGGTAGATCACTTGAGGGTTAGATTCCGAAAATTTGTTAGCTTTCACCACTGCCATTTTGGTCCAATCAGTGAAATAAACGTTGTGTTCAAATAAAGTGATTCCATACGGATGAGGAATCAGTGAGCCTCCATGAGCTACTGTTCTCCTGTTATGAAGTTAATTTTTAAATTATTTACAAAATATTAACTACAAAATAACATTATTAACAGAAGAAAGGATACAATATTTTTAATTCATTCACTGGTTTTTGTTTCAACAGAGAAGCTACCAAAATACAAATGAAAAATACCAAATGAACTGAAGAGATGAAGATAAACATACAGGATTCATAAAGTAATAGCAAATTCCAAGAAAGCTCAGTGAGTAAAGGTGATGACTCACAAATGCGGAAAAAGATCCATGAGAAAAAACTGGAGAAAGAGGTCAAACAGAGGAAATCAAAGACATCTGTAGCAATTTGAAATATTCAAGAAACCTTGAATGTAAAAAATGTATGGCCCCAACAGCCACTGGCCAAAAATAAAATCCTATGTATGCAACAAGAAAGTCCAAGCCACCAGCTAAAATCAACAATAACAAAACCATAAACAAACAGAACAACTTCCTCTGGATTTAATTACTCACCTATGCAAAACCAATGAAAACCAAATGCTAATAAATTGTATTTATTCTATGAAAGATATTGTGACAATATTTTTCTGGACAAATATTAGGAGATAAAAATAGAGTGTTAAAATAAAAAAGATAAAAATGTAAGTCCTCACAAAATACATAAAAATGACAGCACATTATTATTTTCACAGAGTCGTGAAGGAAGCCCTGTGAAATCAGACTAACTCTACAGCACTACTCTAACAGTTTCCTGAGTGATTTAAGTTCATGCTGTAGGCATGCAAGATGTGACACAAGTGGACAGGAAGAACTAATTTAACATCTTTCACAGACTATGCCACTGCCTCTTGCCCAGATGCACAACACCTACACAATTTTTGGTATTGCTGTGAGGGATAGGTTTTTAATCATCAATACCCAGAGATTTTACTAAACACGTCTTATCTATTTTACTGAATACATCTTACAAACCCTAATTAAGGTGACACGATAACATTATAATTTTATAAGTGAAAAAACTACACTGAACAACAAACCTGTCAAATGAGCAGGGGACTGTGTTTCAAGTCACTCCACATAACGTAAGCAAAAGGGGACATTTTTTTTCTTCCGTTTGAGTAACTGACACTAATCACAGATGCAGACACAAGCAGGCTGCTAACACCATACTGTAAGATACGTTCCCATAGAAGTTCAAGCACTCCTTTCTTGCAGGTTGTGATTTAGTCTCCCCAGCATCACAACAGGAGAGCAATGACTTAATTTTTGACAGTAAAGATTTATAAAATGTAAGACAAGCATTTAATAGCCATAAATTGGTGTTTTGGTGTTTATTTCAGATAAATTCATTCATGAAAAAATGCAAAGAAACTATGATGGAAGACAATGAGTATAATTCAAAAAAATAATAAAAAGTAAATGCTGTAAAAATGTGTACTGCAGTGGTGTACTGTAAATGTACATTATAAAATGAGTACAAGAGTATTCAAGGTAGAAAAAGGGCACAGAATGATGAATTAAGGACAGTCTAGAAGTAGCATAACACCAGAGAGATGAAGGTGCATCACATTTATTATGTTGTAATTTTCATCCTTTGTGTATATCATTTTGTTAGACAAATCTTTCTTTGAACTGGATACAAAATGATCGGTATATCTGTAACCTCCAAGAAATAATATTTCTCCTACCTTTGAAGTCCATCATAAGTTACAGTCTCAATGTAATCAAACCGGCTGTCAACCCAGTAAAGTCTCTTTGACACAATATCCAAGGTTATTCCAGCAGGCCAGCCTAATTTTGTTTTTATCAGATCCTGACGATTTGTGCCATCCATGAAGGCCCTCTCCACTTTAGGATCACCAGAAAGACTGTCCCAGTCTGAGAAAAACAGGTAACTATGGAGGGAGAGGGGGGAAAAGAAAAAAAATGTCACATATTTCCTGAAGATTTTACAGGAAACTCAAACATTTGACATGGAATTTAAAACCAGTACCCTTTCAGGACAGAGCTGGGATACTATGAAAACATACTTTGTACCTTCTACACAAGAAGGTAATTTGCATTGTCTTTTAGAGAATATATCCAGAAATATATGCTTTCATCCCAAAGACCTCAGAAATACTGTTTGTTTCCTTATTAAATTACATACTTAAGTTTACTGCCAGAAATGAACCAAATAGATGCATTATGAAAGCAGCAGCCCAGACTACAAGTCACATGAAATTCCTCTTCCCATTCTCTGAGGATCCACGTTTTCATGGCTCACACACACTCTTGAAGTGCATGGGTTAGGAGACTCTAACTTTCCTGGCTTCATTCCACCTCTTTATTCAGATAGTTGGAGGTCTATGGATGGTATTACAATAGAAATCTCCGAGGATAATTCCTGCTCCTCTGCAGGGCAATTCCACAGTTCCTATTTTCAGTGCTGCTTGTGCACATACGACTCCAGCCATGAAACAGATTCCACACACTGGCAATAAAAGCAGTGCAGAGCTCTCTCATAACTTAAGGTGCAGAATAGGTTAGGATACAATACAAATCTTTAAAATAGTCTATATCTGATTCTAAAAAGATCATTTTGCTGTTTCTTAGTTGTCCTCCTTTTGCATGGGTAATATAGGAATTTCTGACATCCTTTACTGTTACCTGGTAAGTTATCACTTACCCAACAGTTGGATCAAGTGCTATTCCTCTCGGATTTCCAAGATTTTCAGCAATAAGAGTCACACGGTTTGTTCCATCCAAGTTAACCATATCTATTCTGTTCACACTGGTCTCAACCACGTATAGTTTATTGTTAACCCAGTCCACTGCTAGGTTTTCAGGTGTGTCAACCGAAATATTTAATACTTCTTGTAAATCAGAGCCATCAATATTAATAGAAAAAACCTGAAAACAATACAAATATTGTCAGTGCCTGCATGATGTTTTGCTGAAGACAAGGCACATGGTACTTGTCCTTTATCATCACACCGAGCACAGATCCACAACTGGCCACCAGCTACAACAAAGTTACCCACTAAGCTACCCTTTAGCTTAGAGTTTTTTTGCAAAAATTTGGAAAACAATGCAAGGATTACAGGAATCTTGCCTTCAACTAGCATTTCTGCAAAATGGACAAGGTAACAGACTAAAGCAGCCTTGTGCTTTAGCAAAAGTGACTAATTACTGGATTTAAAACAAAATCAAAAAACAAACCACCAAAAAAAATTATGAGGAAAGTGCATCTTGCTTTCGTGGAACCACAGTATTTTCACTGATTGACAACAAATGATCATGCTTTAGCAAAACTCTCAACAGTGACCAGAAACAAGAGGGGGAGCTCTTACTACACTGACCATTAAGGGGAAATTGCAAAATGCAGAAAGAAAGGGAAAGCTCTCTGTCCTGATAGGAAGGAGAAGTCTCAGCTTGTGGTCTCCTTTACCTAAGGCTAATTTTAACAGCATCACGCTCAAGAAGAAATAGTGTTGTTATTTTACCAGCAAGCTCAGAGATACATGAAGCAAACAGTCCAAACACAGTGTTAGAAATCCAGTAATCATGTGATTATAACACTGGGTAATATGAAAAGCTAGAAATCAGCTAGAAAAAGCTAGAAAAAGCTAGAAAAGCTTTGAAACAACAGTATGAGGTTTGGAATGTATTTATAAAAACACAGATTACCACAAGTAAATATATGCATGGAAAATAAGAGCTGAAATAGTATCATTTAAAATATTCTTCAGATCCAGGTAACAATAATCTAGACAGCCACTTGACAGTCTATTCTGTTCTTTGGAAACCCTGTTGATGAAAGAGCTTATGGGCACTAGGTTATCAGGCAGTACACTAAATGAGATAAAGATGACACAAAACACAACCCACAATTTTCTGGCTTAGTTTGCATCTTAATCTTACAAAAATGCCCCAATAATATTATTATTTTAAGACACCAGGTGGAAATATTCATCATTTAAGAAAATTCTAAATGTTATTGTTTTCATCTGGATATACTAGCTTGGACTTAATTAAATTAATTAATCATAATTAATTAATTAGGATTAAACTATATTTGGGCAGACAAAAGACAGTCCTGGCCATCTGGGGTGTACAGTGAGAAACCCCATACTGTCTTTTGTTTATACCTTTTAACAGAGAGACAGTATAAATCTCCTGTCTCACAAAAGTGCAGATTTGACCCTGACTTAATTCAGCCACTGACAACATAACTGCAGCAACGGGAACCTACAACAGTGAAAATAAAAATGCCAAAATTGCGAACAAGCCAAAAATTGTGCATACAAATCTTGTCCTACTTGAGAGCTGTGGAGTTCGTGTGCCTTCCAACAGAACCAGTATGGCACTGCAGTAGAAAATATAGATTTTACTACACTTCTTATGCATGGATTCAGAATAATGACAGTGACACCAAACTGATCCACTCATAATGTCAGCATGAGCTAGGTCATGGATCCTCCTTCACTCTGCATGACAATCAACATGGAGAGGAAAACTGTGGAGTTTCAGCATTTGACCTAGGACTTCTTCAGTTTCCATAAGTTATGTACAGAGAAAAAGAACAAGGGTGACAACCAACTTCCACAGGACTCTCCAGACTGTTTTTTTTTAAGTTGCTCTGCTCTGCTATTATTTTAGCTCCTGAAGCTAAAATAATTTCTCTTAAAAAAAAAAAAAAAAAAGTAACACAATATTGGCTCATTACCCAAAATACTGTCAATATTTGTTATCCAAGCTCAATTACAGTGCCATTTGAAGTATATGAAGAAATCTGATTTTTATCATCTTGGAAGGCACACAGGTTTTACATTTTAAATGATCATGTTTCAAAAAATTACCAAGAAAAATTTGTTCAGTTTTGAAAGAATGTCTACTATTTCTCTTAATTAGTTTTTTGGACTCTGTCTCAAGTAAAATTAAAAGTTGCTCAAGACATTCCCATATAATAGGATTCTTTGTTTAATATGTCACATGTAATAGTATAGTTGAAAAAATGCAGTCATTAACATAAAACATTTGAAGGAGCTTTTTTGTTAGAAAACAAAAATACAGCCAGCTTTGGCTCTCAAAAATGAGGGCCTATCAACACATTCTGCCTCTTGCAGCTCTCTATTTCCACATACACAGAAATATATCCTTCTTGAAATTTCTACCCACCTTATCTTGCACCGTATCAGTCCAAAAGATTCTGCGCAGGTAAAAGTGAAAGTCCACTCCAACTGCAACCCCACGGTTCCGTGACTGCACCAAAGTACGGAAATTTCTTCCATGAAGATCTCCAATCAGTAAATCACGGCCATTGGAAAAAATAATGGACGCAACACCAGCTGAAAGCAGGGGTGACAAATATATGACTATTCTGCAGCCATGATACTTTGCAAAGGGGCATTGAAATCTATACATACTAGTTCATACACACTGGACAGAGGTCTAAATGGATGCTCAGACTATCATCTGTATAAATGTTTTTCTGTGAGCGCTAGCTTCCTGTGATTTGTCTTTGGTTTCTACACTTGGAGAAAATCAGGCTGGAACATGTATTCAAAGCTCTACAAGGTAAAACTTTTATAAAACCCTTTTGCATCTAAATGCTAAAAGACCATTTCTATTAAAGCTAAAATGAATCCAGTGAAACTGATTTAGAGTAAGTATGAAATTCTCCCATTAATAAGATAGAAACTCAACACACTGGCCCAAAAGACACTAATTTGAATGGAAAGCTTTTTGTGAAACATACTGAATTTTTCTGGAAGCAGAACAATCATTCCAGATTCTGGCATATGTATGTTCTAACACAGACATAATTCATTACCTCAAAAAGCTCATTTCTCTTTGAGGACAAACTTTGTGAGGAAATTGGGAGATAAGTGCTCTGCAGATGTGGCTGAAGTAAAAAGGAAGAGGGAACTGAGCAGTTCATGATTTTCTAAGAAGCAACACTGCTAATCAGCTCTGCCAATCAGAGACTCAGCTTCCCACTGATTTCCTGCAGGCAGGAACACCTGCCTCACACAAAAGCTTGTTAGGACATTATATCTCCGAAAGGAAGGGTTTCCCAGGGCCTGCTTTCAGAATAGAGTAGGAGGTCAGGAGCAGCTGCTTACAGCTGATGAACCACACTCCGAGAGGCAAAAGTTCTTGCCAAGTTCAGACTCTGGAACACTCAAAGCCAAGAACATGGCAAGTGCTTCATCTCACCATTCAGCAAAACCACCTTATGGCACAGTTCTACTAAAAGCGAGGTTTCCTGATTTCTTGATCACACTGAGTTCCATAGGGAGCATGTCAGGAAACTGCCTCCACAGGAACAAGATTTTCTTAGTTCAGTTAGGCTCTGTCAATGATCTCCCAACTCTGCAGAAGTCAGGAGTGTTGAGAAAGCAATGGAGCCTAGAAGGTATTTGTTGATCTGGGGAGAAGCAGCCCTGATGAGGCAGTCAGCTCCACAAGACTGCAGATGCCACTGTATGCAGAGTTTTGATATTTGCTGATCGAAGAGCTCTGCACTAACCTGAAGTGTTGGCCCGACAATGCCGATGATGCTCTAGGAAATAACCTTCCACACAGTGACACTGGTGATGTCCCACACGATCTTCACACAGCTGGTCACAGACACCCCACATTTTACAGTCATCAAAATCTGTCAAGTGAATAAGGCATATTTATAAACAATGCTTTGTATAAAACAGATGTCATAATTAGGAAGCTGCAAGTTTGTCCTCTCTGCTTGCTTTATATCTGTTTGCAGAATAATAGCATTGAAGAAGATATTTTGCATGTTTTTCCACAATGTTTTAATGTTTTTATTTCTGGATTAAAAAAACCTGATGTTTCCTGCCTGAGGATCTACCTGCACCCTTGCCCTTCTGAAAAAAAAACCAAACCACCAACCAACCAACCCCAAACCACAGGAGAAGAGGAAAAATCATTGGAAGGGGCACCATTGTCTACTTTTCACAATACAAACATGTCTATGCAGTATTCTTCCTGCAACAGATCTCTACACTTTGCACACACTCACACACACTCGGTGGGATTTAAGCCCACTCTGAAGGTGAGTCCTACCTTTATGTTAGTGCAGTGCTCAGGTCAGTAAGTCCTGCTAGAAGGCAGTGTTTATTAGCTCAGATACCATGCTAGCAGGTGTCTGATTTACAATTAAAAGCTGGCTGTGGACCACAATCAGACAGCAAAAAGTACAAAGAAGTTAATTTTGACATGTAAAATACCATATAGGTAGAGTGCACAGATAAGATGACCCAGCAAGAACTCACAGATGTGCTCTACAAGGAACTTACAGGGTTGCTGCAGAATCTTTTACATTTAAAACTGTGAAATATTCAACTAGTCATTTTTTTAAAGCAAGGATTCTTAAAAGTAAATTATTTTCATAAAGAAAAAAAAAGGTATTCGGATGTGAACACTGTCTGGTGTTCCATCCTAACAGTGGTTATTTAAACTCAGATTTCTGAAAACACTTAACACATGGTTTTGACATTAAAAGTCTGACCTCCTTCACTTGAAAATCTGAATAGAATCAGTATGTTACATTGCTGGAAACCGGTAATTCTACTGTTAAGCCAAAAAAAAAGGTGAAAATGAGATCTTTAACGTGCTTCCTATTTGAACTTCTGGTTTTAAACACTGACTAACACATAAGTGAAAATTAAATATTTCCAGGATAGTACTTTTTGATACTGAAAAAATGTCCTCTGTAGCTTTCCAGCTTCCATACGTTAAAAACCTTCAATCTATAGTGATCTAGAACCAAATGAAGACAAATTGAAAAGATTATGGTTTCAAAAAGTAATACCCTTCATTAACACTATAGTTTCATTCTTCTGGCCTTAAACTGATAATTTTGATTTAAATTAAGATCTGGAATTATATACTACTGACCATCAGCCATTCCTCCATGCCAAGTCTTGCTGCAATACAAATATATGCCTAGATCTCAGCAAACCAAAATACATTGACTGAGATTCACAAGCCAGAATCAGATAGCTGGGTTTACAGGGCAGTCAAAGAAAAACAGAAGACTCCCTGAGACTGCACCTGGTTTGGGAATGTGTCTTTCATATACTTCCCACATAAGAGTGAAAGAATGGAGGAAATTTTATGCCTTACTACTTTGTCTCTATAAAGAGCAACTATTCTACCACTGCAGCTTATACAGCCCTAGGTCACTCAGCATTCCCCAAAATACAAAAATCTCATTAGAGGCTGAGCATCTGGAATACTTTTAAGAGCACAAACACCATAGCTTGGGTTGCAAAGCCAAAAGAGGTATTTACCCTATTTCTTTTATTAGGCAGTGCTAACCTTTATGATTCTGAAGTTACTCTATTTCCAGCTATTGAGAGAAATCATTTGTACTACCTAGTTACTGCAGCTACAGAATAGAAATGCAACACCAAAATACCTGACTTACCTTTACACTCTTGTAAATAGTCTTCATTTTCATGTAAATCATGTATATACTGAAATCCCATAGAAGACACAGCCTTTCCAAAGGCAAAGCACCCTTTTCATTTTCAAGCATAATATTTTACAGTCTTCATATACAGACACTTTTCAAAAGCATCAAACAATTAACTGTTTCTTCAGGCATACAACACACATGAGTGAGGCAGAAACAAACTCTTCCTATTCAACTACTAAAAGACTGGTAAAAAAATGTTGATATTAAAACACCCATCCAATAGTAAATCTTTTCAAATCTAATCATGCTGTCACTATGTCTTTAAGGTCTAAGTGAAAGAGATCTTTATGATATCTCTCTGGGTTGTTTCTGTGTCACCATGCTGCCATTATACTACTAAGATTTTTATTCTTTTTGCTGACTCCTGAAATTTTTTATTTGCCAGTACATCCACCCATTTAGAATTTACCCACCTTCCTGGAATCCAAACTTGTCCGGTGAGCTGTGAGATGGTACAAGATATCTGTAATCACTATAAGATATCTGTAATCACTGTGCTTCACTTACCAATACAAGTGCGACTGTCATTGCCACTTATGGTATATCCTGCAGGGCAATAACACATCCCTCCTGAGGGAGAAGAGTGACAGCGATACTGGCAACTCAGAGCAGCGCAGCGGGAGATGTCTAAAGAGGAAATGAAAGATTTCAGAAACACAAACATTGCCAGTAGAACAGCTTTCTGCCTTACTAACAGAGATACAGTGAGCTTAGAATTTTAAGAACAGCTTCTTAAAACAAATCTGCACAGAAAACTATGTCTAAAGTTCCACAAAATCACACATGCTTACATAGATGCAGGCAAGGACATGGAAGACAGAAGTTCAGGTACTGTTTTTAGTAGGTTTTAGAACAGAGTTAAAGCGTAAGCATCAATCTTATATGAACAATCCCTGCTAAGGGCTGTGTAAGAAAGGTGCACAGAGGAAGCCATCTGCAACACACTGTACTCTATTCCACAAGATCTTTTTGTGAAGAACATATTTCTGAAATCCATCTATTGGCACATAACCTCATCATTTACTCTTTAATACCAAAGAAAACCTACTATGTTATATTAAGAACAATATCTATATTACTCCAATATACTAGAATATACTGGTTGGATTGTGTACATGGACAAATGCTTCTTTATCCTTTCCTTCTCTCTCTCTCTTCTTTTTTCCTTCACTACTTCTGCCTTTCCTTGTACTACTATTTAATAAGCAATTCAGTGAGAGGTGAACAAGTTACGATTATAAAACAATTGCTGACTGACTTCTACCTCCTTTCTCAACTTCCTTTTCCTTGATTTTTTCTGTTAAACACCTTGCTTTGCAGCCCATATCTGCTGTTACTAATAAAACACTGAGCAAAACAGGAGTGCTTTTTTACAGTAAGGTTTAATTTTCTATTATTTTTTCAACACTCCTATTCCAAAAAGCATGATTTTGTTAATAAGAATTTTCATCTTCTCAGAAATTAAAAACATAAAATACCCTGGTCCTTATTCCCAGAAGGATTCAGTGTTCCTAAGAAATTAACAGGAACTATGCATGCTCATTGCCTCCAACAGAGAAAACCCAGTGTACCGCTAATTGGAGAACCAGGCATCCCAGGTGAAGATATTTTTGAAAACTCTAATCTTTAAAGTGAATTAGCCAAAGCTCAGGATACACTGATTCAATCCTGTGTTCTGATCAGTACAAAATATTCCTTCTCACTTACACAAAGAGAAAAACACAGACATTTAAACAAAACCGGCATATAGCACACCTTTCCCTGTCTTTGTGAACATATTTTAGGGTATGGAGAGTGAGTTAAAATCCTTATTTGTGACACTTGTTTTACAAAAGGAATGGGGTTTTTTGCAGCATATATGCCTCTTTCAGATCATCCAGTCAGAGCAGTGCCAATGAAAATAGCAAGCTTTCAAAATTTCAGTATTGTTTAGGAGACAAAAGGTGATATAAATGCTGGTGTTTCTGCTATTCTGTGTATGTTTTTGATTCTAACACATACTGCAATGTCTGCCTGCAGTGATGTTAGTTTCATCTTCTCCTTCAGGGCAGTCTGCAGTCCCATCACACACTTTTCCAATTGGAATGCAATGCCCTGACCCAGGGCAGGCCCACTCTCCTGGGTAGCACTCCTGGCGACCACTTTCTATGGAAAAGAAGAACAGGAATCATTGAAGATTATGTTTCAAATATTACTTAGAACTTCTTCTCTAATAACTTCCCTAAACTTCTCTATTCCTTGATATTCAGTTTCTGTTTATTGCACACAGCTGGGAAAGACTATAAAGAAACATCATCTGTACTTCCTTGTTATACTTTCTTTGACCTTCAAAGTACAATGCAAACAATAGTTGTGAAGACAGCACACGCATGAATCCTTTTAATTTTCTGTTTTGTTAGAAACAGTAACAGCTTTTAGCTTTAAACTAACTGCTGCACCAGAAATGGAACATTAATTTTATAGTTTCAAAACACACAAATGCTGTCTGGATACAGAGAATAATCCTTATCATAGAAAAAGCCAATGAAAAAAGAACATTCACGCATTAAAAAGTTTCTGTTTCTCACACGACAAATCTTGGCAGGAACTGAGTTACTTTCATTTTCAAACAGTTGCTTTTGGTTATTAGAAGCCTCATGTCCCCTTAGAGATGACCTGAAAAATCTCCACAGGTAGGAAAACCAAAACAAAATATAAAAGACAATACATAAAAGTAAAAAAAGAGATATTGCTATATGTTAAACTTATTGGCATCATACTCAGTATCACAACAGTAATGCTCACACAAACAACAGTAAAAATACTGCATAAGGAAAAAAAAGAAGAAAAAACTAAGATGTAATTCTAAGGTTTTAACAGAAATAAAGTGTATTCAGAACATCTTGACCGGTCAAAATTATGTAGATGTAACTTATTGTGGTCTTCCTCTGAAAATACCATTAGAAGTTAATAATAGTATGTACCACATCCTCTTTCATCTTCATTATCTTCACAGTCGTCATCTCCATCACATATCCAGCTCTGATGAATGCAGCGGCCGCTCGGGCAAGTGAAAAAGTTGCCTCTGCAAGTTGCATAAGCTAAGGAAAGAAACATGAGAAAATCCAAGTGGCTAAAAGGTTAAAAATAGCAATACTGTCTCAGCAATGAACAGTCATTTATAATATCTCCTGAAAAACTGAGGTAGTTCCATATCTTGTATGTATTGCAAACACTGTTGTTTTGTTCTACTTTTAGGTGTGAACTTTATTTTGCTCTAGCTCTTTACGGTAATTAGAGGGAAGGCTAAATTTATCAATTAATTGTGCAACTAGATGCAGAACACCTTATTAGCAAGGTTCCTGAAAGTGGACAGGAGGATACTCAAGACATCGGGAAGTAAAATATTTGTATGCCTTCAGAGGAAAAAAAAACAATGAGCATTTATGTCAAAGTCTTCTATGCCAAGAGTTCAGAAACATTTATGGGTACTCCAAAGGACAGGCTTTGCCAAAGACATAAGAGAGAAATATTTGGGGTGGAGTGTGGGAGTGGGGGTGGGTGGCATGGAGTTATAGTGGTGTGATGTCTTTCGTAGGACAGAGCAATTAAATGATAACATGTGGCCTTCTTGCAACACAAAATAGAAAACTAACTTAGATCCTATAAGCAGTGGGGGACCTTTCCATATAGCTCACACAAGTGATAACTCTACAGACATGATTCTGGCTGGAGATGCAGTTCTTTAGGATACCCTGATCGTGACGAAAAGAATGAGCAAGAAATTTCCAGAAATGGAGCGGTCAATTAAAGACCTCACATGAACATCTCAAGGACAACTATCTGTACAGTTATCGCTCTGCAAAGTTGTACATTATAGTCACTAGGAATAATTCTAGAATATTCATTCATCTATCAGAAAATAAAAATGTGAGAAGAGTCAAATCAATCTGGACAAAAAACAACAGGATGCTGTATCTAATTGAGATTTCAGAGCAAAGGAATTATCTCTGGGTCATGCTGAAATTAAGAAAATGACAAAGTGAAGAATGAAACTTCACAAATGAAGAAGTGAAACTATATGTATTAAGAAGCAAATCATCACTGAATCCAGAAAATTCAAATAGTAACCACACACCCAGGGACTTAACAGCAAAGAAAACCTGAAAGAAGTCTATCAAAGTAGCACTGCAATTCTGATCGTTCTATACAAAAAAGTCATTGTAGAACAGTGACTAGCTTTTGATGGCTGTATAGCCAAGCAATCTACTTCCTGCTATTTCCTTGAATCAGTTCTTAGTAAAACAGTTAAAGAAAGTGAAAAAAAAAATCCTACTGCAAGAGTTTTCATCACTCCTGTCTCCACAGTCATCATCATGGTCACAGAGGAAGGCTCGAGGGATGCATTCTCCGTTAGCACACTGAAACTGCGTGCTGGTACAGCCACGTGCTGAAAGAGATTTTATCACAGAAAGACATAAAGAAAATCTGTCAAAAAACAACAATCTTTAACTCTAAAAGGAAGTCTATAAGGCATATTTGTTTGGGATCACTCTGCCCACGGTACTTACTGCAATTAGCTTCATCAGAAGAATCTCGGCAATCAACTTTGCCATCGCATCGCTGGCTTGCATTAAAACATGCTCCGTTTGCACACGATAACTGTTCACATCTTGGGTAGTCTACAATAAAAATCCTGTAGTGTCAGTATGAATTTTAGACTCTAATGGGTTATGCACATTCAGTGTCAACAGAATATCTTGATTTAAAGGAAAACAAAAAGGTAATACAAAACTTCCTGTACTAGTACTGACTGACAATCCATTTACTGTCTTCCCCAACAGGTATTCAAAAATATCCTCTAGGCAGGTGCTACAAAACCTTGCAAGCAACAACGGAAAAATTAGATGCCCTCCCACATCCCAAAAAGATTTGAAACCCAAACAGTTTACAATATGATAAAAAACAATGCAACACAAAAAGAGAGCAAGCAGTGAACATTTGTTTAATATATTTGTACCTCAGTGTTACACTCCCTTAATCTTAATAAAAGTGTTTAGATAGCAAAGGAATTCCTGAAATTTACAGTTCCTAGGTCCTCTTAGAACACGAGAACATGAGTTCTCAAACTCGGAGATTTCAGGGTTTTAATGGTTTTGTTCTAAATAAGCCAAGGATATTAAACTTCCAGCTCCATGGTCAGTGTTAGGACCTCTTTTTTTATTACTTGCTTTCCCTTTCAGAAAAGAAAACAGATTCTGCAGAAATAATGATTTTTCAGGTTTTTTTATGTAGATGACCTACAGGCCAATACAAGGGATTATTTGAAACAAAATCAATTCTGAAAATACTTCTTTTGACAAGCAGTCAGCGAGTTCAGTGGAACTATTTAACAAATTTAGTATAGGCACACGGTAGAGCTGAGCGGGAGAACATGAGCTCACAGTTTAGCTCATTGCCATATATACAAAACTTAATTCTTTCAGCCGAATGGCAAGTATAAAAGCAAATAATTGCTAAGTTTAGAAGTGAGTTTTATTGAACCCTTGTCTCTACATAGAAGATAAATGAACTCAAGACGCCAAAGAGCCAAATTACATTTTGTACCTTTTAGATTTTCAGTTTGAATTCTTATCCCATTTTACTTCCCTGGGAGTTAATAAAGCAGATGGAGCAGGTTCTTACTTAGACACATTTCGTTCATACTCTTGGAATTCAAAACATGCTACCTGTGGCCTTCTGATGTTAGTTCCCAGAGGAAATAGCTGTGGCAGTACAAGAGTACTGTAAGTATTACAGGGCACATTGAAGAAAAAGAAGAATACAAGGTATGTGCTCGTAACTGCACTGAAGCAGAAAAGCTTCTAATGGATTTATGCTGGATAGTTTTGTGATTTTCTCCATTTCTCTTCATATGCCACAGAAATACCTCTAGTGATGTTCCAAGCTGTTTCTGATGGACTAAATGTCAAGCAAATAGACAGCTGAACCCATTGCCTTGAACTGCCTGCTTCTTCAAGAATGCTCAGGCAAACTAAGGATCTAGTCAGTAATAAGATTTTCTCAAGCTTATAATAAACTCCCTTAGAAGAAGGAAAACTTTGTCAGAGTCTTCTCTCCAGCAGCAAGCCTGGCAATGTCCTCAGCCTGGAAAAATCTTTATTATATTATATAATCTAGTGTATTGTATAAATGCAAATCACCATAAAAATACCAAATAGAACAGTAAATAAAGATGTTTTGAAGACACTTGAAAATATACATCCTGACTAAGCCAGTGGTTTACCAAAATGTGAACAAATGCTTCTTTTTCCCTATTTTCTTTTCAAATCTGCTTGGCATACAGATTCTTTATTTTAATTGTACTTGCACAAGCAAGAACATTCTTTGAAAAGCACAATGGAGATTATTTTAATTTTTAAAGTCTGTACAGGTAATCCCATTCCCAATCCTCCGTCAAAAAACCGAGCTTAGTAAATTATATTTCTGATCACAGGCTGCTCACTGATCTGAAAGATATTTTTCACTGCATTATGCACTGTACATTGTACTCTTTGTACCTTATAGCACATTATTTTAATAAAATGGTTTTAATTATTTTGGGCATTAAGAACTAATCCTCATGAATAATGGCAAAGTCGTGAGCTACACCAAAGGCTGTAGCCAATGCACTGCAGGTTTCAGGAGCATCTGTGCCATCAGGCCAGTTCCACAGTAGCTGGGTTATTTTTATGTGAGAAGTAGCTGAGGTAAAAGAATTAAGCAAGAAAGGCTGGCTTCTGTGAGGGTGAACCACCTTCCCAGGGTGTCTAGCTAAGGCCCCTATGGAAATCATACACAAGATGCACCTACGGCATTGCATTTGTGGTGTCGATGCTGAGAGACTGAAGGAAGCTGAAACAGAACCTCACAGCACTACTAGGATATCTGAAAATGAAAGAATGTCTGTCCTTCAACTGCAAAAAACCTAAACTCAAACACCCTCTCTTTCTCTTCAAAATTTTGAAAATATGGGCAATGAATGAGCTTAGTTCTTCTACTCCTATCACCAAATGGAAACTTCTTACAAGGAAAAGAAGAATCTGAACCTTTGCAGTGAGGAGGGTAGGAATGGGATGAACTCCCTAAACCGGAAGACCTTTACAATCTAGCTTAATGAAAAGCTCTTTAGCAAAGTCTGGAAACTGATTATCATGACATTTTGAATTTAAGTGGGAAGGTCTTACATTAGGCACTGCATTTAGAGCTTCCACGATAAACATTTCCTAGGTTTTATTTGACTTTTTATTTAAGCTACAGTTTCTCTGCATGCACCCAATTCAAGATTGATGCATTTGAATATAAAAACCCACTGCTGTGCAAGAACTGACACCAATCACAGAAATTGATGATACTGTCTCTGTTGTAGGGGGAATATGGAAAAAGTCTCTGTGCTCTGAGTGACCTGAAAGGGTTCTCTTCCAGGAAATTGAACTTCTTTTTTGTCTAGGTTGGTGACGGTTGAGTTAAAAAGAGCTAAAAAGGAAGGATAAGGTTCTGAGTGAAAAGGACAACAAGGTAGGTAGTTTGCACCCAAAGAGGTCTGAGAATGCAGCTGTACAAAAGGAGACAGTGAAAGGAGACTATAAGAACACTGGCATTAGGAGAAAAGTGAAGGGACAGAAAAAATATAAAGACTGTTTTCTTTCACCTTGCTTTTAATGGTCAAGAGCCTCCAACACGAAATTGTTTCCTTTATCTTTTCCTCACAAGAACCTGTGTATAATTTTACAGAGAACTAAAAAGAAAAAATATTTCCCTAGTCATCATAATTCCTAGAAGATAATATGTGAAAATAGGAGGAAATTATTTTCCCCTATATTCATTCCAATGCTCAGGAAGAAAGGAGCTCTTTTTTCTCTCCCCTTCTCTCAGGCATCTCTTTCTTAGCCAAAATATTTCTACACAGTCTGTCTCCCCAGGCATGCCATCACTTCAGTTGCAAAACACAAACTGGCAAACACCGGCACAAGTGACAGATGAGGCACCTCGTTCCTTGTAACTGTTTTGGGGCAACAGCTGCAAACCCCTTTGAAATGGCATGTTTCCATGGACACGTGGAAGATGCTTGAACCCTATGTCACAGGACTTGCTAAACCTACATTATTTTGCTCTCTGTCTAACACTTTTGTTCTGCAAGCTGGAAGTAAGTTGCAAATGGTTTTTGATTCAGCAGAAGCTGATTTTTGCCACATAGTCGGAAAGTGTAACCTTCTGTAATCCTAATCCATATTACACGAAGGACAAATTAAAAAATAACAATAAATGGCAATTTCCTGCTTATAAGTGCCTTTTATTGCAGCAACATTCCAAAACATTTTACAAAATAAAATTAATTAAATCCTTTTGACTCACTGCCATGAGTCACCACCTCACAGGGGGCAAGATATTGCCCAGACAGCTCACAGCCAATTGGAGACACCAGCAGAAGGACTAACTCCAAGCCCAAGAATCCTGTGAGCTACGTGAGACGAGGCACTGTTCATAGCGGAGATGCTTTCAGAGCTGGCAGACTGACTAGACCCCTCTTCTTGCCCTAGTTCCTGATTTTGAGCCCTGACACTCCAGTCTTTGGTTGCCTTTCTTACCATGCTTTGCTACTTCCCTGTAGGAAAAAGGCCATGGCCTTATTCTTCTTTCTTGGACTACATCCTCTATGATCTCTTCTGTTCTTGATCTTTGTTCACTTTCACCCTGATCTCTGCAAATTAATCCCAGAGCTGGCTGCCCACTTCCTGACCACAACAGCTATTCAGCACAGCAAACAAGACACAGAAATTAACAGGACAGACAACTGACCTGTGGCAGCAACTCCACGTGAAAATTAGAACCAAGAATACAGAGTCTCTGAGCTCACACTCAGCCCATCAGCCTCAAACAACAATTGCCTTTAACCTACTTCCCCTTCCTCCCTCACAGCCTCAGAGCAGTGCTCAGCTGCCAGAGCTGCATCCAGGAAGGATACATTATTCTGTCAGTCACAGCAAAATAAAATGGACAGAGCTGGGATTTTCATTTTTCAACTACAAAGCTGAGGCAGGAGAGAGAATTCAACTTTAAATTGAGAGAAATAAAGTATGTAACCCAGAAAAATGACACCAGTATTGACTACTTACTCGTAAAAAGTATTTGCTACCCCAAATAGTCTGCCATTTCATGTTTCTAAAGTTTTAAAATTAAAATATTTGCTAACTGTTGATTATTTAAAAGCTAGAAAAACAGCCTGGTATGTGTATTTAAAGAAAAATAAACCTCAAAATTTTATGAAATTAAACCAGCTTCAATGCACTAATTAAATGACCTGTAGCTGAAACATTGTTCTGATGTTTATCTTAGCCTCCGCATGGGTAGTTTTCCCTTGCTGTTAATCCCATTAGCAGTAAAACGGACTAAGGCTCTGAATTTCTTTGTTCAATTTTTTTACACGTTTAATTGCAGAGTTTCTTTATATTGGTGACATTTTGCATTTGACTAGTTTCTTAAATAGTGCAACCTATTCGGCAAAAAAACTTTATCTTCTTTACAATCTAAATCTGCTTCCAGACAGATCAGGCAGTGCAAGGCATAAGTAAACACGCATACATTTGCACTTTGTTATGCTCATGAAATAACAGAATCAATTATAAATAGTTTTTTTCTTTTGTTTTTCAAGGATGTCTCATTTGTATTTATGAAACCTTTTAGTACATATTAAATAAGGAAAAACTAATGACAAATGACAAAGCTAAAATAATAATATTCCTTTTATATTTGTTTATATCAGATAGTGTGGAAAAGGAAATGGACTAAACAGTAGGGAAAAATAATATTCAAAGCAAGTATTAGAATCTGCTGCAAAAATCGAACACTTGCACTAATCTCTACTGTACAGTTAATCATAAAATCACCAAACTGTTAATCTTATGTTATGGTTTCTGTTTAAAGTTCCAGGCCTTGCAAAGGCAAAAAGGCAATAAAATTAACCAGCCTTCCTCAAGGGTCTTGTCATTACATTCTTCTTGATCCTCTTGTCTTCAGCACTGTCACATTTCTTTAAACTAGTCCAACACGGCTACTTTCAGTGTTCCAAGTCACAGCCATTCTTCTGTCTGAGAGGGACTGTCAACACGTAGCCTAATAAACCAGAGTAGAGGCTGCTGAATGATAGGAGGCAGTCCCTCTGCCTGGGGCTAAATATGCTGCCTTCACAACAGTCACGGGGCCAACTGGCTGATGCAGCAATGACTGGGTTTCCCACACAGCAGTAGAGTGCTACTGTTAATGTATTGAGGTCCCTTTCCTAACTGCCTTTTTAATTTACTTAGATGAGAGTTCCTCTTTTTAAAATCACAGACAACGCATTTTTTAAATAAATATTTTTTCTTCAGGATTTTTTTTAATGTGTCACAGATTTGTTAAACTAAGTTACCAATCTCTTCTCTTCTTCTAAACTTTGAGAGAAAAAATACCAGCCTAGAGAAAATATTCTTCCAGCAATTATATAGGGTACTTGGAATCTTGGCTTTTAGCCATTTGTGTTGGTGACTTCAGAACTGGCTGTGGGTCTACCATATAATAAATTCCAAGCTGGATGACTCAGCAACATTTTATTCCAGACTACCATATAGTTCTAAATCGCTTTTCAATCTACATAGTGTATCTTTTAGTCACTTGTGGGTCGGGGATAAAACACATAACCAGTTGGCTGACCATGTAATACTCTAGTTTTCCTTTACACGGCACGTACATACGCCCTTTTTTCCTCTAAGCTAAGCCATTAACAACACTTTATTTCTTACTCCCTTATCCATCCCTTAGCATCCTATCCTCTTTTCCTCACCTCCCACCCTGGGTCTAGTTCTGAGTGAAGTTTACAGTTACGGCTTTTTTCCCAAAGGCACACTAAGTTCTAACAGCTGGAATAGCAGCTTATGTTTTAGATGTCACTCAGGGTGTGTGAAGCTTTTCCTTAGCACTAACAACGAGCAGACATGTTGTTACACACTGTTGTGTACATATTAGACAAAAACATTTCTGGTCTCTATTCTGGAGCCAGCTTTCCTTTCCATCAGTAGTCAGCCTAGGCCAGAATCTAGGGAAACTGCCACCAGTCAGGCAGACTCAACTGGGGAAATTAGATTGAAAAAAACTATTTGTCCACCTGCATGCTGTTGGCACAATATAAACAACTTGTCTGAATACAATATGACCAAATCATCTCCACAGGAAGCTGCAGTATAGAATACAAATGCCTTTGAAAGGGTGAAAGTTCCTCAAAGAAGTGATTCGGAGTCAAATTCTGATTTTCTCAACAGGTTATTACTACTACTGATTTCATAAGGAGCATGAAAAAAGAATATGAAAAAATCTGACAAAGTGAGCTCTGAGTGTCCCAAAGCTATAAGCCAATTAAATATGGTTACTTTTTCCCAATGCAGTAATAATTATCTTTCAGATGATGAGAAACAAGAAGTCCTGATCCTGTGGTGGCAGTTTGCATTTGAGTTCTGCGATAAAGGATCTGTATCACTACACCAGTTCCAATACACAAGAGAATCTGAAATGAAACTCTTGTAACAAGAAGCATATTGTGGTCATCCTGTCTATCAACAAGCCCTTTAATCTTACAAATTTATTAAAATGCCACAGAGAGATGAGACGAAACCAGATCTTGTGCTAAGAGTTAAGACTCACGGCAGGCTCTTTCATCTGTTCCATCAGTGCAGTCCTCTACTCGATCGCACCAGTATGTGCTGGGGATACACTGTCCGTTTGAGCACGTGAACTGCTCACTTGAGCACGTCCTTCCCGCTGCAAGAAAGAGGCACTCCATCAGTCTTTTCCATCAACCAAGACTTTTTATAAAGATAAATATTTTCCTTCTTCCTATTTAACTACTTTGTCTTTCTCATAATTATCAGCACTTTCATGTACTGGTATTTCAGGGAGACTGAAGAACACTTGACAAGTATATGGCAGATAGGATAGCTCTGTGAGACCTTCTGTAGTCTGCAAGTTCACTGCTTTTCTCACTTGAAGGGATTGACCTCTAGCTTAAAAATTTCCTCCCTACAATTGTTTTGACTAAAACATTAAATTAGCAATTCTCATTGATTTAAAGTTTTCTCAATTATTTTATTTACTAGGTCAAAATCTGTCCATAATTAAGCAATTTGGTCAATCAGAATGTCACAACATAAACACAGAAGAGTTGGAGGTAAGGCACTTTCTAATACAGCCAGGGCCTCAACAGTCAGAAACAGTTTACATTCATAACTAAGAGAGGATCAAGAGTGATTACGACAGTATTATCATGATATGTGTCAGAGAAAAGAAATCAGTAAAACCGTTCAATTCCACCTTGATTCCACTACAGTTAAATTAAACTTTCAGTTCTTTTTAGGCAAACTAATTTAATCTGTGAAGGGAAAACTTACTGAAAACTTTTCCTTCCTTCTGCCACCTGAATATTTCCTTCAAACTCATACTATATCTCAACATCATCCCAGTCTATTCACTGGCATCGGGGCATCTGCTGCTCTACAGGGGCTTCCTATGCCTTCTTCTGCCAGCAGTGTTCTCAAAGTAAAATCAGCTACTGGGATACTAGGGTCATGAGGTAAGACAAGAGCAAGGCAGTAAAGTAAAACAAGTTGTTTTAATTCTGCACATATAACTTCCAGAGCTGTCAGTTAGTTTCCTCAGGAAAAAAGTTCGAACATTTCAAGGAGGAAACCTCTAGGTTTCCTAAACACAGAGATAAAAAGTCCCTTTGGAAAACAAGGACAAATACAAGGAGATTACTCAAAAATGGCCGCAGCACAGTGCCACTGTGTAGTTACTAACACTCATGATTAACTAGTACATGGAGAACAATCTTACAGTGACCTAGTTCAAAAGTCAAACTCAGAGTTGTTGCTCATTTTGCATTTTGTATCTACAGATTCCTTAGTTAAAACATAACCAGCAGTTGTGCTGACACCTTCTCAGAGGAACAGAGGAGCAAAAGGCAGTTAACTTTCATTCAAATTTTTCCATCTTCAGTGGGAACAAGTATCAAGACGTAAAAGAACAAACCAAGTCTGTGAGCAAAATCCTTCCAGACTTAAAACTTTGAACCTCCCCAGGGGTTGGTGAGTTGTTCCAGAGCTGTTCAGTTTAAAGAAGTTATAAAAAAATTATACGTAGAATCAAAATTAAAATAAATTAATCTTATCCTCACTGTTTAAAGTAACTTCTAATACTAGAAGTAGCAGTTCTTCAGAACACTGTCTTATGCAATAATGCAGACAATATAATTTGGTGCAATAATCATTCTCAGTTTTTTTTATATACAGTTCTCAGATGTCAGTGTGAATTTTGTTAGGCAATGGATAGAGCAGACATCATAGTATTATGTCTATTTCACTGTTTTTAAAACTACTAAATTTTGTATCAAGTGTAAATCTAATATACACTGTATATTTTTCTTTTTTTAATTAACTGAAACATCAGTAATTTTCAGATTTCAGCACCTGGAGGTGTCTTTTTGAACATGTTTTCCGTGTTTTATTTACTTCAGACTTCAGTTTATTTAATTTCTAAAAAGACTTTAGAGAGACTCTTCTGTACTTACAGCAGGCTTGTTTGTATATGTTCTCAATACGGTGCTCTGTAAATCACCTTATTTCACAAAGCTAGTATAACATTAAACTTAAAATACTTACGACATTGTTGATGCTCATCTGAGCCATCTTCACAATCTTCCTCATCATCACAAACCCATGACTGTGGAATACATTCACCGTCAGTCTGACACTGAAACTGATTTCCCTCACAGGTAGGTTGGGCTAGTGCAAGCAAAGAAAAAACATGGCATTTCACAGACACCTGGGAAAGCACTTTCAGAGAAAATAATTACATAAGAGAAAAGAAGGCTTAAGATTCAAGTGTTGATGAACTTTAACTTCCACAAAACACATGAAGCATTTAACAGATCAAAGAAAACAGACAGACCCAAGAGGGGAAAGGGGACCAGCAAAAGGGTGCTCAAAGGCAAAAGTCAGCTTAGTGAACTCCTGCACAGGAATCTTCAGCTGTATATCCTCTCCTGGAGACCAAGGCTCCTCTGGAATGCAGGAGTTCAGTTTCAGCTTCTGAACTGCCCTCTAGCAGAGCCCCTTTTTTCCACTTATCCGTGGAGCCACAGTAGCCTCCCTAATCTCACAGCAGTCTGCTCAGCTGCTCTCACTCTACCTCAGGTGCTCTACCCCTGGTAAGAAGAAGGCCTTTCAAGACAAGCTTGTGATTCTTCCCTGTGAATTCATGAGGAAAGAGTGAGGGCCAGGTCAGAACAATCTGAATTATTGTCCCAGCTCCACCCTGTTCTTTTCAAATTGACAAAGAACAGGGAACCCATCAAAGAAAAAGATCAAAATAAATGTTTGAAATTGTGTTACAGCTTACTCTGTCCCTAGTTAATATTCCTGGGAAGAATCATTAGCACAACACAGTCCAGTAGACAGGACCCTGCCCTAACCATCTTTTTTTCTCAGGATCATGCTTTTGCAGTCGTGCAAGGTCAACTAGAAACACTTTGTGCTCATGGGATTTTGCGTAAGGACAACTTCCAATGTTACCAAAGCATCAACAGAGAAAATTTGTAGATTTAGAGCTGCGGAGAACAAAATAACATTAGAGATAAACTAATTAGAGGGATAAAATAGATCACATACTAGACATATACTTCTTACATACTTTTTTAATTCCTGCTTTGAGAACCAAGGAATAATCTTTTAATATGATTTTAACCTCAGAGCAGTTTTAAACAGTTTAAAACTATCTTGCTAGACCAGATGTGCTTTACTACCTATGGCACATTAACATACTGTTTTTAGAAGTACAATTAACTGAAAAAAATTGAAAACTTTAATTTTCATCTTCCTAATTTATCACATGTATTAAAGTGAGAACAACTTCATGTTTATAACTACGATAAACATAGCAAAGGTCCAGATTTTTGCTGGTTTTTTGGTTTGTTTGTTTTTTGTTTTTTGTTTTTTTTCACAAAGTCAAGATGAATTTTACCTGCTCCTTTTTCAAAGCTCGATGAACTGCAACTTTTCAGTTGTAGTTCAGAACTAAGTTGAAATATATCATGTCTAGGTGAAACAGCTAGAAAGAAAAAAAAGCTATAGAACAACACCATTTTGTTTTGCCAGTTTAAAGGCATTCTTCACCCAGAACTGCACTGCTTTTTAAGAGCTAACTAAAATGCTGTGCAACAAATAAGACTGCCAAGCCATGTCAATGGCCTCCAATTATTATATGGGTCAAGCAGCAAAAAAATAATACAGTGTAAAAAGAACTGACATAAATTAGTCTTTCTTACTCCCCATCAGCTGAGGGGTAAAAAGTAGCCTAACCTGTAAGTGGGCTGATAACTGTACCAACCCACAAGACCTCAAAAAACACTGAATCCAAGAAGGTAAAATGCAGGTGAGTTCCTGAAAACAGACTGTGGAAGGAAATTCTTCATCTTCACAGCTTTTCCGTTCAGCTTGAGAGAATCTTTGTGTATGTTACGATCCATTCGAATACAATTGTCCCTGAGCTGCCGGTGCAGCACAGCCAACTCTAGCCAGCTAAGCACAACTCTGCTTTAGGTGCAGAATTTGCTTTCCAGGGCTTGAAAAATCCAAAGATTTGGAGCACAAGTGATGCTGGTATAGCTGTGTACACATGCAATATTCAGGATTACTGCAGTAATAGAATACATGTCTATATCTATTTAGAACATTAGTCACAAAACGAAACTGCATTATTGGACTGTCAGATCTTTAAGAAAAGATTAAGTCATATTAGAAGCTGAGCACTACTTGATTTTCTGACTACCAAAGCAAATAAACTCATGAAATATGACTCAAAGAGGTTCTGCAGTATCTCAAGACAATGAGGAGTTTTCTCCCTCTTCAGTATTCATTCTTGTACCCTAATTGGGATCTTATTAATCATATTACAAAAAAGTTGCTCTGCATTTGTTTCACTTACGGCAGCCAGCTTCATCTGTGTCATCTGAGCAGTCTCTGGCCCCATCACACCTCCAATCTGCAGGGATACAGCGACCATTCCCACAGCGAAACTGTCCCCGCTCACAGCCTGTGGTAAAGCAGAGTAAGGAACAGCTTAGCAGTACAAGCACATAAACACAGACTGTGAAGTTTATTCCTGTTGAACAACTGTAATCTATCTACTGCCTTGTGGCACACGAAGGAGAGAAAATGATATTACAATAATACAAAAAATATTAAAAAGTGCATAGATAAAAAATATCTCTGTACACCCAGTCAAACAAAAAAAGTAAGTAACCATCCCTAAACATTACAGGACATTCCCAACTAAATTGTTCAAAAATTCCAATAATTTTTATGTTTGTATAATATACAAATGGAAAAAAAACCACCATTTTTAAACAGGAAAATTAAACTAAACAACTCTCAGAGGAGCACCTACACCATAAAAACCTATTTAGCAGGAATGAATCAATTTTAAATTCCCAAGCAGTATAGACTTTAAATAAAGGAAGGGCATTACATTATTTCTAAGGGCTAAACATGTTAAACATTAGTGGTCTCTAAAGTCTATGAGGATTTTAAAAAATAATAATAATCCCTTTAGCTGATGTGGAAATCTTGTTTCAGCAATAAATACCTGAAAGTGTAGAAAGATCTCAGTTTTATTTTGGTTTTTATTAATGTCCACATATTTAAAATCTTTTCTCTGAAGTACAAGAAAACATGTCTTCAATCAAGATTTGAATAGCAAATAATTTTAAATAAATTAAGCTTTCAGCCATTTATGGCTGATCAAAAGCTGTCCTGCTGTCATTCCCTCCTTCTTCACATACTAAGCATTAAGACCTGATAAAGAAGCATTCATTCCCAGGTGTAAATGCAGCTGGATCAGGCCTTTATTAGTCAACTATTGAAATCTCCAGTCCCATAGGAAAGAGAAAAGGCACTGTTTATGGCCCTTCATTGCGACTATGGCCTCATAAAAAGGGAGTGAACAGTTTTATAGTTCCCAAAACAATGAGCTATAACATAATTAGGTTCAACAGTGCTCTGTTTCATGTTAATCTGTTGTCAGCACCTCAGAAAAGGGAACACTGAAAAAAACTGAGGTAGTAGCAAAGTCCAACTTTGAAGAAAAAAAGTCCTGTTTCCTGATTTAATTAATAGCCATAAGATAAAACTACATCTTTCAATTATTCTGAGTGATTTGTCCAGAGAAGATAACCTCGGTATATATAAAGCACAACCATCTACTTCATGAATTCATGATGACATAAATAACACACTACCCTAACTTTCATGTAAAACCAGGCGTATCAACACTGTCACATAAACACAGTTAAGTGATGTATTCCTTAGGGATATAGGCAAGCTACTTTATGCAAGGAATGTTCAAATCTGATTGTCTGGTAGTGACATCCTGATTTATAATGTATCCTGCAAATGGTCAAAAATTTCACTTGGATAAATGGTGGTACAGAGTGGTACAGGAGTATGTTCACCCAAATACCTTCTATAGACTAATGCATGATGGTGGTTGGTGGTGCAGGTCTGGGGTTGGTGGTGCAGGTCTCTTATCAACTACCTTTAAAACACAACAACCTCCCTTGCAAAAATGCCCTGAAGGAATGTACAAGTTCACTCTGGAATCCCAGGCCCTCTCCCTGAATTTTGCCCTACAAAGCAATATTTTCATATAAGATTAGCAGTTAAAGCTCTGATAAACACAACACATAAACCACCATTTATCAATTGCAATTACTAAGCAAAGCAAACACTAACTCTGCTTGTATATTTACTATATTATTGTTTTCAAAGCTACTGGAATATTCGTAGTCCCTTACTTAAGAAGAAGTTACAATATAGAATTAAATCTGCATCCACATGATTAGATTTTTTAATTAAGCAAATGCCTATAAGCATTCAATGTGTAATTTGTACATTATTTCTAAATAATAATTAGCTAAAAAAATTTCAAGCACCATCTACAACACTAGCAATTTATTTTGCCTATCTTGTATCAAGTTCCTATAGTTAAACATACCTTTCTAGTGATTAAAATGAGAAGATAACACTGATAAACTTTTTAAAAAGCATTATAAACACAGCAGTCTTTGTACAGTATGAGAAATGATAAGTGAATGTTAACACAAAACCTGAGAATCACACAGTTCTGCTGCACTCTGTAATACTCTGCAGAATCACAGATGAAGTTGCTCCTACATACAGTAAGCACTGTATCAATGTCCACTTATACAATTCTTCAGCAGAACTGTTATAACTCATTTAATTATGGCATCAGGCTTTACTATGTTATCTTCTATGCTTTCTTTTAACTGAAGGTAAAGAGCTCTGAAACACCTATAAAAATATGAAAGACTGATACTTCACTTACCACTGTTATATATTATCTTTAGAACAAAGAAAATGACAGAGCAGAAAATTGTGTAAATTCATTAAAGAGACAATATTTGAAAACAAAGAATATGAAAGAAGTAAAAATATCCAGGGCACTTCTTACAAAGGTTCTAAAAGCTTGTGTTTCAACTGTGATCAAAAACAATCCCAACTTTGATAAAGGAGAAAGTAATCAGGGGAAGAATGCATGATTACAAAATCACTCCTACAAATACCCAGGAGAAATACCCAGAATGAAAGAAAAATAACCGTGTCAGCAATAAGCAGGTTTGGTGTATGCTGTGCAATGTGAGCCTGCAGCACCTGGGTTTCAGCAAGAGTGGGGACTGTCAGAAGACAAGGGATATTGCTTTGTTTATTGACATTATTTGAAACCTCAATTCACCCAAGATTTAGTCATCAGTAATTTTTTTGAAGGTTTTCCTTTTAATAAGAATTTTTGTGGTTTTTTTTTAATGGTAAGACAGCTCAATAATCAGTCAGATATTGACAAAAATTAATACCAATTATCTAATTTATGTAGAAATTCAGATTTACTCTGACAAATGCTGATAAAACCAGACACTTCTTTCAGGCAAACAGAATCCTGTTAGCAAGATTGCTGGAGGAAATAACAACTAAGTTTAAAAACAAGAAGTAAAACAATCAGTCTTCACTGTTATTCTTAAAATTTGGTAATAGAAAAGATTTTGAAAGTTTGAATTTCAGAAATGATTGAATTTTTGGTGTTGCTCTACTATTACCATAATTCAGTTTTAGTCTAACTGTGATTAAAGCACTAGTAAAATACAGGCTAAAATGCATAGCAGACTTTAGGAATCACACCAGAAGATATATATGAAAAAAAATCTCTGGGCATTAACAAAAATAATTTGGAAAGGTAAGATCTGTTTCAACTGTTCGATATTCAGGAAGACACCAAGGCTATTAAAATTACACGATATAATCTTTTATATAAACGAGTCAAATACTGAAAAATGCAAACCAATGATCAGACACATTAGTGGAAAAGTATAGCCCAAAGCCCTATTTCTAAACTTTTTCCTACACTTACTTTCTTTGGGCTTTATGTTAACTTTGTTACTAGACTTCCCATTGTTCTCTGTGTCTGGGATTCTCCTGTGAGAGATTCTGAGTGGATGTTTAAGATTCAGAAGTTGCTCAGGTAAAATAAGAAGTCTTACACTACTGGCTCTGGGAAAGCTGTTTGAACAAAGATTACATCAGGTAGTCATTTTTCACTAGAATAAAGCAACACGATAGCGATTTTGCCAGAGTAAAGATTGAACAAAACACAAACTAAATAAAATTCCTTTTTTCACTTTTAATTTAATAAAAGTAAATGCATCTTTTACCAAAGGAAATAATGCAATACAAGCACTATTCACCTTTTGTTCTACAAGAATTGCTGCCCGCATATGAATGAAGTATCCTACGGCAAAGCACTGCCTAAGACAAACCCCCCTGCCATTGGAGGATGGCAGTCAACCTTTACAACACTAATCAATGTTACTCAGTGTCAGGGGGAACTCCAAGTCATAGGGAACTCCAGCAGAAGAGAGAGGTTAATAGCTTCACACATTTCACAGCGCAGTGCTCTAACCCATAGTCTTCAATAGGAAGGCAGTCCACTGTACCCTCTCAACTTTCACTGGGCTTCATTTGTACCAATGCTTCTGTAGAAATATTTAGTTTGAGAATTAAATCTTAAATTCAATCATCTTGTATCAAACCCAGAATGTTATGTTTGACTTATAGTAGAAACCAATACAGCCTTATTCTCTGCCACTCTGCATTACTTTAGACTCCTTGCAGTTCCTTCCTGAACAGTTCTAGTCCTTTCCATTCTTTTCACACATTTTCTACCTGCCCATTCAACCCTGAAGTCCCTCACACTTTTAACTCCGACTACAAATCTCTTGAATTACATTTGTCATCCACAGATTAAGGGTCATGACTGTTCATTCTGACTACACAGAATAGGCCAAAACCCCTCATTCCTTCTCCCTTCCCTGTACTCACAATACCTTTGAGAACTTCTAACACTTCTTTAACAGTTAAGCCTGAATGAAGGATTTAAAGTAATGAGGAATGTATTAAGCCCAGGGTAGATTGTACCACTCTCAAACCGTCCACTCAAAAATCAAACTTACACTGCTGCAATTACTTTACACTTCAGGAATCAACTGCCTCAACAGTTTTAATTTTTTAATTTAAAAGAGTAATGTTCTTCAAGGCAATATTTTTTCAACTGAACAGTTCCACTTTTAATACATCTTCAGGTTTTCAATACGTAAATGCAAACAAACTGTGCATTACAACCCTCTTCCACATAAAATTCACAAAAAGAAAAGCAAGTGAGAAAAATAAGTGACAAGCTCTCTTTTCTCCCTTTCTGTCTTCCAGCTGAGGGTATTCTCTGTTCCCATTCGGCCCCCAAACAGAGCAGCCCATTCCAGAGGCATCGCAGGTAAAAGAATCCTGGAGAATCACCCTCCATACACTTTGACATCAGATTTTTGCCTCGCTTAATTACACGCCAAACAGCACAAGCGTTTGGAATGCTCAGGGAGGGGAAGCTGAATCTCTGTAAATTCCACCTCTGTTCCCCCACACTAATGGAGAAAGAAGCAAAATCCATAGTTTAGGAAAAACTATAGCTTATTATTATATGACATCCTATGACACTGAAAAGCAGTATTCTGCTAGCAATTATAATAGGCGAATGAACAAATATTATTTAAAATGTAAGGCAAAATAGTCTCATAAAATTATGCTAAATTTCGTATACCTTGAGACAATATTTAACTTTCAGTCTTTCTACACTCTTCAAACTTCATTATATTTAATATACAAAAAACAGACCACATAAACATTTATAGCTAGTACAAAAAGCAGTAGAATATTTATCTGTAGTCTTCAAGACCTTGCAACACTAAATGTCTTTTGTATCTATGTGTCTCTAAACTGGATTATATTAGAGAAGCAATTTTAACTGACAATATCAACAGAAAGGCAGTACAAATGTGTCTGCACCCTCTTCACATGCCTGCAAGATCTTTGTATACAGATCAATAGGCAGACAGGAGACTAGTCAAGGGAAAATCTATAGCAGAATACCTGCAGTGGCAGAGAGAAAGAAATACAATGTTAATTGGGAAGTGTAGGATTTATTTTATTGAATTATTATCCAATTACATATAACGAGATTATTATTAGTAAAAGAGTATCTACAGGCTCAGCAGTTGATCAAGAACTCTTTGTGCCTTGCGCTGTACAACGATGTCACAAAAAGAAGGGCCATACCCAGACAGTTTGCAGCATAAAGACGACAGACTCTTGAACTCACCTGGGAGACCCGGTGCCAAGGGGCCAAATGGCCCTGTTCTTCCTCTCACCAACACACAGCCATGTTCTACTGTCCCTCCCTTAGCACTCAGAAAGGCACAGTACCTGAGAGGTGCGCTCCATTTTGCTGGTGCTATTATTAGATAGCACAAGAAACAAGGCATATTTCAGAGTATTTGGGGGTGGGAGTCAAGGGGCAGTGGCAGAAATGATAAAGGACAGAACTTGAAGCAACAGATCCGGTTCTTCACTGACATCAGCTAGACTTAGTTTTGAGTAAACCACATTCTGTGCTCAGCAGAATGACAGGTATCAGAAGCTGTAATAAACACATTCTACTCTGATAGGCAAGATGCAATACCTACATTTAAAATTTCTACTCACTGATTTATAATAAAAAGCACCTTAAAATTCAAGACCGAAAGTGAAAACGTTGTCTTTCAATATGGACTTAGAAATACCACGTTTCATTGCAGCATCAGCAGATTTATATGGTTTCCCTTTACTTGCCAAGCAGCAAAAAAACCCAGCAAAATCTACATTTTAATCTATGCTTTGTGTCTGCATGTTGCACATACAGACACTTGTCAATTAAAGCCATTGTTAAAACTAAAGCATCAAATCTCATTTTAGTAATGCTCACATGCAAAATCTTTCATAAAAATACTTAAAATTAGAGTACTCTATGTTAAACTATTTGTTTTCAGTTAATACAGTTATAAAAGGGCTATAGATTAATTTCTGCTAATGCCTCAACATAAATCCAAGAATTAAAGAAATTCAGGATTTAAATCTACTGAAACTAAGCAGGAAAGCTTTCCTGCAAAGAAAAAAGAGTCCAAGTCTCCTGTAGACAACAAGTTCAAAGGAATGACACTGTAAATGCCTCCTAGCAACGTTAAAGATATTCATAATCCTCATACTCTCTACCTTACTTCAGCTTTATTAATTGAAAAAGCAACAACTGCAAAAAGCCTGATAAAAATAGAAATGGTTTATGAATTATTTTTTTTAAATCTACTCAATTTTTTTTTCAAATATAAGCCTGAACTATTAATAAAGAGAAAATGCTCCTAATTTTTTGATAAACCACATATGGACCTCCTAGGGGAAAAAAAAAAATCTCTGTTTTAATTTTTTTTTTCTTAAAACTCAGAAAAAATAAGTGTGGTTTCTACATTATCCCTTTAAAGCCAATCCTTCTGGAAAAAGTAAAAGATATTAAATATTTTAAATTATTCATACTGACCCTAAAAGTAAAAAAAAAAAAAAAATTCTTAAATTTAAAAGCATTAGAGTTTATTTATCATCCATGCTTACAAACAGCACATATTCATACTATGTATCTTTTACATCATATAGTACCATAAGAAAGTCAATAAAAATTAAGGTCCTTTATAATCTTCAATTCACACACTTTTTTAAAGCAAAATCTAAACTATTACTATCTCCTTAGTCCTAGAACAAGGCAGGAATGAGAAATAATCCCTTTAAGCAAGGGCTAATTCTAATAGACAGGAGGTGATACTCCTTTCTACTGATAAAGTAAATATTCCTTATATAGAACAGACCAGGTTCCTTCTTCCATTTAACTCACTGTCAAACTCCTTGTACTTCAGTGATAACTGAGGATCAGGCACTAATTTTTGTTGGACACTTTCTTTAATCTCAACGTCATATAAGTATTTTCCAGGATGAGACTAACAAAAACTACTTGTACTCCCTTCTTAGAGAATTTAGTAAAGGTATGTATGGCCAAATTCAAGAGAACCAGTACCTGCAGTAGCTTTCTCAATACAAAAATGTACTTCAGACACATTACATGTAAAGAACATGTTCTGCACTAAATTGGATAACCTCAACCAGTTGTCTTGGCATTAGGTGTCTTAATCCACAGAAATCAGTTGCGATTGTGTTGGCTGCATAAGTGAAGCAAGTCCTGTGGTCTCTAGGGAAGCATACACTGTAGGAGATCTCCTAAATCTCAGAAGCTTCTTTTTCATGAATGGCACAATAAATATGCAAAAATCTGTTCTAATTGACCAAATGACATAAAAAGGAAGAAGAACAAGCAAACACAGCAGAAATAAAGACACCCTCAGTTACTCACAGAAGGAAGCATCCCAAGCATTTTCATAAGAATGAATCTTGCTAATGGCCCCAAGGCTGCTGTAGAATAACAATTGGGCAACAGAAAGAGGGGGGGAATATGACCAAACAAGGAAAATCTTCAAGACTAGGAAGTATTTACAACTACAGTGTGTGGAAATAGGAAAAAAAGTGCTTAAACAACTAAAGAGAATATGTACAGTGCGTATCACTAAGAAAGTCCAAAAGAAGCACATATAACAAACTTCTCAGGAAGCTCTACTCATTTTGAGAGCTGTACTGGTTTTAAGTAAATTTTCCAACCAGTGTGCTGTTTTCTCTCAAAATCAGACCCCATGCTGAGATGAGGACCTGCATTCAATTCAGTCATGCACTCCTGAAATCTGATGAGTCACTGTAGCACTAGGAATTCGCCTCGGTAAGAGCCTTCCAATGCAGTTTATGACAGCGAAATTGTGTAGTTTTTTTGTATTTCTTTTATTTTCCATTGCTAGAATGAAAATTGCTATGCAACATATAACACTTTGGCAAATTATAAGCCTTACTGTAATATTATATCACAAGTTATTCAATGAAAAATGAAACTTGACATGCAAAAAATAAAACACTTTCCATTACAGATAATAAAACACGGTAAGCACATAAAATGAAAGCTATTTCTGTCTCCCCACCAGAGAACACATCCACAACAAAATTCTTTACCATCATATTAGTAGGATTCTAGATTTTTTTAAAAAAAGACAATTTAAGCTGTATCCCAAAGCTTTACAGGGCACTAGTCATTATTTTGCACTTCAAAAATTGTGACTGTAACTTGTTGCAAACTAAACATGTGAGAACATTTTCAAAAAAGCAGAACTGATGTTTCAGTACAATAAGCAAATAAACTGCATGCCACAAGAATCTAGTGTGTCTAGATAGACATTCTAATGCTGCTTACTACTGCCCATGACACTGAGAACTTCATATATTTCTTTGGATGCATTGTCACTTCACATTTCTCCCTTGTACAGCAGTGACTCTGTTTCAGCTCACAGCTAATGGCTGATCACTCTTTATCAAGCTTCCTAAAAAGGAAATTCCATATGCTAAGGCAGGCCTGAGTAAATGAACAATCATGGAATCACAGAATGGTTTGGGTTGGAAGGGACATTAAAGATCATCTAGTTCCAAACACCCTGTCAGGATCACCTGAACTGAAACAACACTCTTGTCCAATATGATAACATAAAATGCAGATTTATCTTAATGGACCTGAAAAAGAACAGCAACAATTAAATAATCCTTTGCCTATTTCATTTCTAAGTGTGGTATATTTTCTTGATAGTTTTCTATTTAAAAATAAAAACCCTTTTACACAAATAGTAATACTAATGAGTGTGTCACATCAAAAAGACAAAATCCTTGCATTCATCAGAGGAGGACAGATACAAGAAATACCATCTCCCACTGAAATATCAGTCTTCCTGTCAACCCCAATAGAAGCATTTTAGTTAGATCTTCCCTAACCATCCAACCTCTCTGTCAGATTAACTCATCCATTTGGATTTTTTTAAGGATGCTTGATTCTGCTGTTACTTCCCTTCATTGGGGGCTGCTAGGCATAATATTTTCAGTAATTCCCTTCATTACGTTAGCTAGCTATGCTAAGCAGCGTTCCAGGCACAGAGGTGAATAGTAGGGAAGAACTGCTCTAGCTTGTGTTGTTCCATAAGCCCTACTCTTGCCACATCCCTGGAAACACAAGAACATCCAAGTACTGCACACTATGTACTGCCCACTATGTCCTTACATCCAGAAGGAAGCACACAAAACAAGAGGAAAGGTTGTCTCCCAAGTATGGCAGTGGTAGCACACAACATATAAATAACATTGCTCAGAGAACTGAAGGCATTTGCCTTCAGGCCTGCAGACTTGAAATTGTAATCCCTTCCTCATAGCAATAGTTTTCCACCAGTCTTTCACAACTCCTGCTAGAAGATTGCAACCACACCTGTTACATTGCTGGCCAGAGAGTCAGTGTCTCCATACAGAATGTTTAATGATGAGATTTTTCGTTTATCAAGGTGATAATTTGGGTCTCTCTCTCCCTCTACTGCCTTATGGCATTTCTTAGGATTTAAATCTCCTATTAGAAGAAGTTAAATAGGCCAACAAGTTGAAAAGTATTGCACTCAATTTCAGCAAGGCTTTAATGTCTGTTCTGTGGCTGTCTTCATACAGAAAAGTAAAAACTGCAATGGTAATACAAACAGCTCAAATATTCTTATGGAAGACACCACAGACTTTGTCACTCATTTCAGACATAAACTGGAGGTTGTTCCTTTCATATGAAATGGTTTAAAAAACTACCAGGCCTTGCAGTAGTAGAAGTTATTTTTAATAAAACAGCTATAAAAGGTCAACAAAAACTGCAGTAGCATTCCATGTGCTTGATTATTGTCCTGTTCATTTACTGCATTGCAGGTTGAGAACAGCCCTACAATCCTTTTCAAAAGGGAACACGTGAGCAGTCCCACTCAAGTCAAGCCACCTGTTTACACCAGATAACTTTACAAAAGGGTTTCTGGCAGCACTAACACTGGCTCACTAAAGCCCGGACCGACCACTCTTGTTACCAGCAGGTAACAAGCCAGCCAAGCACTGCCTTTAAGCTTTTAGCAGCAGCATTAGGCAGTAGTTGCACAGCCAGCAGAGACAATCCACTGACTTATCACAGGAAAACAGAGTGTCTCCTTCTCTTCCTCTTTCCAACATCTCTTCTTGCACTTGCACTCTCCTTCTTACTCTTTCTTTTCCAGACTCCAGAAACTACCCCCCTATACTACCTGCATGCTGCTCAAAATCACTTCGCCAGCAGAAAAGCACCTAATTCCCTAGGCCTGGTTTTAGTTTTCTAAGTGATAGCACCTCAGAGAAGCTCTGATGAGCAGTGGCAGGCTAGCACAAAGCACACACCAAAAACTCTAGGCTGGCAGCAACCTGGGCATGGGACATTGTACAAGAGAGGGAAGGAGAGTGGAGCATCCTACTTCCATCAGCACTGAACTGTTCACTTGGCTTAGCACTTCTCAGAACTGTGCCCTTAGATGGCAAGGTATGACAAGGGCTTGATCAGATCTAAATGGGGTCTCCCACTGCTATTGAATGAAAGGAACTTTATATAGCAAATTTTGCCCCCATTCTATGGGGCAAATCTGAGGAGCATTATTGAAGTATGTCTCTACTCCAGTTCTGCAGGTCTTATACTTCCTCAAAATAAACTAAACCTTCTATGGTATATTTATCTGAGTCGATAAATGCGAACCATGGTTTATAAAGATAAAAACCATTACCTAGATTCTAAATACATCGATGAATGTATCAGTTCCTCAGGTATCTTATGGACTATGCCTTTCTTTTCCAAAGAGATGACACAGAAGACAACGAAACCCCCAATCTTCTTGCTCCACAAAAGAATGACCCTGCAATCCCCATCAAAGGCAGTCCCAGTTGGAATGGACCCCCATTCTCTGACTCAGCTCAGCAGGGTGCAGTATCATGACCTGCTTGTGCAAGAAAATAATTGGGCAGACACACTGCTGCTGTAAACAGTGCCCTTTTGCTGAAGATCTGACTTCTTGATTGTAAAACAAAGGCAACTTATTCATGTTAAAAATATAAAATAGAACAGATCATAGAAGTAGGACCATTTCAGTCAACTCTTATATGTCATTTCATTAAACCAAAACAAAACTTGTAACAGTGATCCTTGATCTCTAATCCACTTTAGCATTGCAAAACAAAGAAAACATTAAAAGCCTTGAAACCAACAGTAAAAGCTTAAGGAATCCACTAAAGGCTATCCAATCCATTAGACATTTCTATGCATACTCATAAAAATTCATTTTCTTAAACTGTTCTAAAAGTGTACTGAGACAAGGAAGCAAAAAGCAGTTAATAAAATTAACACTATCATAACAAAGTGGACTTCAAAACTGATCTAAAACAATACCAAGCTTTTAAAAGAGAAGTTTAGTCTTCCTGAATCCTATTTTCTATGTCTTAGACCAGTACAAGGCAGGGTAGTTTCTTTGAAATTAAAGGAATCACACTGAGTTGACTCAAAAGAAACCTTATTATTCCTTCATCTAGAAACAACTCAAGTAATTTTAAAAATAATGTACTGCTATGAAATTATATAAAGAAGCACTTTAATTTTAGATAATTTCAAAAGCATTTTTGTCCTTTATCTGCCACATTCAGTATAAGCTACTAAAAAGAAACTGGCAAATTGTCTGATTATCATCACTGATTAGCCGCAGTGGAATAAAAACATCCACTTCTCTTTAAATAGATGTCAACCTGTCAATCGTTAATTAGAAGGGACCTTTAGCATCAACAATGACAACTTCTAGAAAGTGTAATTTCTAAACCCTATATGGTTCCAGTATGTTTTAAGTAGAGCTCTGGAAAAGGAGATAAAACTCCAGCTTAAAAAAGTGATAGTACCATATGATTCAAGTTACGTATTTGTCTATCTGAAAAGTGATCACAGCCTCTCAGATCTAAAAATAAGTATTGTAGGAAGACTAAACAGATTTTGATCCAATATTCCTAAAGATAAATTGAACTTCCTCTACAATGTACCCGCTTACAGCTCAATTAAAAATAAGAGTATTCAGATTTTTAAAAAAATATATACTGACAGAAGAACCTCCAGGTTCAGTGCCAAAGAATAAGAAGCTAAAAAACCCCAAATACCACTAAATTTTGATCTGGCAATAACCTAAGAGTGCAAGAAGGTATATGGAAGGGAAAGGCTCCAAACAGTGACCAATTTCATGTCAATCCAGGAAGCCCAAAAGGAAAAGAATTAAAAGGCTATAGTGAAAGTGCATTCTACCTTTCCCCCAAATGAATCTTTGCTCATTTCCTGCAAAACACATGGCAAGTAAATCTGGATTAAAGTAGGATTTCATTGCTCAAATTTCCAATCAGCTCAATATATGAAAGAAGGTTTTGGTTTGTCTTACAGGGAAATAGAAGCATCATACACATTATACATTTATCTTAGTTAAAATCTCCTTAGAAGCTCTGTCTCTGTTTGTCTTCACTCCTGTAAGCTTAATTATTTACTGTAATCCTAGCATTTGGCATAGAACCCAAATCTAACCAGGTGTCATCCAATTACTGCTTTCAATTTTTAACTAAAATTCTGTGGTTTGCTCCATTCTTTGCTTTAGCTGATTACTTTGCAAATACCTGATATGCTTGACGGAACAGAATGCAGAAAAAGGGTAAATTATTAAGAAAATTCAAGAGATGTACTACAAGTGAGCTATTCATTAAAAGGAATCAAAAAAAAAACCTCCAAACCTGTTAGTGCAGAGAAATACTCATGAATTAAAATGTGATAAGACTATAACACTTTTCACTGATAGGTGCTTTTAAATTGTTGGACCTCAAGAAACAAACCAGTTTAGAACCAGGTAGATGGATGCTCAGTGGGATTTTTGATTTTGTGTGAGAACATCTCCGAGGCAAACCAAGAAAATTGCACTAGTGCAGGATTACGAACACTGCAGCCCTCAGGTCATGCACAATACCCATTCAAGTGTATGATTGCATTGCTATATTCATTTTTCTTGCCATCCTTTCTCCCTGCTCATTATTTCCAAATCCTCAGTCCCCAAGGAAAGTCTCACTCAAGGTCTTCAAACACTAGGTCTTGGCAGGGGTGGAATCTTACAGACAGGCTTCTGTCATGGAAACGTGCTCAGTGCTGTAAAAGGAAGTATGAATGCTGACTCTGGCTTGTCGCCTACAGCAACGTCACTGTACATCATCCTACAGACAAATTAAAGAGACTTGAGAGAAGACAATGTCTAAAAACGCTGAATTATTAATTTGGGGATTGAACTATTACAATGCCTGGTGGAAAAGTATGTTTCTTCATGCTGTTCTAGAAAGAGCTGCTGTGCCTCTTCTCTACTCGGTCTTATCACACCTATTTCTTTCTGGTCTGTCCAACTTCGTGCAAACATTCATTGTGTGAGATATCACATCTTATGCATTCATTCTCGGAATAGCCTTCATTCTCAGACTAACAGAGACCTTACAATGGTAACAAATTTTACTCATATTGGCCTGGGATGCATTAAGCTGATGATTTATCATTGCAGAGACTTAGGATGCAAATCAAATTTGATGCACTAACTTTTATGTTACAGCAAAGTTTCTGGAGAAATCACATTTTGCCAGGATGCAAACAGAACAGCTAAACAGCTTTCCTAAAATAAAATAAGCAAACAAACAAACAAACAAGAAAAATTCTACAACAGCAACCTTAAAAAAAATCAGTAAATATGAGTTATTGAAAAGAGAAGCAAAAAAATAAGTGCTAGAAGTCAATCTAGCTGTGATCTTCCACCCTATTAATAGAGAATGTACAATTAAAAAAAAAAATTGCATATACGTAGTGAGAAAGACCATTAATGGAAACGCTTGCATTTCCAATTGCATTTCCCAGAATTTGAAAGTTTCCACAATTATGATTATGAGCATGGAAAATCCACAGCATGGCTAAGCAATCACTGATCTCATACAATTCAAAGCAAAGTGAATTTGTCATCTGTGATTCGGTACATGAAGTGTGCTAAATAAACAAAAAGATCCTCAGAAGTATCCACCAGAAAGAGAGGAGATGCAAACAGCAATCTAAAGATTGTAAACTACACAATAAAGTGGAATCCTGGCCTTTACATAGCAAGTTGGTACTTTGCAGCAAAGCCAGAATTTCAGTGTAAGTACATGCAGGTCTGGAAAAGATGATGTCGCCACTGTTTTGTAACTCGCACTAATTTAACAGAATTTTTGACAAAAATTAATACCAATGTCATTGATTAAATAATTCATATTATTATAATACTAATACATTTATTTTCTGGAAGATTTACATCATCTCAGTTGAAAACAGGTCATCAGGACCTAAGGGACACCAAAAAGCAATAAACGAAATTTAAGTAATTTGAATTATATAGGTTACAGAAATACTAACTATATTAGATTTGCAAAGAATGTTATTCATACTCTGTGTCTAGAAAGAAAGCATTTCATAAAGAAAAGCAGATTTCTATTAATGAATTAGATCTTTTTTATATATCAATGATTTTATAAAGAAATTAAAATAATAGCTGCTCTGATCTTCAACCATTAAGAACAAAAAAAAAAAAAATAAAATCAAACACAGATACTAAATCCTCGTCAAAAAAGGTACAGCAGGTTTTCCATGTTAGACAAGGAGAGCCCAGTAACAGACCCTATGTAGAATACTGCATGAGTACATAGATCTAACATGCTTTGCAGTAACATTAAAGAACTCATTGTTCAAATGTGAAGTTGCCCTAATGATCTCATTTGCTCTCTGCAAACCTGCTGAGCTACAACATCCATCCATTGTCTGTAATTTATGACTATGAGTGTGAAGCACTTTGATATTCCTCAAAACAAACTAACTATAGTCCTGTGATGCTCCTGCTTGAGACTACCTCCACTTAACCAGTTTTTGAGATTCCAGAAGCCATTTTTTCTGAGAACAATTACCCCACAGGCAACAAGACTTCTAAAGGCTGCAGAACCGGACCCTGTACCGCTAGCAATTATGAGAAGCAGCATTTTTATTCAGTTTATAAGCTGTATGTTCAACTCCAGTAAAATCAGAATTAGGTAAATCAAGAAAAAGCACTGTAATTTGTACTGCTTCATTTGAACAGTTATTCTACTGTGAAGGTAGGGGGAGGGGACAGAGAACAGGGAGACACCATGAAAGTAAAAAACTTCTGTACTTCCACTACCTCTGGATACTAGTTCAAATTTCTCTGCTTATTCTGTCATATCATTTACCAGGCACGTCCTGAACAATCACAAGGAACTGTAGAGCAAAGAAATAAAGTTCTAATCTGCACTGCAGCTTCCATTCTATCCAATGTAAAATAATAGTGCATAGGATTAACTCTGCCCAGTGTGACCTCCTTGGCCAGAGTTTTTGCAGGTCTCCTGCTGCACATTAGCTATCTCTTATTTCCCTGCTCATAAGTGGGAGCTGCTAGCAGCAGTTGCAGAATAATTACTTAGTTGATTCTGTCTAAGGAGCTTAAACTAAGAGTTGAGCAAAGAAAGCAGATTAACAATTTGAACACACACGTAACACACAGAGACACAGAGAACCAGCAGGACTGCAGGTCAATACATGGGGTGGAGGAAATGCACTTCAGCCACTCTTGCTTCAATAAGACAGGCTTGATTTGCACTGCAAGGCAATTAAACTGCGGGAAGAAGGGGAGGGTAGGAAGATAGGCTGCAGTCACAGGCCGGAGAGAGGACCTGGGGACACGGCTACTCCATCCCTAGTAGCCAGATTAGTACCAGAGGAGCAGCACTGAGCCTACTCTGCCCGTCACATGCTCCTCGATGTCGCCTAGCAACAGTAAAGCCCAGAGAAAAAGTTCTCGCTCTCTCAACTTCAAATCTGCGTCTGAGACCGACTGAGGGGAGCTTATTGTGCTCCAGACTAAGCATCTGTTTCTTTCTTACAGCCTTCTGTAAATGACTGCATATACCACACGTACACAAGCGTGTCCATGCATAACCCACCCCCCACTTCCCGGCCCAACCTGTCTACGTGCAAGTGCCGCAGCCTGTGCACTCCTCAAAAACAACTCAAGGTACAACTTTAGTGGTCACCAAACCAGCTCTTGGAATGCAGGTGAACTCTGCTCTGCAAAATCACCCATACTCCAGTAGCAAGAAGGGCACAAAGATCACAAGGAAAAAATGCAAAAAGTCTGGGGTGGGGTTTTTTTTTTGCCTTATCCACAGCCAGTAAACAATATTTGCTACAGGAAAAGCTGCCCGCTTGCATCTCTGTAAAACTGTGAGTTTAGACAGCGGAGTTGCAACGTCTGAGCTGTCCCTCCAAAATTAGCCACATGTGCGTGTAGCTGTCTAGTATAATGAGAAAAAAAAAAAAAAAGTTTGTACAAACCAGAAAAACCATCAGAGAAAGCATCCTGGGATAATTTAAAATCAAGATGAAGTGAAGGTAAAGACCCGGTGGTGTTTGTGGTATTCTTAAGGCGCTACTTCCTTTTCCACAACAGAAACCGACTCCATCAAATGACTCCTGGAAAGAGCCAACTGTCTCCCCTAGCTATTAGAAAGAACTCCTTGAATCAGCGACTGTTAACCCTCTACTTTCAGGCACTTTTTTTTTCCCTCATAGAAGTCCCCAGAGAGGGATGTGCTCCTTGCGGTGCAAGTCCCATTCCGGAGAATCTGGAGCATAGCGCTTACCTTGGCAACTGCCCCGCATTATGCATGCAGTGAACAGTATGAGCAGTTTGCAAGCAGTTGCTGCTCTTCCATCCATCCGATGGCGAGGTCCCATCTGGGCTGGGATGCTCCAGCTTTCTTAGAAGCTGGCTCCTCGACTCCGGGGTGCTGATGTGCACAGCAGCAGCACAAGGAGCCTGCTGTCTTTTTCTTATCCCGCTAGTTCCAGGAGAAAGGCGTGTTCGCCTGTTGAGACATCGCGTTTTCTATAAACTCCCACCCTCCAGACATTGGATAAAGCTCTTTATACCCGGCGGCCCCGGAACCAGCATGAGGGAATCAGGCACTGCTCCAGGCCCTGCAGCTACAGGCTGTCTCTGCCCCTCCTTCTACACTTTGCAGGATAGGCAAGATGCTTCCAAGTCCCTGCACTTTGCGGACTTTGTATCAGAGTCCATTGGTGCTACACTGTATTTTGAGTACTCGGGTAGTTTCAGTAGATCGGGGAATTGCAGATGGCAAGTGAAATACGTCCCAGGTTTTAGCGTCCCAAAGGCATGCTCCAAACAAGAAAAGCAGTTTTGATAACTATGAAAAACATCGCAACATCTACTTATCAATGCAGGGAGCTAAGAATTTAATACTCCTCACATAAATATTGTGAAAGGAAAACTGTAGGGATGAAACTTACTTCTGCATTTTCTTAGCTGATGAAATCAGTTTGCTAAAGTGCTTTGGCTGTGAATTCTTAAGATATCAGCTGGAGACACCCTACTCTAGTTTGAACTCTCCAACAGTGTGTGCAGCACACATGAAATGTCTGCCTGTGTTTTACTGCTGCCATTTCAGGAACCATATACCCTCTTAACAAGGGTAGAGCAGTGTGTAGGATCACAGGGGAAACATAAAGATACCCTAATACCTCGGGTTGGAATGCAGCCTTGATAAAAGGACAAACATTTTGGAAGCTTTGCTTGTGGGATCAGAAGCATCATATATAAACTGTGTGAAGTCAAATCATTATTTTGTTTTATATTCTTCAGAAATAGTTTTCCATGTAGAATGTGTAATTATGCCAAGCTATCCCCTTCTCTGCATGTGTGCACACATACACATGCATGTCAGCAATGACTGCTGTGCATACGTACATACCATGGGAGAAGGATGGGTCTACTTGTCTTGCAAGAGGCTTTGTCAGATTAATTTCAGTAACACCACCATTATAGAAACCATGTATCATTTGCACGAGCATTATATCATGCTCATTATACTGCAGTGGCTATTTGCTGATGCTGCAACAGAACTTAAGCAATATTTCAAAGCTTAACTCTTCTTCTTTTTGCCATAGACTGAAGTTTCAATTGAGGGGTAGAGGTGCCTGTATTGTTTGTGCAAAAGTTGCAAAGGACATGTTGCTGTTTATTAGCAGACTGTGATTTTTCTCCAGGTCCTGTAGGACGCTAATCCCTCTAAACCTTTCCGTAAAGGTTTTCTATCTATCAAGATGGAAAAGGGGGGGATGTGGGGAGAGAAGATGTGGAGCATAGGCTTTTGCAAAGTTGTGATTTATGCAGGTTCAGGGCTGTTTGGTGTAGTGGTACGACACAGCACCGGGGTCAAGCCACAAGAAACACTGGGGGCAGATCAGAATATTCAATTAGCTTCCTGGCACCTCTGAATCACAAAGAGAGGATAAGATCTCTCCATCACAAGATCCAGAGCTGCGGGGGGAGGGGGAGACATGCCCTCTTCAAATCTCTCTCCTCCCTCCCACCCTCTCTCCTTTCACTGTAGGGGAACAGTGCTTGAAACATTCCTTTCTGCACGGAAGGACTTTTCCTATTGTTGTTTTCTTTGTGTTTCAGTGTTGCCAACTTACTGGAATTCTTGTCGTGGTTTCACAGCAAGGCTCAGGCTGACCAAACGGAACCAGCTGCGTTTGTGTATGGGGCCGCTGCTGCTTTAATCCCCCAGCAAGGCCGATGGGGAGGGAAGGAAGGGATCCTCTGAGGGGAGCAAGCAGATCTGCTCTGTACAGATGGGTGCCTGTAAAGCCAACACAGAGATTGACCGTTCTTAATTATAAGAGGAATTGTTTAAATCAGTTCATACCCCAGCAACGCACAGACAGGGCAAACAGTGCTTGGGAGCTGCAACCCCAGACTGGGAGCTGCGTGCAGTCTTCCACCACTGTATGTTCAAGGTGATCTGGATACAAGCTTTGGGAGGCACCTACCCATGTTTCACTCTAAAACAGTTGGCAGCCAGAAGGTTTGCTCCTGCCCCATTCACTATCACCATTTCTACTCATCTGTACTTCCCACAGGATGGCAGACAAGAGGGATTCTCCAAAAGGAACACTGGAGATGCTGTTGACACTGAGGGGAAGCCCTGTACCAAGACAGTGGATCAAGCCCTTCCCACCCATTATTCTTTGCACTCAGAAGACAAAATTTGCGTTCAGAAAAAAACGAACTGATCAGCCCAGATGCTTCACTGCTGAGGAATGACAGTAACGAAGGCGTTAGCATAGAGTGTTCTCTGTTTACTTCATCTAAAATTTTCTCCACTCACTTTACCACGGCACCTTGTTATTCAACCAAAGGGACTCTGTCCTGCTGGACACCACTTGGACTTCACCAAGACTAGAGCTGCAAGATCAGAATCAAAACTCCTCAAAACTTTCCCATAACTACATCCCAAATTGCCTATGTGGGTAATGCACCTCTCCCTCTCAGCTTCTTTTTGACTAAAATGGCAGCTGATTGTTTCTGAGTGAACTAGACTTGGGGATGTTTAGTTGATTATTGCATGTTTAAAAGTACCTCTGTTAGGAAGTTAGAGGGAGAAAACACAAGCAATGCAATTGTTCACTGAACACTCTTAATTCAAAATACAGTTTGGGATGTCTTTGCTTGCCTGGTTTTTGCTGTAAGCAAGCACTCAGAAAAGCAGTTAAAGGTGTAATTTACAACTAACAACTACACTGCTTAAATATTAAAGACACACATTAAGCAAGAAAGTTAAAATTTAAAAGGCTTCATTTTTGACCAAAGTTCAGTTCAAGTCAGTGTCAAAACTCATGCAATTCTTACCAGACAGACAGAAACATGAGGGTTGATGTATGACTAGGTAAAGATACAAAGTTGATAGTTAAAAAAGAAAAAAAAATATACACTCAGTTAAAGAAACTGTGGGTCAGATTTGCACCTGTGAATTTGTCTCTTCTGAACTTCTCCAGACAGTTTACAGAGGCTAAGGATCTCCCCAATGAATTATCCAATAAAGCTGTAATTGCCGTTGCCATTCAGTAATCTTGTGGTTAATCTGTCCTTGGATAAACCCAAGTGTTTCCACAAAGAAAATATTTTAAGTTACAAGCTGTGTTTCCAATTTAACATTTAAGTTTAATCATTAAATCCTATGCCTTTATCATGATGAGCTTTTTTGTTATTTTTGTGTAATTATACTAAAGCAAGGCTACATTTTAAACATACTAAAGCCATGCTCATTTTTTGAGAGAACACTGGTAATGGCAAGTCATACAAATTGAAACTAAGAATAGTCTCTCCGCCTGGGTAATAATACAAGTACCAAACTGCAGCAATTATTCAGATTTCATCCCTCTTTGCTATTCTACAATCTAAAGTGTCCTATTTCTTTAACTGAACCTTAGTTTTACAGAAAGCAACTATTTATGTGTGTGTGTGTGTGTGTGTGTGTGTGTTAGAGGCTTCCACTAGTAAGAGGCTGTTGGGGCAGGAGGGGCTCTTTAGAGGTATTACTCTTGAGACATTTCCTTCACCTAAGGTTCTCTTCAGTTTGCATCAAAGCCATCAGACTTCAGACAGAACAGACTTAGTTGTTTGCATGGGTATCCACAGTAGCAATGTATATTTGCACTTCACCACTTAATCTTTCCAAATACATACACTGTGAGCAGAAGTTTCCATAAACAGGAAAAGCATATTTTCGGGGACTGAGTTACATCTTGTACAATGAATCAGTACTAACTTCAACTCTACAACACAACAAAGAAAAGCAGACAATAGTGCTGAGTTTACAACATTTCTCATATAAGTTCACATCACATTTCACAGTATCTATAACAATGGAAATTATTTGCCAGGGAGGTAATTTCTTCCAAGGATTTAAAGAACAAGCTAAACCCACATAATCTCAAACTAAGAAAAAGAAAGCATTAGTTGATAGAGTTGCAAACATCTAATACCTATTCATAACTAGAGCACAGATTTCCAAAAGACTGGATCAAAGGTGGATCCCCAGATCACATGAATGTGAGAAACATTAAACTGAGGAGACGTGAATTGGTCCAGAACAGAAATCACAGAGTCAGGATTGCACAATGTAGCTGACACTGTGGCCAAAATTTTCCTCAAGGTCTTCTGGTTAGTGGTGCATTACGACTTCTCTCTTTCAACCTGGAGTTCTATTAGTGCGTCCTGGAACAAGAAGCAATGCATGGGAACCACGTGTTTTTTTGGTAACTGCCACTGAACAAGTAAGACAAGTAGAGAGACAGTTATTAAAGACACTTGCAAACAACCCCCAGGTATATTTCACCTGCAGAAATGGGCCTGTGATGGAGTTTAACAGTAATCATGGAGAGATGAGTTTATTTACCTGGAAGGGAGAAGAAAGTGAAGAAATATTAAACAGCTTCCAGTTGTCCTCTCCACCCTTTGGTCAGTGCTGTCTGGTCCAGCCTGCAAGTCCCTGTGCCCCATTCTGACACAGTCACAAAGTAGGGGAAAGTATACTTTACCCCAGCTATATCTCTAATTAGCCAAGATCTTGGTATTTGCCTTAATGCAAACAGATTTCTTTGGCACTTTGTCTCTGAGGAACAAAGGTCCTCACTTTTGCCCAATTCATTGGCCCTTCAGTGCCTTTTCTGCCCTGCAAGGAAGCAACAGAGGGAATTTGTACTCGAAAAGGAATGGGAGGTAAAGAGACATTTCCAAATGACTCCTCTGTGAAAAACTTTTTAGGGTACTAACAAGGAAAATAGGCTAGGCTGGAATAACTCTGAGTCCCCTTTACTATTCTCATTTATACACTTTCCTATTAATAACATATCAGCTCTGTTCAGGACGAACACTTTCATAAGTGGGACTCTTAGGTACTAAAACTGTTAGGTTTCATTCCCTCAACAGCCATGATGAAACACTCGAGAGATCACAAAAGCAGTCAGTCAAAGCACCCGAGGAAAGCTGAGTAATAAGCTTTCATATCAGTAGTATTAAATAGAATTCCAGGCCAAATCCAGGGTAACAAGAATAAACAAATGAGAATATGGTTTAGCAGTATAGGGATTGCAGGTGACAAATTCTCAGTTTTGATATGTATTCCAGAACATCAGTGATTAAACACTGTCCAAAACTGAAAATATGTTCTAACTCTGAATTTTGTGAACAAGCCTCAATGCTCATTGGACAGGAGGACTAGACATCAATAGGCCTATGAAACACAATCTTTCCAAGAAAAAAGTTACACAGTGTATTGATTTGTATAGTATAAATGTATTTGTAATGTTAAATTAAATGGAAAAATATGAAGAAAATGATAGCTCAAGATAAGCCACACTTTGGCAATTCTTGCCTGATTGCTAAGGAACAATACTCAAAATATCTGCTTTGAAAATAGTACCTGATTCAGCCAACCTGCAAAACTACTTTGACAAGAGGAGACCAAACTAATGAATGCATGAGGTCAAAAGGATTACAATAATTAAAAAAACCCAACCTCTCTCCTCCTTGGGGAACTTGTTCGAAGGAATGAGATATAGGACAGTTCAGTGAGCACAAACTTTGCAAGCAGAGTGACTGGCTTGAGTAGTCCACCCTTCCCCCTTTATCCACTTTCCCTCAGAGCTGCAGCATTGCCATTCACACTCCCTTTTGTCCCCTCGGGAGAGCGCTGGCCGTGCCTGCTTCACAGCACAGTCCCACAGCCAAAGAGCTGCAAATGGCAGTGGGGGCACAACACGCTCACACTGACTGTACTGCTCCTACCAACATCTCAACCGATTGCACCTTACTGCCCTGGGGGAACAGGATAGCACGCCTGGAGAAGTTAGATCCACCTGAGCTACCACAAGGAGAGGATATAATGTTATTTTTATAGCCACTTCACAGAATACAAAATTGTGAGGTCCTAGTTTGCCATCAAAAAGCAGCTTGATGTCATAACTTGCGTTTTGCAAGATAGCTAACTGAATTCCTCCTTCCTCTATGCATTCCTCTTTGCATTTGGAAGTTCCAAAATTTAAGATTTTTCCTGATTAGTGTGCTTCTAAAGACCCTCAGTACAGGGTACCTCCTGCAGTTTTACTGTTTTGAATACATGGTGATCAGCATCATGCAGGATGAGATCTTAAAGTAAAAGCAACATGAAATTTACTTTTCTTGTAAGAAAAATGACTTTAAGAAATTTCAGATATGCAACACTTGTCTAGTGCATAGTGCTATAAAATGAAGGCCATATTCAAGAAACTGGAACACATTCTTTACTCATTTTGCCTAAATTTTCACTGGAGCAGTAGTTTGCAAGTTTGAAAAATATGTATGAGAACAGCTAACCAATATACCCATTGTAATTACTGGTGTCTTAAAAGGCTTTGGAGGGGTTGTTCATTGCTTTTTTTTTTTTTTCTTCTTTAGGATAAACAATTGTGCTTAAGTGTCATTGTAAGCCAGAGCCACAAGCTATTAAAATAAATAGGAAATTACATACCATATCCCCTAGATATTAAAATTTATTTTATTCCTTAAGAATGACTGTTTAATGCTTGGCCTTCTTGAAAAACTGGAGCTATGTCACTTTGTGTCAGGCACTTTAGGAGATACTAATGAAAGTGCCCCAGGTCCCCATAATCCTCTGTGGCTGATTAGGTACAGTAGAAGAAGTTGTTTCATTAATATGAAGGCCATTAGCTTGAAACCTCATACTGACCTGAAAGTAATGTTTTATTCATATTGTAGTGTTGTAGTCAAAACTCCAGAAATAATTAAAAGGACAAGCCTCAAATTTTAGACCTTTGATTTATGAAGCTGGATACGCGGTTAATTATTGCATGATGGAAAAAGGGGAGTAGGGACTCAGCAGTCCTGATTTATTACTATTGCCATCTACTTGTGAAAAGCTGATGGGTGATCAAATAAATATGAGTATGTCTTCAGTTCCCAAAGTGTTCAGATTATTTCCACAGGTCACAGTTGATAAACTTTCTTCTAGATTTTTTTTAAAAATTAGACATGAAGTTAAACTGAGGCTCCATTAGACTTTAGAGGCAAAAGTCCAAAGTTCAGTAGTTTCAGCTGAGATTCATCAGCAGTCAGTGAACAGCTACCTATAACCATTATTCAAATGAAACACAAGATGCCTGAATCTACTGCAGGAAGAAAAGAACGTGTTCTCCAATAAAAGATGACAAAAACTCATGCCTGACTTTACAAATTAGGTTTCTAGTTGTCCTAGATACAAGCAGGAACTTTTTGTAGTCAACAGTCAGTTTTTTTAGTCAACCTTTCCGACAATCAGTCCCCTGAATTTTTATTAGCTGCTGTTGCTGAGTGTTCTTCAAGGTTTGTTAATTTTTGAGCATAATGAAGTGATTGAACATGAAGAGGAAAGGCACATATATATGAATGCTGAAGTTCTCATTTAAAAAGCTGCCATCATCCAACAGGCAGAAAGTGATACTAAAAGATACCAAAGTAAAGACTACTGAATAGAAAGTGTGCCAATCCATGTTTACCTTTTCCAGCAGAAGTATATCTCTCTCTTTATATCCAGTAATCAAAGAAACCTAGTGAAAATTCAAGACAAAGATTTACATCTTCTGTAATCAACAAAGGCATCCCACACCATCCTTGTAATATGGTTTAGTCTATCAGTTTCTTTGTGCACCTCATTGCCAGTAGGCACTGTTGATTCCATCTTGCTTGGGCTTTGACAAGTCTCATGAGTGTAATACATTATCTGTAGATGAGCTTTTTCATATTTTAAATCAACCCAGATAAGTGAGCTTCAATAAAACTTACAGAACACATTCAAAACTACATGAAACTCTTCTCATGTTTTACTGTCATCCAACTTTTCCAAATGTCATCACACTACAACTGTTTCAAATACTGAAGCACTGACTACAATCAGTAGAGATTCAAATTATATATAATATTAGTGCCAGCACTCTTCCATTTCTGCACAAAAATATTTTTGATGAAAGAGAACATTAAACTCAAATCTTGCTTTTCTGTTTGTTTATTTCTGTTGCTATACCAGCACTTACCCTAGTATGGATCGCATATTCTTCTACATGGCCAGTTCCTTTCCCTTCCTTGCTGGTATATTCTGATCTTCCTAATATTTACGTGCAGGCATTAATCTGATTCTTTAAATATTAAGTTACAAGAGAGAGTGAAGAGGAATGCAAACAAAACTAATGTAATAAATATAAGCAGTAGTTCTTACTACTCTTCTTATAGCAAAACAATTACTGCTTATGAAAGCTGACATAGTGATCAAGATGCAGTATGAGATGCAAGGTCAGATTTACAGCTGTGAAGCTGCTGGTTTGAACTAACTTATCAGTATAAAAAACCCCACACAAACTGAATATGGTTTAGGGTCAGTAGAGCAGATCTTACTCAGGCACACAACTAGAGTGCATACCAGGAAGAGATGAAGGTAGAACAGTACACCCTCTATATTTTCCTAGTTCACAGTGATCCCAGGAAAACTATGCATGAGATAGAGCAGTTCATTGACTACTTACTATGCCTCTGATGTTTAAATCCCCATAAACCAGGATTAGGAAAGGACAAAAGGTACTTTAAAGCCACCTGTCATCATCTCACGCTCATCCCGAGTTAAACACAGTGAAAGACCAGGGATTTGTGGGCAGTTTTCCATTTTAGTTTGACCCTTGGGTTTTAACAGTATAAGGTTACATTAGAAGAAAGCTATGCAAAATATCATTCTCTCTGGGTTTCAGTTAAGGGCTAGAATGCAAGAATACAGGATTTTCCATAGTCCAGAATACCAAAGAGAATCATTATTGGTTTTGAGATTACAAAACCTGTCACAACTGACCAGTTTCCACAGGGACACAGTTGTACTCCATGCAATATGCACTCATATGCTGCAGGATATGCCTTTTTTTTTCCATAGCAAAAGGTAGTTTCTCATGGGTCACATTCCCAAAATCAGGCTAAAGAATCTATCATCCCTGCTCATTTTTCACTGTTTCTAAATATAAAGGACATAAGGATATTTCAAGTGATATTTTTCATTAAAACTTACTATCTAGGAGCCTAATCATATTTTTACACTGTTCCATCCAATTAATTCTTCATTCTAATTGAACCTTTGGGTGCTACTATCCAGTATTTCCATTATTTTTATGTAGTCTAGATATAATTTAAACCTGGTTTTTTTATGCGTGGACATGCAAATTCTAAATACAAAATGTAAATGCTATCTCCTGATGTGGAACACACAGTAATATATGAACTGAGGCTTGCATCTACTTACGCAGATTTATGATAAAACCATTCTGCTGTCATAGCAATTGCTAGCTAGCTAAGTTCCATCTATTGCTTTCAAAATTTCAAAAGCCAGTACTACATTTAAAAGAATTATTAGTGGTGTCTAAAAACCAGATAAGCATTTGCAGGGAGGAAAATCCAGTCCACACACTAAGATTTAATTCTAGTATCAAATCACTAATAGAAAACTAGGCTCCAAGATACAAGGTAATAGGTACAATTTACAGGGACTATGGGAGTCAGAGACCCTTTTTCCCTTCCTTCTTCTTGCTACCTCTCTTCCTTGGCATTTCCCTACCCGGCTGCTGAGCAGGGCTCAGCTGTAAGCAGACTTTACTATGAGCATTATGGCTGCAAACAATCCAGGAACATGCCTATATTTCATGCAGTTGAATTGAAAATAGCTTTGTTGGGTTCAATTAATTTTGTATTTGTGAAGAACAAGAGTAGACAAATACGATGTTGACTCAGCATACAAGTTCAGTTATACCAGTTAATTCTACAGAAAAGAGCATAGAACTAATCCAGTGTTATTGTAGATTACTGGGGGAGAGAAGTAAGGAAGAAAAAATGTGGGTGCATCTTCCAGTGCCTCCACCACAGCCCACTCTCCCAGATGTGCTCAGTCTGAACATACTACATATCGCACAGAGACTCTCATGTCAGATTCCCAAACTGCAGCTTTGCCCGTGATTTACACACCTACAGGAATAATGCATTGTTAGGTTTTTGATACATTGCTGGCATACATGCCTGCAGAAGCACCAAATCAGTTGACAGTAAGTATTGAGATTTCTGTATAAAAGAGTTCAATATTTTTGTGGACTTCATCACAAGCTATTGCTCTTCTAGCATCCACATAACTCATCACTCTTTTTAGAATCCAGTCACAGAAGGGATAGGCCAAAAATAAACACAAATACCCATAAAAAACTTGAATACACTAAACACTGGTTTAGCAGGTTTGCCCTACAAGATAATAAAATATTCTGGGGAACATTATAGTTTACATTTTTGGACTACTTAAGTTCACAGCTTTAAAAAAAAAAATAGTCTGCTGAATTCAGTTTGGTTTATTTAAACTATCTGGAAGAATCCTCTAAAATTTTGGTTTACACAATTTTCCATAGAGAATAAATGACAAAAAGGAGTAAACAAAATTTTTTCTATCAACTCACATGCAACATGAAAAAAAGTGCTCAGTTTCACATATACATTTGCAGAAATGAGCCTTATTCCCCTTGAATTTGCATCGGTGTTGTGATATGTTAGAATTACTCAAATTCTGCAGCTAGAGTCTGCTCCTTTTCTCAGCAAATTTCTTCAGGTGAAAAAGTGGGAGATGGTTGGTAGGAAGCCTGGTTCTTTTAATCTTATCTAAGCACTCCTGAAAGGAATTGCAGCTGAAGATAAGGGATGTCAAGTCACATGATTTTTCTGCCTTAGAGCTCTTACCGTGTATGGGGAATCATCCCATTTCTATAAAACCAATTTTTTTAACCTACTGCAATTCCAGCATCTTTACAAGAGATGTTCCTGATAGGCACAAATATGAAAAGAACCAGGCATAGTCATAATGTTTAACTGTGACAGTAAAATTACGGCTACTATCCCTTCCACTGCAAGCCAAGTGAAAAAAAAAAAAAAAATACAAGCCAAGTTTTGCCTTTGAAGTGATCTTTACTTGAGCTGCCCCTGGCTAAAAGAGTTTAAGGGGAGGGGAAGAAATTTTTCCTCATCTCTGAGGAGACATTTAACAGACCTAGGAAACAGATATCAACTGTGATGGTCTATTCAGGAGGGTCTGTGGCACAATTGACTTCTAAAAGCAAATAAAATAGTAATGCATTCAGTACACTTAATATCTCATTCTTTGGAAAAGGACTTCTTCATTCTTGACTTTATCTGCCTCTTGATAGTAACCATTACCAGCAGGGCTGAGATGGACCAAATACCTGACACAGTGAAGACTGCAGCAAAGAAACACACAATACTCAAAGAATCCTGCATCAAAATCCTTGTAAACTCTGCAAATTCCTCCTGCTTATACTAAGTCTGAACTATGCCACAGCATGCATCATAATATACAAGAATCAGAACCAGGAGCAAGCATTTACATTTCAGGAAATCTCCCCTTCTTTTTGTCGAATTATTTTAAAATCCTTCCATTAGAATTTCATCTGTTTAGAGTAGGGTAAGAAGTTGAACTCCAGACCAGAGTTCTCAAGAGGTTCTCAAGCCAATAAGGCTAAAAGGTCTAAGGTCCACTGTTTTGCACCACACTACAAGTAACAGGCAGGTTGGTTGTGTAAATGACTGCTGCTTTGCCTAGGTCAGGATTCACCAGCATGCAGAAAAAAAAGTACTGCTGTTTTCTTCAACCAAACCTTACTTCATATCCCAGTCCCCAGTTACAGTTTAGAACTGTCATCCCAGAACTCAGCAACCTCTACAGGCGTGTGGTAGTTGTCATTATGTAACTCATGGAAGCGAGTTTTGAACCATATTTGGAGCAGTTTTGTCACACAGTGTTCCCAGCACATCTACAAACCAGTGTGAAGCAATTAGAGATGCTCCACGAAAGAAAAGCCACTAATCTCTAAAATACATATCCTCAGTTGGTATGTCCATGTAAAAAACTGCCCAGTTAGAACATAGAAGACACAATGAAGATGCTTCAGGATTCTGCTCACAGATGGTATGTACTTCAGTGTTCTAATATTCAGCTAGCATGCATTTGAGGTTATCTCAGTTCAACATTCAATCTCAAGAATATAAGAAATACGTCATTAAGAAGTTTTTTAACCAAAAGGAAAATTCTTTCCCAGTTATGTCAGCTTTGTCAGCACTACCACCTCACTCTTCAAAAGCAGATTCATTAGGGAAAAAAAAATTCCTGAAAATACAAGCAGTAAATGTAGGTAATCAGAAGAAGTGGAGGAAGGAGCAGGCTGTTAGAGTACTTTCTGATGTCAAAAAAGACAGAAAAGATGAGCTTGTAATTTGCTCACTTTGAAAAGCTTCTTAAATGAATTTTGTTTAACTAGTATATTACATCTGTACACATTTCCTTGAATTTGTTTACTGTTTTCTGAAAGTCTTCATACTCTGAGATGATCCCAAACTGAATTAATTTTAACAATGAAAGCACTACAAAATATTTTGAATCAGCATTTTCATTTTAGCTGAATCACTAATAGTCTGAGCGCCATTCACAAACAGAGCTTGGCAAAACTGATTTACTACTGTTTGATGTTCTCTAAGTAATTTTTTTATTTCCATGCCTGTCAGGTTATGATATGGCTAATATAAGGAAATGTAATATAGCCTTAGACATTTATTATGTGCGCAGTATCCAAAGCTCAGTTAAAGTATTTTTGTGAAGAGAGTAGAAATGCCATAATTAAAAAAAAAAAAAAACACTTTATTTTCTTTAGTGAAGAACAACTGAACCTTTTCAAGTAGTTTTCAGAAAAGAAGGCTGAAGGCCTGTCACATGGCAATAACTCTAAAAAGGACTAAGTTCTTATATAAAGGAAAAGTGCAGCAATATACTAAGCAGGCTAGGTTAACTAACAAACTCTGTATCTCAGTCATTCCAATAGGCAAGACTATTCACACAAGAAATCTTACTCGAGCTCTCTTTTTCTCTACTTCAGGGACACCTCCAGTAGCCCACACTTCATTACAAGCCAGGAAGGAGGATAAATCAGCTATTCCCATCCTCATATTTCTGATCCACAAGTAATGTGCAATGCCCAAACAGACCACTCAACAGAAAAAGAAAGCTATAAACGCATCAGATTTTATGTTTTGGTCTCTTTTTGAACCAAAGTGGCTATAGTGATAGCACTGTTACTCCTACATGACCTCAGTTTCCCGAAGTTTTAAAGGCTGTTAGCCATAGTACTGATGTTATAATAGCCTTGCTCTATCAGTCATGTCTCAGCAAACCTCTGCGGTCAGCAATGCCCATGCAGCACTCATACTTGAGTCAAGGCTGACACCCCGTGGCCATATCTTGTAACAGATTTTTTTGGGGAGGTATGCCAATCTTATTTTTAAGGACTGAGATTCCACTCCAGACCTTCTCTTCCAAAAAACACATGAAAAGCCTCAAGTTGCTCAATAGCATGCATAAGACTAAAGTAATCCAGCTGAAAACTCACACTATGTATAAACTTACTTGTTGTCTTAAGAGCCCCTAATAAGTCAGATGTTCTGTAGCACAGTGCACAAGCATTTAACAAGTTTAGAATACTGTAAGCTTTAAAAAATTTAGAGAATCTAGTCCCACCTCTGTAATCATTTTGGTTAATAGACGATAATACCAGGAGAGGAGAAAGATGTTTTGATATTAAAACACTATGCTAGGTTAACTACCTCAGAAATGGACATCTATTGTCTGTATTTCCACATAATCCTTTTTATGAGGATTACAGACTGTAAATATGGCATTAGATTCAAGTACTGGTGATTACGTAGTAACTGCAGTATTAATACACAGGTTCTAGCCATTGAATTTCAATCTAACACCAAGAGAAGTAATTTTTTTGTAGAAGTAGTCTAATGCATATTATAAGCAGTTTAAAAATCCATTGGTCAAAAAATGAAAACTCTAATGTTTATGCAAGTTTAGAGTTATACTGACAACAATGCTTGTAATATAAATGTCTTTTTATAAAGCTATAAATAATCACCTCTCCGAAAGACAAAACTTATTCCCAATACGAAAAGGATTATGACTTTAGAATTACATGGAACATGACTTTTTCTACCAAACTTCTGTCATTTGCAAAATGCTGTGTACTACATACAGCAACATGCTTTAACTTGCTAATTATATTTCCAGCAGAGTAATTCCTCCTACAATTCTCAGACAATATCTTCTCAAAATGTGCTAGGTCCTTTATCGCAACTTCCTTAAAATATATGAGCTTCCACTCCTGAAAAATGTAATTACTGTGTTTAAAGAGGAATAGTGTGAAAGAGTTTTGTATTGCTAATTACAGTTATCATCATGAAAATCAGGCAAGTGGAAGTAAATTGTTATGCAAAGTAAACTGTACAGTAAGAAGTAACTTCAAGCAAATTCAGAATTAAAACGTACTTGTCAAAGTAGGTTTTCATTGGCACTAATGTAGCAAATCAAAAAGCTTTTGCTTAGTTTTAATTTTCAGAGTATTTGTGATCCAGTTACATATATAATACCATCAAGTGTTAAGTCAGATATTTGGTATGTTAAAACTGTAGCTGTACTATTTTTTTGTATGCTTTCATTCCCTTGTTAATCTGAATGCTACGAATACTTTTGAAAATAATTGTTACTCATGTATAGAGGTGTTTACATACTTAGGCTGTAAGGTGGAAAATACCTTCCAGTAAGGGAAACTGAAAATGAAAGGAAAACTATTAGAATAAAAGCAGAAGTAAGCAAATATCTTAAAAACAAACCAAGAGCTTTGATATTGTTTGCTATTGTGAGCATATTATGAGTATTTACTTACCACCAAAATGCTCAGAGTGAGGTTTTGGCTGTATTGTCTAGAGTTAAAATAGGAAAGTACTGAAGACAGCCTGCTCTCTTTTATGTTTTGTTTTTCTCTTGTTGCACCTCCTGAAAAATGTTGCAGAAGAGCAGTATGAAAAAACAGAGAAATGGAGAGCCATGTTCACACCATCTGGAAAAAAAAAAGAGACAAGTTTATACTCCAAAATTCAAGAATCTTTCAAATCTGTTGGGAGCTACACAAAGAGTAAGCCCTTGCTACAGCATTTTCTGTGACGGTGACTTTAGACGAAAACACAATAAACCCGATCTGCTTTGATCAGCTCTTTCATACTACATGCTCAAGGTTTGTACCAAAAAACAAAGACAAAATTCTTTGCTGGAATCAATAGTTCCACACTTAATGTCACATACACCAGGATTTCATCATGGGTTTTTATAAGGTTGTGTCATTAAGGGATAATTTTTCATACGGAACAATAAGGTTTTGTGAAAGAACATATGTCCATATTAAAAAAATTTTTAAACTGTAGCCTCAGCAGTTGACAAACAGAAGTCACCTTGTCAGAACTTACCGTCCTTAGTGAACTATCCTGTCACATTCACTAGAACACATTTTGCAATCAGAAGGTGAAATACAGGTTTTATTTTATTTTATCCTTCTTCAGATACAATCTTGAGTGAATTCAAGTTTTGATGGTTTAAAATTTTCTTGTTCAATTACTCTATTTCAACTTTTGAACTGTTTTTTCTAAAATGCACATATGTGATACAACTTACATATGAACCACATTCTTTATAACATTGCTCATTAATATCAGGATTCAAAATATTGTAAATGGTGTGCTTTCATTATTTTATGAGTTCGAGTCAGGTAGGCTTTTGTTTCTTCTGGGCTCTTTGGTCATGTACTGACATGTATGGTATAATGAAATAAATACTCTTGAAATACCATTACACCACGATGCAGTCGGTTAAACGGTCAAGACTATCTGGAGGCCATGAAACACTAGAAGAAGATTGTGTGAAATGTGCATATTTTTAACAGTTCACAGCAGACTTGATATGTGAATTATTCACATTGAGGTGACAAAAAAAAAGCAAATACATTTCAGGAGCACCATGTCAAGCTATGTGGTACCAAAAAATTACCATCAAAGCAGAGGAATATCAAAGGCATGGTCTGTCTGCGTAATGTTGTTCCCACAAACCGGCCTCCTTGGTGGTTCTGTATTGCTTTAGCATACAGAAATATTCAGATGGTATTTTGCCACCTATGCAAAATGTGATTACTCCATCTCCAGTGCTGTTGCAGGCTTGTTGGACAGCTGAAGGACTAGTCAGGGCTCTCTCACATTCTAGTGACATGATATCATGCTAGAAGACACTAGTTAATCCATCTTGAGAGAAATTACTCAAGGCTTCTCAATAATATACTGAATTTTGCTAAGCAGTCGATGAAGTGGTCACAGTTGAGCCAGACAAGACTGTAAGAGAGATACCCATACACAGAGGGGAAGGACAGACAAAGAAGAGAGCACCAGGAAAGAAGTTTGGAAAAGTCAGGCTTGCTGCTACTTTTGCCCCTTGGGAAGTGATAGGGAGGGCTGCTGCTGACACAAAAGGTCATGCTACACCACAGCAACTGGCATCTAAGCCCCACTTCTTCATTCAGTCCCTTCAAAGTGACCATGCAACCTCACGTAGCTCTGAAGCTGTCACCACCTATGTAATGGTAATGGCACTGACAAAGTGTAAATACCACTTCTGTTTCCTTTCTTAGTAGTGCTTAAACACACTCACTTGCAAAGAGATCTTGCAGATCTTTCTTGTGATACCTCTCCTCATGATTCTAAAATGATAAGCAATTCCCTTTGATTGAGTATAGCCTATTTACATGTGGTATTAAACAGCTCTCATATACTCCTTTATTTTCTGAAAAGAACACTAGACCCGATTTCTCAGATTGAAATACTGAGATCAGACAGCTGAGAACTCTTGGATTCCAAACAGTGATGGAAAAAATCCAAAGATTTGAATATGCAGCAATATCTGTGACCTCAGCTTCAGCTGGGGCAATTTTAACATAGCCTTTATATTCACTTCAGTCTTTGATTCCTGCAAAGATTACCAGTCTTAATGCCAGCTACTGTCGTGTTGGAAGCATATATGAGCTGGGCCCAGCTCAGTCAACTAACTACAGAAACCTGTAGTACCATCTCCAAGAGATATCAAAGATACTTAAGTATGTTTAAATATAAGGTGAATGGAAATGTAAATTGTGTGCTGAAGTATCCAATGTCTAGATTCCTTAAGATAAAATACTTTTCTGCTCCTTTACAATAAATTGAATTCCAGCAGTAAATTTATAACATTTAAACTACAGCATGAATGTTCCTAATCATACCTCTTAAGGCATTTATTCTATGTTAAAAATACAGTGTAAAGCCATTAAAAGATAAATAAGCACTTGGTAAATTTTGAGGTAAATGAGGCAAGAAGGTTTGCTGTTAATTTTTAAGAGTTATCTCAGATGCATAAATACATATATATTTTACATTGGTATCATCTAGGTTTTGATAAACTGCCACTATAAGAATAGTGCAGTTATTGAGAACATCACAACTTCAGAAGACTGCAAGTCTTCTCTATGTTATGTCACATACCTGGAATTCTGGTTAGAATAACACCGTGCATCCCACGCAAACAGGTATAAAAATGTGGAGGCCTCACTAAGCTTTTAAAGTTGCACCTGGCCAAGAAAAAAAAAAAGAGAAAAAATTGTCCTGAAGGTAAACTTTACTCATTAATAAGAAGAAATATCCTGAAGCCAAGATCTTGCTCCTAAATATACAAGCAGAATAGTTACTTAAATAAGAAATTATTTGCCAGCTATGTTTTAAGGTAGGAATTAGCAGTGAAAATGAGAGAATGACAATGTTTTGCTTTTTGGAAGCATACAATCCCAGCCAGAGATAACATGCTTTTTCTTGCTGAAATCAGATTTTTTTTTTCTCTCAGTAAGATTTAGGGGCTATGGGAGATTTATTATACCTAGTTCAATTAAACACCACATTATTTGTATTCCCTAAAGGGGAAGTGTAAGGACAGAAAAATAAAAGTGGTTCAATAGAATAAACATCAATTCTTTCCAGCCTTGAAAGATTCTTTCTTAGCTGAGCTGTAACTGTAGCATAAGTAGCTGTAGCTGAGCTAGTTTCAGCTTAGGTGAGAATGAGCAGTCATACAATATGTAGGGTTGCATTCAGCCATCCTAGTTCACCAATTTAGCACTGGCAAAGATGGAAAATAGAAAACAGGGTTAGAAACGCAGCAAATGGCTTCAGCATCCAGCTGCATTGTCCTACCAGTCCCTCTCATCTACCAAAATTGGAACCAAAGCTCCACCCTTTCCCCACAATCCCCTCAGCTACCTTTGCTGTGACTGTGATAAGTGGGCTGAGCTGATGGAAACTTAAGATGGAAAGGAGGACAGCAGTTAGCACTGGATTCTCTTTGCGTGCCTGTAAATTGAAAATTATGAGTCCACAGGAAAAAAAACAAGGCATTTATGTGAAAAAGAGCTACATGTTTAATACATTAATTCATTATAAAAAGCTTTCTGAGGATATTTGAAGAATTAGGTGACAAGATGCAACTACTGGTGAAAGACATAGGCTTCAGGATCCTTACCCACCAACTTAAGTTTTGAAGGCATCATACTATGTGTCAGTCTTTGTTCTCTATTACAGTCTTTGAAAGGATAGGTGTGACAGACAAACCTGGAGAAACTGTAATCTGAAACTGGCTTTCAGACAGGTCTGCCTTTTTTGACCATCTCATGCTGTGCAATTTCACCAGGAACTGAAATTTCAGTTTGCTAAGTCCATGGGACAGTAAATACCTTTTTACTACAGTAGTTAACAGGAATCCCTCATTATGAGGATATTCATTCAGGTTTGTAAGGGATCCTACAGACACAAACTGCTAAGATGATGTTGAAAACATGATGCCCAGTACGAAAAGCTGCCTTGCCAAGACATAGCAGATGTGCAGAGGTATGAGGGTGAAAGGTGCGTGGCAGTGATGGGAGAGTGAACACAACTGTTCTGGTATGTAGGCAAGTGTGTTAGGTTGAGAACAGTCCTGTTCCATTCGTGTTCCTGTGGAAATGGCTGTGGGAGAATAAACCTCGGATGCATATGCAAAGCCTGGGGAGGAGGAGAGGAGTGGGTGGGTGTGGAGAAGGGGGAGCCAGGATTACTCTTCTTTGCCTTTCTCCTTGCCTTTTTCTGCTGGCCCCTCCTGACATATGACACCGATTCTCACAGGAGCTTGCAGCCCAACTTCTCCCTCCTTTCCTCACAGAGCATCTAGCAAGAGGAGGGCAACGCAGCTGCCAGAGAGCCAGGGCAGCATCCTGCATCTCTGCAGAGCCTTTTGCTTAGGAACATTGAGGTAAGGAGCCCCCCACGTCCTCTCTGTGTCTATGAGTAAAAGAATTCCTGCCCTAAACTATCAGGAGCCAAAGAAATCCTGCAGACATGGCTGTGTTAGGAATTTATGTGAGAAGCTCAGTCCTGGCAGGTTCATTCTTGCCACTGAGCTGCCCTTTGGGTATGCATTGTGGCTACCTGGGGGGAGTTTGCAGGGAGGTGATAATGAAACCGAAGTGGGGCAGGAGTGACTTGTCAGTCCCTGAGCAGACTGTGAGCTCTAGGAAGTCCTAGCAATAGGTAGCTGTCGAGCCTGGGGTCAGCACTCTGGGCCCCGGTGTCCCCAGGGCTGCACAGCAGGTACATTCATGCCTTTACAGATCCTCAGGCCATGACTGATCCTCTGTAGGACTGGTGAAGCCAGGGGGGCTGTGACAGCAAGGAGAAGTATGCATGACCCTCAGTTCTTAAATAAAAGGAACAGGGAAAAACTCAGCTTTGCCTTTGTACCTCCTTCTCTCCACATCAGCTCTAGAAAAAGCAGGTTTATAAAAAACACCCCTGTGAATTACACTTTGTGTTTATAGTGCATCCACACGGGTACAGCCACAACTAAGGTTTCTGAGAACTTCTGGGCGTGCAAACACTACCAGGCAGTGTGAGAGAACTGAAGTGTGTTGGTAGAATGTCTATCTTCAGTTTGTTGTGTGCCAGAACTATATGCACTGTGCTTGAAAATCACTCCAGTATGCCTCTATTATTTATTACATGCTTTTGAGAAGATTTTACCCAAGGAAAGTAAAATCAGCTTGTTCTTAGGGACTATAGTTTAAAATACAGAGTACTAAGCAACCTGTTGAATCAAAATTTAATAATGTTTTATTGTCCTTGTACTGCTGTACTTCTGTATTATTATTTGTGTTGTTTAGGAAACAGAAACCAAACAAATGATGTTCCTCAGATTCTCGTGGCTTTTGTGGATACTTGAACACCATGAGACTTTAGCAGAAAATCTCAGGGAAGAAAGAAGATATGGATTGAAAAAATCAAAACCAGAACACATCATGTCAAATACTGTAGAGAAATATCCCAGTCCAAGTGATCAAGGTGAATATTGTAATTTTAAAACAGGTGTGAGGTTTTTTACCCTGATTTATTTGCATTCTGGACTATATGGCTAATTTGCTTATATTCTATGGCGTTGCTTATAATCTGCCAGGTTTGCCTCATCCTACATTTGCACAGGCCTTATTTTTGCACTTCTATCTTTTTACTCCCATCTTTTCCCTTCCCTTTTGTGTATTTCAGAAAAGGAGATTACTTCTGTGTTTTTTATCATATGGCTGATAGCCTCTTACTGTCACAAGAAGAATAATAGCCATATAACTGTAATTTTACAGAAGTAATGTCATCAGTAGTTCAGAAAATTATTACTCTGCAGTTCCTGTTTTTGGAAATTTTTATGTCACTGAATGTGTGTCAGTACCAGGGACAAAACCCAGCCCTGTCAAATCACATTCCAGTGTCTTATTCAGGAAATATCATTTTCCTGTACACAACTCCCACCTTCCCAGTCCTCATGCTGGTAGGATATTAAATGAACTACCAGGCAAGAGGACAGAACGAAAGTAAAAAACCACTACAACACTCCTCATGTCATACTATATGACATCTACTCACCTTCAGTTTTTTATTCCTTGGGACATCTGTTCTGGAACAAATTCCTCAGCCTCTATATGCTCTGTTTTCATATTCACAGTTATGATGACAGATATTGTCAAAAATGTATTTAATTGCACTCCCACTTTTGAAACCTAAAATACATGTAAGGGTAGATGAGGTTTAGTATGAAGTCACTCCACTCACCTACATTTATTCTACCTATTTATTCTAGATGAAGACTGCATTCTGGAAATTGCTTTTTTACTGGACAGCTCTGAAAGTGCTAAGGACTATAATCATGAACAGCAGAAAAAATTTGTACTGCAAACAGTAGACAGAATGAAAAGTCTACAGCTTAGTTCTGGACGCACCCTTAGCTGGAGAATGGCCTTACTTCAGTACAGCAGCACTGTTTCCATAGAGCAAGCTTTTCATGACTGGAAAGGTCCTGAAGCTTTCAAATCCCACATTGCTCCCATCACCTACATCGGTCATGGCACCTACACAACTTACGCTATAACCAACCTTACACAGCTCTACGTGGCTGAAGGCGCTTCAGGCAGTGTGAAAGTAGCCGTGCTTTTCACCGACGGAGTGGACCATCCAAGAAACCCAGATATTTTTGCAGCTACAGCTGATGCTAAACACCAAGGAATTATATTTTTCATAATGGGAATGACCAGAATGGCTGAGGAAATTAGCAGTGCTGCCAAGCTCCGGCTCCTGGCCAGTGTCCCAGCATCCAGGTTTGTTTTCAACCTCCAGGAGAAAGAAACTGTGGAGAAGGTTCTCAAAGAAATGGTATGTATGAGAAAGAATTTGGAATAGTTTTAGGAACATGTGCAAAAATTGTCTTATTTCCAGTATTTTGAAATGCTCACACTACTGAAGAAACCTGTACTTTTTACATGTTAAACTGGCCCACTAATTAATAAGATCACTGTGCCAAAGCACAGGTTTTGTTTCTCTCCCCACCATTCAGACCTTGTCAGCCAAAATACTTGATGTTGGAAACTGAATTAGATTTAAAGAGAGGTGTTCTGACATTATTTTTATCTCTGTTTTCCTCCTAAGAAAGATATTTCAAACCTCGTTCCTTAAAAAAAATAGTCATTTTTTTTACATCCTAGAGCTTTCTTCTGTAGCAAGTAGAAAAATGACATTGCCTTTTGGATCAGAAAAAGATACAGCTCTTGCAGAAGTGAAAATAAATTTGCAGACCATGAAGATAGCTCAGTTTAGATAAAATCTGAACTTGGTGATAGCCATCTTTAAACTTCCATGGAAAACTTACCACATAATCAAGAGGAGATGAGTAAATTGAGCTTGAAGTTTTGTTTGTATGCCTTTCTTCTCTGTTTAGACTTCACTTATAAGAAACATTCCCTCCCAAGTACGGAAAACAGAGCCATACTCTAGCCAATAACCCTGGGGATGGAGTCCTGTTCCGAGCATGTACAGAGATATAACCTAGAAATAGGAATAACAGCCAGGAGCCTCCTGCAGTGACAGGGACACCTGAGTGCTCTCACAGAGGCCTAGAGCAGGCAGCTAAGCTGGCTGCCCTGTCTGCCTGTCCTTCCCTTTGCCAGCCTGAGCCTTTGCATTGGTTTGCCTGCACATCACCTTTCCCATCTTCTCTGGCACTACCACTGCTTTCTGTGTCACAGCAGCCACCTCTCAAGTGACTAAACACATTTTATGTTAGCTCTTCCAAACAGGCAGGCATCCTCAGGTGTCTTCTTTTGAGAAGTTTGGTTTAAATAATGGCTTTGTCATAATTACACTTGCATGCATGAGAATTTCTGAGACCTGCATTCCATTGCTGCACAACAACACATTTATGTTCTCTCAAGAGACTACATCAGTTGTGAAAAGTGGGAGGAATGGGTGTTTCTCTGGAGATCATCTAAAAAGTAACAGCTAATCCAATGATGATAACTTAATGTGATCACTGTCAAAGTCAAATCTTTTCTAAAGTGTTCTTACTGTTCTCATATTGTGTGTGGCTAAGAATATAAATGGAAGAGCTGCTGATTTCCTCAAGTAGAGTATATATCCTCCACTCCTACTAGAGAGCTGCTGCTCTTCACCACTTTGGAAACAATGTAGTTTGTGGGTGCACTGTTCCCATATACCTAGCTAACCTGTTTATCATTGTAATTTTAGTAAATTCTGGCTGGGCAAAGAGAGTCAGTGATCTCAGTCAACAATCTATAACAAGAATTGAAAATATTGAAATTATTTTTTAGAATAGAGAGATTGCTAGAATGTTTCCCAGAAATTAAAGTTTAATTAATGTTAGTCATTATGTAATTGAATAATTTCGTTAACTAGTTGCTGAAGCCATTTGTTTTCACATCTTTCAGTGCACTTTCTGTAAAGCTGGATTATGACTCTAAATTTCTAGTGTCGTTTTCAATATCTGTCTTTTACAGAAAGACCTGTCTGAGGAAGGGGTAAGTACTTTTTTCTCTTCCCATACAGAACTATTGCTTAATATAGATAATCACAATTATATGGCAACATAATTCAAGAAAAGTGATAGCTCAGGGAGTTGGTTAAGTATTGAGTCTAATGGGATGGCCTTCAAGTTAAATGTTTTTGTATTTGCAGGACAAAAATTTAATTTGCTATCCTAACGTAATTTACTAATGTATTTACTAATCACTAATTTACACATCACTAATGTAATTTGCTATCCTAATGTATTTTCCAAGTTAAAAAAGAACAATATGTTAGTACTCAGGTTAACAAGAATTTGCTGATACATCTTGGCATTTCGTCTAACAGACTCAGTGGAAAAGAAAACATGAGACACAGCTGAATGTAGTGCCCTTCTAGCCCTTAATCCTCCTCCTATATAAGAGAGTTTAAAATAGGGGAAGAACTCAAAGCTCCACCATTGCATTTTTGCAGTTAGTCCACACTGTGTCACCCTGACTGCAGGCATTGGTAGGTCTGGTTGGCATTTTGAGGGGAATAAAGTTGGCTTTCCTTTTAAAGATGCCAGTGCTATTTAAGGTACAGTTATCTCAAACAAAAACTCTTCTCATGAGCAGCTCAAGCAAACTGCTAAATATTATGAGTGTTGTCTTGAAACATTTAATTTTCCCCCATTTCCTCTGACACCTTGATTTCTCTCTGTCAGTATAAAAGTAATAAGGCATTCAGTGTTAGCTTTGGCAAACATATTGTTTGGGATATTCAGACAAGAGTGGTATTTAAACCCTTCACTTCTAGACATCTCCAAGGTGAGCAGAGGTTTAATAAATAACTAAACCAAAAATAAAAACAACATTTTTTATCCCTCCTTTAAAAATAACTCCAGTATCTGTAATAATGCTACATAATATAATGGTATCAAAGTTTAAAAAAGATCTTAAAAATCATAAGAATACATACCATAACGATGTTTGATTGGGATGCATGATGGTAGAGATGACTGAAGAGAAAGAAATATTAGAAAATGTTATAATGAATTGCATTACCTAAATAAAAGTATACATCCATAAATGTTTTGTTTGTAGAGCTAAACTATGGTCTATTCCATGTTTAGTGGAGTTAAGTGGAAAAGGGAGGCAAGATGTTTTCTTACCCCATTGTCTTGGCTATGTCTACAGTCCCTGGTAATCAAAACAAATCAAAATAGACATAGATTACTTAAGAACTGACCTTGTGAAGAGTTTGGAGGTAAAGCCATTATCGAGATGACTGAAATTTCAGGAATGGGAATGGTACAGATTTTTGGATGGAACACAGGAGGCCACAGTCCAGATGAGCATTAACAGTTAAAAGATTTCTGTAAAACATGTAAATATAATTTCTGGTCATTGCTGGTGTACTCAGACTAGCCATGCAGTAACTTAAGGGGGATGCTTGTGTGTTTTCCACCTCTTCTGTTAAAATGTGGTGATTTGTACTATTTTCATTCAAAGTGTCCCCAGGTTGCCACATGTAACTGTGAGAAGGGAGAAAGAGGCCTTCCTGGCCCTGCTGTAAGTAGCTGTCATTTCCCAAATAACTGATATAGAGTATAAATCAAGATTTCACTAATTGCTGGAATTTTTAAAAGAAATTAAATGAACCCAAATCCTGAGACAGGAAAAGTTCAAGGTTCAATATGTAGTCCTCTGTAGTTAAATTGCATGGAAATGTCACACTCATAAGAAATGTAGAGAGAGACCTGAGAATGCCATGGGACACTCTCTCTGAAAAAAGAACAGTGTGGTGTGGTGAGGCTCTGCTTTTATCCTCAGCAGCATAAAAGACAGAAAAGAATTACTTTCCTGTATGGAACAATAATTTACCTGTTGCTATCAGAGAAGAGCAGCTGGATCTGACTAGCCCCAAATCAAACATTAATATCCAAAAAGCTCTCTGAAAGCAAGAGAGAGCACAAGATACTAAAGCATTAGGAACAAACCAGAGAATCACAGAATCGCAGAATATTCTGAGTTGGATGGGACCCTCAAGAAACATCAAGTCCAACCCTTAAGTGAATGGTAGTTCCAAGACAAGAGACTTGTAAAAAGGGTAAGATGGGCTAGATTTCTTTCAGAATAGTCTTACAAATAGAACCCCTAAGCAAATCTAGGTGATTGCTTCATACAAGGTTTGGTGATCTAAACTGCAGGGTTTGTATTTCAAAAATAACTGAACGATCTGATACTATATCCCTAACATTGAACTAAAGCACCCCAGTACCTTCTAGACCCTACTCAAGGTGAAGGGACAGTGTCAGAGTTTGAAAAGAACTCTAGATTTGCCCACCCTCGTCCTTTTGGCCTGAACATCCTGAACGTACATGAACTGAAACACATCCTGGTTCTATGCTGCAGGGTAAAGCACATTTAAATTGGAAATGTAGCCTCTGCTATGTGCAAACAGTTTTGTGTAGGTTATTATTTGCTTTCTTTAGTTGGAGAGTGCAGGTACCTCTTACACAGAAGCATACAGCTCAAAGGCTTCAGAAGAAAATAAAACACCCACTTAGCAAGCTGGGTAGCTAAAAAAGCATCTAATCCCCTCTTTTCTTCAGAGTAGATCTGAACAACTTTTGTTTACAACAAAGACAAAAGAGAAAAATGGCTGCCTAATGAGCTGGTCCTGCTGTTCACAGAAGTTAAATTTCAAGGTCATGGTAAATGCAGAGATTTTTAAAAATAAATCTATAGGAAGCAAATATCCTAACTATTAAAAATAGCATATATTTTGTAAAACGAAATTATTTTACCAACATATATTATAAGAACCTTATTTTGTTGTTTCCAGGGTAAAAAGGGTCGCACTGGGGATGACGGAGCTCCAGGCCTGAAAGGAGCAAAGGTGATGTGATTTTTCAGATTTAGGAGAAAGATTTGGTCCTTTATTAATATGGAAAGTTTATCCTAACATTGCCTATGTCCTTTCCACCTGTAAATTTCTCAAACTTCATCTACCTCCTTTTGCTGTAGTAAAGATGAGTATTCTTTACAAATTAAAAGCTTGTATCTAACACATAAACACTGGTGTGCTCTCTCTGTTGCATCTCTGTAGATGCTGAGATATCTACTCAGATAATCAGGACAATCCTATCTTGTCCTTATTTCACTGATCTTAATTTTGGATTATTCATAGGGGGAGCCAGGTCTTAAAGGAATCCCAGGACGAGATGGGACAGAGGTAAGAAGTTTTTTTCCCTTTTTCTTCAATGAGCAGTGCAATAAGCAGTGTTCCTTGAAGGCAAAACAACACTTTTGTTTTGTTTTGTTTTTAATTATAACAGCAAATTTCAGTTCTGGTTTACCAACTAAAGATTCATTAGCAGTAGAAGAACTGAAAACATTCTCATTGTTTAATGAAAAGGAATAATTTCTTCTGTGTGATTTAGAAAATACTCTCTGATAATCCGCAGTCCTTCCTAAAAAGTGTGAAATGCTCTGATACAAGAATCTAAGAACATTACAGAAATTGACACTCTGCCTGCATCATTCTGGGTTATTTTAAATTTCTCATTTGGCAAATAAAGATATATAACAGCAATGTGTATAACAGCAATGAAAAAGTTGAATGAAATATGCATAGAAAGTAACTGTAGGACCAGCCTCTTAGTGCTTAATACAGAATTCATTCACATGTGAATCACTCTGCTTTGTGTTTTCTTATTTATTCAGTACATCCTTTTTAATTGGTGACTTTTTTCTTGCTTTCTTATTTTATCATGTTTCTTACTAAGATGGAAATATGAGCTCTGCTTGATCTGCTTTTACATCACCAAAAACCCCCGTTGAAAATGACCCTTCCATAAGATTTGTTCACTCCTACAACAGCCTCTGCCTTGATCAGTAGTGCAGTATTTCGAATCATATTGCCATGTTTATCAGAGATCATCTTTTCTACTGGAAATGTTGTTTTTCTGGAGAGAGTAGAATGTTAATGGAGCCAATACTCACACTCCTACATTTAGATTATATATCCTCATAACCTTCTTTGCTTTTTTATTTTTCCAGGGCAAATCTGGATATAAAGGAGAGAAGGTACTTCTTTTAGTCAGATCTTATACTTACATATTTGATGTTATAACTATTTATTCTGGATAGTGCCATATTTGCTATAAATACTAGTAGCAAACAATAACATCATCTCTGCAGTTGCTGCACAAGCTGTAACAGAAGATGGGACTCTTCCTCAATGAAATTAAAACACAATTGCTACAGTATGTCATGAATAGAATAACAGGTTTTCAACTAAAGCACCCAGAGTATAAGGATGATCTGCCAATATACCTCGTAAATATTTATTCTTCTTCCTTTCCAGGGTGAAAGAGGTGAATGTGGAATCCCAGGAATAAAAGGAGACAGAGTAAGTAGCCACAAAGTTGTTATACTTTCAGAAAACACAGTTAAACCACAAAACAACTACAATTCTCTGAATAACAATCATGGTGAGAGATTTAAGGCATATATTAATTCTAAGGCTGAGGGAAATGAACAGCTGACAGTTTTAAAACATGAAGTGAGCAAGGACACTATTTTCAGTAACCTTCTCAGCTCTTCCTACAGTTTTGTGTTTCTAACAATGGTAAAACTCCACTTTAACAGAGGCAGAAGGCTTGAAGTAGTAAGCAAAAGAAAAGAGAGGTAAAAATAAAATTAAGGTTTCAAACTCTAGTCTTTAAGATTAGGTGTATAATTGCTGTAAATATTTTAAAGGAAACAAACATAGTTTAATGCTGGATTACTGGTCCCTGATAATAAACTCCGTTCATTGTTACTTTCTATTTTGATTACCAGTCCATTTAAAAAATACTTATTTAATACTTTCTGGCTACTGAGATTCTCTTAAATTTAGTTTTTATTTTAATGTAAAGCTATCTAAATAAGTCAGCTTAGTAAAAAGTTATCTAAAAGCGGTTTTGATGAAATCTATATATACATAAATGTATTTTTTTTTCACTTATCTTTCAGGGTCCTGAAGGTCCAGTAGGCCCCAGAGGAATAAGAGGCCTACAGGTGAAAAAAACCCCACAAACATTTACACAGACAGAAACCTTTCCAAACAAACAAAAAAAGAAACTATTCCTGGTTCCCTGGATTCAAAGCTCTGAAATAATACCATACCACAATTGTCATGGAATGTTTGAGTTGCTGAGTTCAAGGCACCCAAAATCTATCTTCTTAAATAGCAAAATTAACAAGAATTTGGAAAAGCAGTCTAGACATATACATCATCCTTATAATTCATTGTCTCAAAGATTACAGCAAATACAGCCCTATAAAAACCAAAATCACTCATTTCCTGTTCATTGTCTTAACTATTTCATTATCTCAAGAAGTACATGGAAACTCTTTTGTCTCTTGTCATCCCAAATAGATGCCCATCATAGATGTTTCAGTAAATCCTGTAGATTACCATTAACTGTATTCAAATCAAGGGAGAGCCAAATCCTCTCCCTCGATTACCAGACCCAGCTCCATCTGAGCTGAGTACTCAACCTATACGTGCATCAGAAAGCAAAGCTTCAGTTCTGAAATGTTTGAAACTCTTATTTTCATGCAGACTACAGCAAATTACAGATTTTTTTTCAAGCTGCCATTGTTATGAAAGCATGAAAAATCTCATTAAAACCACTCCTGTTTTAACAGGGTCCACAAGGGCAACCTGGAGATCAAGGGCCTGAAGGCCTGCAAGGATCAAAGGCAAGAACTGCATTATTTCTTCTCTTTCTTAATGCTAAACGGTATTAATATTTTTATACTCTATACCCTTCTTGTAGTAGATGCAATTTAATGTGACACCGATAGCAAAGCACATACATTTTACATTCTACAAGGTTCCTAAGAAAGGTATTAATTTGCTCCTTGTATTGAATTTAGGTCCAAATCAGAATTATGAACAGTTAAAATATGATAGCATCACAGACTATTACTCAGCATTGCATTTCTTCAGATTTTAAATTAATACTTTTTTTCCCCTAAATGGAAAAATCAAGTCTTCCCTTGAAACTGTACATTCTCAAGAAAAATTCTGTAGCTAAAAAGGAATATTTTTGTAGAGGAAAACTTGAAAAACAGTATATATATATATATATATAACAACATTAGTTGTTATGTCTCTTGATATTGTCTTTGCACCATATGTAGAGCACCTGCTGGCCAACAGTGATGCATAGAACAGCTGGGGGTCAAAACTTATATATCCCACATGAAATTAAACTTTCTACCTTTTATTTAATCTGTTAGCATTTTGTACAGGATAAATTACGCTTTTAATCAAGGGAATTTTGAAGCATTGAAAGGGTGAACAGACGAAGTACTGTGGAATAAAATTCCCATGGGCTGAAATTCAGGATACACAAAAATTAACCTACAAACTGAGTTAAACTGATTTTCCTGGACACAAATTTGTAAGCAGAATTGTTTCTTTCCCATTCTTTGAAAGGGTGAAAGAGGTCTCCCTGGGCCACCTGGATTGCCTGGAGAGACTGGAATAGGACTGCCAGGCCCAAAGGTACAAGTGTCTGTCATCTTCTGTGTTGCACGTATTGTGGGATAAGAACACAGACCAAGACAGCTGAGATAACAGACTTGGTGATACAAGAGAAACTTCAAAACACTAATGCTGTTTTTGTGATACTGGAAAGGTATTTCGTGTGTTGATCAAGACTGTTTGGAACAAAATAAGTAAATTTTAAGTATGTATTTTAAAGGACTTTGTTACAGTAGGTGTTATGCTTGACATAACTCAATCCAAACAGAGTAAATGGCTGAGTAAAACCACATTCATAGTCTTAAATAGAAGTTATTCTGTGCAAAACAGGCTTGTTGGTTTAGATGACTGGCATAAAGAAAACAAAAACTCTACGATAGAAATACTGTTTTCTTGACTGGGAATATGACAAAAATAACTAACTGTTTAGATTCAACATTGTCTTCTCTTAAATGCATAGAAATGCATGCTGTGAAACTACACCAGTTCAATGTCTGTCCGGCCTTGCATGTTGTATGACTCTGAGGACACTCAGATTTTCTCTGCCATTCCTGTATTCTACTACATCTAGTATTTCAAGCACAGAATGTCTGATGAGTTGTTATATGCTGCACACATGAAAGTGCCTCAATCAGGCAAATTCAAAGTACATCTTTGTTTCAAGGGTGACATCGGTTTGACAGGAAGACCGGGCCCCGTTGGGCCACCTGGAGTTGGTGAGCCAGGATTTATGGTACGTCTGTCTTTTATTTGGTGAGAAGAAAGCAGGACAGAATGGGAAAATTCTCTATGCTTCCCAGTAAAAATGTATGCTAAGTGATACCACCTCTTTTCCTTCTTCCGCTGTTTCTCACTGTCATACACACTACTTTGTCTGACTCTCATTTCCCTCAATAAACTGGAAATGTTTCCAATTTATTAACTTTTCTAATTATCTCCATCTCCAAAACAGCTATGAAAAAACATCTTATGCAAAATCACATAAATATTTAAATAAATCTGTCGCCTGATAGATTCAAATCCCTAAGTGGTAACTTATAAGTTGACTGCTTTTCAGTACCACTAGAACGTTAACACCAGTGTGGCTTTCAGGGGGAGAACTCCAGAATTTGTAGTAGGTTTGGCTCTGAAGTCTCTTCCCTCTTTTCCTCCCCTTCCTCCTGCTGGTAGTGATAAACTCAACCTCTTTGTGGCAATTCAGAAAATCAGTGTCATTTTTTTTCTAAATGTCGGGCAGCACATTTTACTGAGTTAAATACAGTACAGCATTTCCCATCACCCAGATGAAAGACTTCTAGTGCAACCAGGAGGGAAAGTTTGTCCAGTTTTTTTTCACAAGTAGCTTTTCCCCTCTGAAAAGGAAAGATCTGTAATAATAATTTCAAAAGAGGTGCTCCCATGAAAAAGAGAAAGATTGTTTGGTAACTGAACTGACTGATCTCAAACCTGCTCTGAAAATACACTACTGGAGAGGAGCAAGTTGTTGCTGAAGAGCCCAAGGAAAAGAGCAAGGAAAAGAAAAAATCAGGCCATTGGTGACGGTCGAAGTGCTTGTAAAGTCTGTTCAGTAACACCACAGAGCAAAGAGCCACTTCATGGGAGGTGTCTATGATGTGAATCTTTGCTAACCACAAAAGTTGTACTGCTATAACATGAGATTCTGATTTTAAAAAAATATCTTAAGGATGTTTCTTTAATTTACTTTAAAGTTTATTTGCTTCAAAAGAAGTTTCTTCTTATGGCTGAATGAAATGTAATTATCTTTTCCTAAGAACTATGAGTAATTCTAAAGCTCTGTGCAGAAGTATATTTAGGTTATTCAAAGCCAAATCTACCAGCATTCTGTGGTGTGTGTGTCACCTCGAGGAATAAATCAGAGAAAAAACCCCACAAAAACCAGATGCTAGAAAACACAGTGAAGCAGCCTCAATATACAGAGATTTTAGACTTGCATTTAGTGAAATGTTTTGGTTGTCTTATTTGCCTCTCGTGCCCTTATCAGATCTGCTTTCAAAAAGAGAAGGGCATGCTATTACTCTCTCTGCCAGTTACCATCAAATAACTCTACAGCCTTGTCTCCCTCAGCACTACTCTGTGCTTTAATTTGGTTCTCCCTGTCTCTCATGATTATACTGATACATTAATAAGGATTAGTAAGAATTTGTAAAACAGAAGTTTATGGAGTGAACATCTCAAAAGTATAAGGAATAGGAATTTCAACTACATAATCTGTGATTCACTGGTAACCAGAAAAATATTGTTATTGTTGCAGGCCTGAATGCTCATCACTTATTCACTGGGAATAGAGTATTACTGTATTATTTTTAACAGGTCATCACTACACCAACATTTGAACACGTGCTTATAATTGGCAATGACATAGAACACACTGCTGTTCATTTGAGTGATTAATACGTATTCTAGGTCATTTTAAACTTCTGTTAACAGGGGCCTCAAGGACCACAAGGTGTTCAAGGAGAAAGAGGTTCACCAGGAGAAGGGCTTCCAGGAGCGAAGGTACAGCAGTCAAAGGGTTTTAAGACCAGAGCAGCACCATTCAATGAGTGCACGCCAAAACAAGTCCAGAGCAGGCACAGGAATCTGAGAAAAGTACCTTGTAAATAATATTAAAATTTTGGCATCAAACAACCCAATATATTTTCATGGAATTCGCTTGGTCCCAACATGACCTGTAGGCACAGCTAGCCTTTGGGGCCTGTAAAGCTGATATTTAATTCCCCTGATGCTTGATTTGTGGGATCTAAACATGGAATGAGTTCCAGCTATAATTTTAAAACAGCCTTGAGCATAAATAAAATACTATAAAATTGTTTCTACATGAAAAATTTAGCATTTTGTTGCTGCTTTTTACTAAATCCTTTTATAGAGAGATCTTTGCTGTCACTAAAGACAGGCTTCTAAGCTTCTTACACACCTCAGCCACCAGCTTATGCATTTTAGCAAAAGTCTGAATTCAATTTGTGGGAAAAGGAAGCTGCTCTTACTAATTTTCAGATGCACTGGAAGTAATGGCAGTAGTATTTGTACCTGCATGGATGGACTCACTAGAAGATCCTTTTGCTGCTCACTGAAAACCAGTGCCCAGGCTGAGTTTGTCACTTCGGCCTTTGGTTACGATAACGAAGTGACACAGCTTATACACAAGCTAATTAAGCAACCAAACAGTTTTCTCATTTTTATGCATACACCAAGGCAATTCTGGTTGGGAAAACAACAAAAAATTGTTTCACAGATGCAGAGCCCAACTGTCCCTGTACAAAAATCTTAGGATTTCTGCTTAGCTCAACACTGTAGTCATCTAGGTTTAAATTTAACTGCTGCTAGCAACATAATATTTTCAAACATCTGGTGTGTATTTTATGATGAATTATATAAATTATTTAACCTCATTGTTGGTGGCTTATATTTGCTTAGCAGATCCCATGAATGAAAACAAACAAAAAAACAATTTGAACAAAATGCACTTCAGAATCACTCCACTGCCACTGAAATACCAATTTATGTGGAAAGAAACACTACAACTAGCAAGTAAAGCACAGCAGCAAGGCACAGTGGGAACAAGAACAGACAAATGCATAATCTAACCAAAACTATTAAGCAATTGAGATAGATAGACAGAATAAAATAATCAAATTCTGTCAGCACTATTGAAACTCTTGGTTCTATTAAAAATGCACTAGTTTTTACTGCCAAATCTGACCTGGAGCCAAGCATGTATCAACAGAGTCTGTATCTCTAATCCTATTTATGGCTGCCAAGCACGTTAGCTTTCTGGTTTTAAACACATTTTAAACAGGTGATTTGTTAATCTAAGCAAATTTACAGTTGCTCTCTTCACAATGTCTTTACTACAAGCCCACAGTTCAGTAAGAAGGATAATGAAGGCAGATGTTCTAAAGCATCAGTACTAAAGAATTTAAAACAGAAATCCACATAATGTATTTTAGTCAAAGTTAAAAAGATGGAATTAGTTACTGGGGATAGAAAAGACCTACCTGGAGCATAAATTTGACGTCTGGGTGATTCTGTGACAATTTATACAAGCTATCATTGCCTCTACATGTTTTATTAACATAAGTACAAGAAAGCACAATATTTGCATCCTTATTAGTAACCTGCAATTTTCCAAGCCCACTGTTTTGTAAACAAACATTTAGAAAGACAACGCCGTTTACAAATAGACTTCTACAGCAATGCAGTTGGCCTGGTCTTCAGTCAGGCAAAATGCTGAGTGAGAGCCAAATCCTCCCTGCCACACGTTAAGGAGATGAACCCATGAGACAAATAAGCAGAATTCAGTTTTCAGTTAGTCTCAGTACTCAGCCCTGCAAACCTTGCAATCAGTTCTGGTTTTGCCATTGATTTGAGAGGAAGCAAAATAGGACCTTAAGCAGAAACATAAAAAGAAGCTTGTTTAGCTCTTTCATCAGCCATTTCAAACTGCAGAGCAAGCTCATTTGAAAAGATCACCTCTGGAACACAGATTCAGGAGCTGCTTTCTGGTTCTCATTTTGGTTTTCATGATGACAGAGTAAACCTTGTCTCTAGTTACACAGTTAACAAAATAATATTTTTTCACGTAGGGAGACCGTGGTTTTGATGGACCAAAAGGCCTTCGTGGACTTCCAGGCATCAGCATAAAAGGTGAAAAGGTGAGCAAGGAATACACCAGGGGATTAATGAAGTGCCAATAAATCTACATAATACAGGGAATATGGGACTGATATTCACTACAAAAGGTGAAACGTGGCAAGGAACCCACAAAAGACTCTGGATAATATGGTATTTTGTTGAGATTTATGCCCAATAAATTCTCCAAACCTATTTTAATATTTCTTCATATTAAAACAGATGTTAGAAAAAGCATCTGATTCTGTGGCAAAACTTAGGTTTAAAAAGGGAAAAAGAGACTACCAGTTGTTTGCAACTGAAACAGTACAGAATAAATGCATATATGAAAAATAAAAATCGGATTCCCCAGCTACACTGACCTCAAGAGAGTTTAAGTCAACATGTACTAGCATGGGAGTTGTCCCAGATTGTTTCTGTATCTTTACACAACTAAGCAATTGTACTTTTTTTACCAGGGTGAATTTGGTCCTCCTGGTTTACCTGGACCAATTGGATTACCTGGAATTGGAATCCAAGGAGAGAAGGTGCAATTTTTGCTTTCCCCTCACCACATACTTAAATGCATAGTAACAGATACTATTTTATCTTTAATAATTACTTAACTAATCTTCTCAGGGAATGGAGGGCCCAAAAGGACCACCTGGCTCTAGAGGGCTACCAGGACAGGGACTACCTGGACCGAAGGTAAGGGAATTTTCTGAAGTAAAAGCTACTGTGCTGTTTTTACTGTTATGTTTCATGATTAAGAAATGGTCTGTCCCTATCCTTATCCATGTTAAAGTGCTGAAGAGCAATCTAAGTATTGACGTAGACGCAGAAAACTAATTTCTTTATTAATATTATAAAATTGTACAGCAGATACAACTCCAGTGAAAAGCCTTTGTAAACTGATGCCACAGCTATCTATTTTGGTTTGGGCTTGACTCTACACAGAACCTTTGAGGCACCACCTACCAGGCAGTGAGCTGCACTCTGTCCAATACGTTTCCATTCAGAGCATTGTCTGCCTTGAACTTGCAGTTACATCATATCTCATGCAGGTGCAGTGAAACAGTTCAAAAAGTAATTGCACTTAACAGAGAAGAACACCAAAATTTCAATATCATCTTTTATCCCCACTGTACTGTTTTCATGCCAGAAAAATACATACATAGATACCTTAGAGGCTGGCTGCCTTCTTTGTTGCTTCTGCTGACTGTTGTCTCTCCTGAATTTGTGTATTTACTGTATCTAGATGTTAAAAATGGTCCGAGGTGCAATGAAGATTACCTTTTCTGAAGGAAAAGTGTTAGAATAATTTAGCCTTGACAGATTTGCAAAATACAGAACTGTTAACAAAAGACATCACCCTAGAGGTGTTTGGAATTGAGATATAAAGGGATTTCCTGAAAGAGGTGACAAATAAAGCTCTGAATGACTGAAGGCTATTAAAGCATGGTATAAAGGAAGCAGAGGTGTAAGTTGGCCAAGTGTCCAAGACAGGTAAAGAATTTTGCAGCATCAGATGTCACCTCTTACATTTTAAGTGATTGTGCAGGGATATGCTTTATCCCTGGAAAAAGAAAGAGAAGAATAAATTATCTGTGGATGCCAGATATGCTCCTGAAATAGCAGCTACTTTGGGAGGAAAGATTCCCAGTGACATACAACTGTAGATCTACAGCTTTTATAATTTCCAGCAACAACTCTTTGGTGACAGTTCAAAATATGTGGCAGATTCCCAATATTTGTGAGCAAGAGTTTAACACATCATATTAAAGACAATATCATACTAATCTTCCTTTAAATGTAAGCAATGAAGTGTATGCTTTGATACTTTTCCATAATAATGCTGTTAAAAACTAATATCTACTTAAGGGTGAACAAGGCTTGCCTGGAGAGACTGGAGTGCCAGGAGAAAGAGGTATTGGAGAACCCGGCTCTAAGGTACATTGTTAATAGAGGAATTCTTTTATCTATTTATTTATTCAGATTATAAATTTATGTTTCCTGAGTATCCTTTCTGTAGACACTAAAAATGAGTTTTGAAATAAAATTTACGTTCTACATCCTCACACCTTCATACGAGAAACAAGCTGTGCTAATGGAGAGCAAGCACAGTTGCTAAGAGGAGAGGAAGCTGTAACCAGATTATCTTAGCGCTGAAGTGACCAAGACAGTAACCAGTCCTTATGTCATTAACAGCCAGATTAACATAAAATATGGCAATAGATGAAAAAGTACTTTCATGATAGTAAAAAGGCACAGGGCTGTCGTGATTTTGCTCTTGTTTGTTACAGATTTGAGACAAGAGTTGGAAAAGAAATTATTAAACTTCTTTCTTTAATTTTACAAAATACAGTAATGCTGATTGAACTCATTTGACCCCAAATGATCTCATTTCATCTAAAACCAGGTCAGGTTCTTGAATCTTAGTGAAATATGCCCAAGACAATTCCACTGCCTTTAACAGATTTGCACTGATATTCACCAATATCAGTGTCAAGATGTCAATCATCATGTCACAGTCAGTTCTATCTGATAAATGCTGCCAGTTAATGATATGATGGCATTATGTTTTAAGAATGAGCTGGAGCATTAACATCTAATAATTTTAGTTGCACAGATAAAGTGCACAGTTCAAAAAATCAGATGGTAGGAAACCACCAGATAATGAGAGCTGTCTTTATAAAAAAGTCAAGATTTGGGGTCATATGCATAAATATTTGCTATAAATATATTTACAGTTTAGGAAAAAATATTAAATAGATTTCCTCAAGTCAGAGAAAGATTAGTACTAAGTTTGCATTTAATAGAAGGATTTACTTTTTATCACTGTTAGGGTGAGCCAGGGCCTTCAGGACTGGCAGGTCTGCCTGGTCTTCCAGGAGAAGATGGAGCCCCTGGACAAAAGGTTGGTTCATCTCTGTCTGTAGTCTACCTCCTTCCCTCCAAGCATTCCTACTGCTCTCCCTGTGCTCATACCCAGACCTGGAAGAGAGAGTGGAAAAGCACCACACTTTTCAGTGAAAAGAATTCTCTTTCAAAAATACTTTTTTAGGGAAAACTTTACTTTTTCTACTTTTTTGGGGTGGGGCATTGTCTTATATTGCTTACAATTTTTGGCTTTTTAAAAATCCACTAAAATGTCTATGGGAAACCTTTCTGGCCTTCTGATCACATTACTCTCCTAGAATCCGAAACCCCAATATTTAAGATTATGTAATCAAAGTGTTCAGCCATCACTAAGGCTGCTTCATGCATTCCACCTGGAGTTTTATACTGCATGCTTCGGAATGTGGGAAGAAAATCCTGAACCCATCTGACATCAGTGGGAGTTTTGTCATTGACTCTAAAAGGCCTGTGATTTTAATGAACTGATTCAAGGGAACACAGAGTTGATCTTGCACCATATCTATGCAATGCTATGAAATGCCCCTTTGATTTTTCTGTTCAAGGGTGAACCAGGATTACCTGGTCTTAGAGGTCCTGAAGGTGCTCCAGGGATTGGAATACAGGGGGAAAAGGTGAGAATTTCTTACTAAAGATGTCATTCAAAATTGTAATATTCCACGAATAGGTTTGTCAAAGCCTTGGCTTTTTTTGTAAGTAACAAAAAATATTATTCTGGACTCACAGTTTTATTTTTGGTGTAACTATTACAGCCTAATAATCCACTGGAATACCAGCTTTCCCTTTACAAACTCTATGCTATTCTCAGCTTTTTCTTCCTGGAAGTGTAAGCTGGTCAATAAGACAGGGCATTGTGATCAATTGATTGGCCCTATTTGCCTTAGAATCCAAAAAAAAGTACTACCAAGTGAATTCTGTTTTCCTGGTTTGATTATTTTTCTTACATAGTATCTTTCTAATGTAATAACTTACTTTCCAGCTGCAAAGATTCAATCTTTAAAATTCCTTTTGAGTTGTTTTTTTTTTCCCCCAGTATTCACTGGTAAGTCAATTAATTTAATTTTTGATTAAATCTACGTAGTTGTAACTGTACAAATCCAAAACTGGACAATTACTGAGCAGAATTAACTGACTTGCCAGTGAAGGCAATAGGAACAGCTCATGTGCACCACTTACAAGATAGATCTTTGCACTGACATTTACACTTAACTTCAGTTAGCACATTCTTATAATAATAATTCTTAATATTATTTGGTATGTGTGACATGTCTTCTCCATTATTGTAGGGAGATCAAGGTCAGAGAGGAATACGTGGATTAACAGGACCAACAGGAGTGCCTGGACCTCCTGGAGCTAAAGTGAGTTTATTACTGTGTTATGTGTGTAAAATAGACTCCCAAAACTGTGCTTTGTTCCAGATCTCAGAAAAAACTGTTCCAGGATTAACGTGCTTCATTAAATAACTATAATAAAAAAAAACAAACTTCAGCTAACACTTCTCTTAGCAAGACACACCATGGTCCCTATAAACAGCTAGAAGCATTTTTTAAAAAACTTTGCCTTTACCACATTGCTTCCCTGTTGGTTTACAAAAACTTAAGGTATCTACTGGTATTTTTTACTGAAATATTTGGGAAGATAGTATTGTGTATGGAATATACATATGTGACAGGACTTTATTTTCCCTTACACTGACTCATGGCTGATATTCTTTTATGAATTTGGAGTTTCCCTTAAAACACTCAGTACTCACTGAAAATGAGAGAAGAGCTACTCTAGGTTTCATCTCCAGTTTCTTAGTAAGTCTTTTGCTATTTATTCACACAAGAATATTTCCACATAAACTGAAAAAGAGGTAAAAAAGTACACTGAAAGGACTTTTTCAAAAAATGTAATCTAACAGAAAAGTATACATGTTCTCAGTATACCTACAGAGCTGGGCAGGAAGTCTTGAGTGCTGTATGACCAAGTCTCAAATACACTCAGAAAGAGGCCACTAATAGCATCTGTTTGTGCAGTGACTGAGAAGGATCTCATTTCCATTGAGAGAACAGAGTATGCTTGTTATCAGTTCTTCAAATAGATAGATATTCGACATAGAATTGGAAATTAGAAATTCTAGTAGAATTTTAATGGCATATTGTAAATTGTGGCATAAATGTTTTCCATGTGAGATGGTCATGCTCACTTTCAGAAAAATCCAGTGATTTTTCTCTCCTTCCTTCACTGCAGGGAGAACCTGGTGCACCAGGACGTCCTGGAATGCCAGGTCCTCCTGGAAGAGCCGTGCCTGGGCCAAAGGTAACATCCAGATTGCAGCTCCTGGGCCTATAAACCCAGGGTGAAAACTGAAGTAGGCTATGCTAATACTTGTTAAAATTATTTCAGCCTTATAAGGTCAACTAAAACTTCTTCTTTCCTATGAATAGAGTTCTGGATTATATCCAGTTACCACAGTGCCCTTATATTAACAGTATGGCAGCTTGAGGTGTGGCCTACTTTGTTGATTGCTTTATTTTGAATAACCTTGGATATCAAAATACTTTTCTTTATTCTGCTTTTGGGTTTTAATGCTTGCAGTAGCAATAAATAAAATTAGTTACTTACTATGTTTGATATATATAAATTTGTATAACAGAAAACCAGCCTGTGATTAGAGTTTAATAAAACACGTAACAGTATTTATTTTCTTCATTGCAGGGTGACATTGGGTTACCTGGTCTTGCTGGACCAGTTGGAGAACCAGGTTTTGGACTTCCTGGGGCAAAGGTAGCTTCTAAGTTGCTAAACTAATTTCTGATAGAACTGTGAAATAAGGCAGGAGGATTTCAGTAAAGTAACAAAAATCTCCTAGGATGGCCAAGTGTTTCACGGTTCTTAACAAATGTGTCCTACAACTCTGTCAGAGTATAAAGATTTGCAGAGGTAGAAAACCATGGATGGTCCATCTTCCAGTTTCTGTGAACCATAAGCTGATGGCAGAGAACCGGGAGAAGAATGACTGTTTCTAATTGATTAGAAGTGAATTGAGAGAAGACACCTGATTACTGTGCTTACAACAGCCTACATCTCAAGTACAGTTACTTTTTCTCATCCAGGCTCCTTTGCTTCATTCCTAATTTTGACACATGATAATCTGTAGACTCCAAAAAGGTCTCAGGACATGGGCCACGCTGGCACTGTGGGAAGAAATGCCTTAAGTAGTGCCAGAAGAACATGAATAAGTAGCTAAGGATTTCCCTCTAGCACTTTTCTAGTATCGCCTCAGTGGTACCTAGATTCAACTTTCATAATCTATTCTTCATTCCAGGAATGATTTTGTCTGAACACCAAGAAACTCAGGACATATAAACCTGTGTTTCTCAAAATACACTGGATCCTGCTTGCCCCTCTCCACTTTTTCTTTTTTTAGTGAATTTGGCAGTGCTTTTGTTCTTCGAGTGAACTGAAGGTAGTAAGAGAAGCATGAGAAACACATAACAATCTCTATCCCTTTTTGATCAGTTGGCAGTTTTCAGGATCCTTACATTTATTTTCATCGGGAGGAGATTATGATCATGGAATCATGTACTTTTCTGGTATAGTCCAGTTAATTCAGAGAACTGCATGTTGTCCCATTTCTGGGGATCCAACAGGAATCAATCAACAGGAAGAAAGCCCTTTGCTCAGAGTTGCAAGTCTCTCTCCCTCAGCCTTGAGTCCCCAGAGCTCTTTCAGCTGGGTGACACTGCCTGTTTCTGTGACTACATTCTTCACTTTTTGCTGGCTTTGTCAGCATAAGTGGTTCATCCTCAGACACACATCTGCACTTAACTGTACAGGGGAAAACCTCTTATAATCTCATTTTTTAAAATTATTTTTGAATTATTTCTGCATGCCCACATTTTGCGTAGCTACAGGGACAAACACAGACTTGATCCTCCATTCAGCTGTAACTTAGCATTTCACTGCGCCATCCAGTGTGGCTGGGAGGGTTAAAGTCCTTTTAGTTTTTTTGGTAAATCTGTTCCTGAATAATCCAGCTGTTTGCATCCATGAAAGAAGCTTAATTATACATCTCCTATAGGAAGCTCCTATTCGAAGCTTTAATGAGGTTCCACAGCATTATAGGAAAATACAATTCTAGAACAAATTATTATAAAATTACGATAAAAATATGGGGAATGCAACTAACAGAATTTCTTCTTATATGTAGGCCACAGATGACAACAGACAGGGCTCTTGAAAAATATTGAAATTAGTGACTTAGAAGTGAATGATCGTGTAAATCCTGAGCTGTTACTGTTATAATCCAGGATTAAATAAACCTAAAATAATAATTTACATAGTAAAATACATTAGGAGATAAACAGACAGAAAAAATCAATTTACAGTATATTTACCACAGAAGTTTCACTTTCCTGGAAAATTTCCTGCTAATCACTGTACTGGCATTCACTCAGAGGTTTTTCCTGCCTTCATCAGGGTGACCGAGGCCTTCCAGGACCCCCCGGGCCCTTTGGCCCAAAAGGAGATGGTTATCCCGGCCCACCTGTAAGTTTATAGACTTTTTTTTATGTGAATTGGGAACAAATAAGTGCTACATGTAAGTGATTCGCCTCTGTGTCTGACATCCTAGGAAAGATTTCTTGGTCTAAAAGCCTACAAAGACTCCTCAACTGTGGAAATGCATTTCAGCATAGAAGGAAAATCTCTCTCTGAAATAGTGCAAGACCTTCCCTGTCACCACTTCCCTTGATTATGCAATGCAGAACAGCTTTGGCAACTGCCTCTCCAGATTAGACTCCTCTGTCTTCAAACACTTGCAAGCCCCCTGCATGGCATCAACACACGTGAAAACGCCACTGACACCACTTCTGGCTTAGTAGAGTAAAATTTAACCAATTGTAGACCACCAAGAGACAATATATTAAAGACACTACCATACAAATATTAACAAAAGCACATAGTCAATATAACTGTAAATTAAATGTATGTTGTCTGTGTATATAATTTTAGGGCTTGCCAGGTCTCCCTGGGATTCCTGGTGAACAAGGTCCAGATGGAGTTGGACTACCAGGACCTAAGGTACAGACCTTAACTTCTAGAAAAGCAAATGCATATGTATATATATATATATATATGTATGTATATATGTATATATATATATATATATGTATGTATGTATGTATATATGTATATATATATATATATGTATGTATGTATATGCTACTTTGTGGAGATCTAATTCCTACTTATATGTCACAGTCAGAATACCTATTTAGTCCAGCTTTAAGTACTTGGTCAGTATATAAAAGATAGATCCCACAGAAGCTTTTCAATTTTCACTTCAGAACTCATCCTGATGCACATTGCAGGATTACTGTCATTATACAGGCATTTGAAGAATGGACTGCAACTATTTAAACATGTTTAATGTCTCTTAAAAGGACATGCATCTCTTTTCCACTGACTTCAAACCCCTAGGTGTCTGCAGACACTGATAGGAAAAAGCTAGAACAGTGTCAATTTGAACACGGAGTGTGATTCAGCTGACAGCAAGTAAAATCTTTGTGGGTTTTTTGTTTTCTTTTCAACATGGGAATTGTAATTCCTGTGTAACTCTGCACAACTGGCTGTACATGTTTTGAATATGTTTAGAGCACTAGCTGTTTATCCCCAATAACTTCCTTGTCCTGCCTGCCGTATTCATGAGTCAGCATTGTTTGGACTTGCACCTTGTTGTTCAGTAGTTCTCTTCTCTTTGTCCCATTTGAGTATAAGCAGTGCTGGGAATTCTAGAGATAAATTAAACTTTTGTATTCATTACTTATTTCTTAAAGTATCGACTTTCAGGGTGATCCCGGTATTAGAGGACCAGTTGGCCTCCCCGGTCCCCCAGGTGAAGGTTTGCCAGGACCAAAAGTAAGAGATTTAACAATTATGTCTCCCTTTGTCTTTTTTCTAAAAAACAAACAAAGTACACTGTAAAAATGCACAGATGTGCATAGACATCCACATGTTTTCCGTCTTCACTCTTCACTAGAAACAATTAATCGAACCTATAATCTTTATTTTGTAGAAAATCAAAAGTGTTTCTGGTGACTAGCCATAAACCATAGCCTTCTTCCAGTTGCATATGATAAAGTGATAACCTTGCAGTGAAGATCAGTGACAAAACATTTAGCTCCTGCAGGCATTAGCTGCAACTGAGTAGCAAAAGTTTCTTCAAACCTGGCATTGGTCAAAATTAATGGCCTGGCAAGCACTTGGTGTGTCTTGCCCATGCTATTGTTACAGCTATCGGCATACTGTTGAGTTCCTCCAGAACGAATTCTTCTTTTTTACTGTACAAATCTAATAAACATATAATGACCAATATAATGATCAATCCCTACAAAAAAAGGATTGTTTCTGTAGTTATAATACACACCATGACAAAGGCCTGAAAATAATTGTAATTATAAAAAGAGCAATTTTCACTTTGAAACTTCCCAAACTGGAGACTCTTATGCTCCTATAGCTCAGTTTTAAAAGTCTACTAACCCAAAAGAAATGGTTTAGAATGTAAATGTAAAGGAACTCAACAAAGTCAAATGCAAAGATTATGCAACATATTAATGTGTTACCTGCACAATGTGTCTAATTGGTCCTGGAGATTCAGTTCACACTGGTACGAAGACCACGTCCAGAGCAAAGCAGTGGTGAAGCACTTCCCTAGCCAGTACTAATCCCGAGGACTGGCATGTGCACAGTATCCTTACAAATGAGGAAAGAGAGAATTTCTTGCAGGGATACTGGAAAAGCAATAAAGGCATAAAATTAATATTGTTCTATGTGGATTTTGATTGCTTCCTATAAAGTATGGAATGGAAACATTTTCTCTAGTTTTTCTTTTGAAAACTAGCTTATGAATTAGCAACAAGTATTTATGTGCAATGCCACATTAGTATGTATTCCCATAGGTCTTACTGTGTATTGGTGATGAAAGATAACAAAACAATAATAATCCTCTCTTAAATCTTAATTCAGTCCCCAAGGTCCCTCAAATACAATTCATCCTTCAACACAATGTATATCTCTCTCAGTAAGGTTATTCATGTTCAGTAAGCATTAAACCAAGTGACTCCTTTGAAGTATAAACTGGATTTTAATAATAAAGGCTGAAAATAGTCTTTGTCAGATAGAGCTATCTTATCTTCACTACCTGTAAAAAGAAATGTCTAGTAGAAGATGGACAAGAAATTACATGGTGGTATAACAATTGATTGTGTGTTTTTATTATGACTATTCTCTAGGGAACCATAGGACGCCCAGGGCCACCTGGTTCTCTGGGACCTCCTGGTGAAGGTATTCAAGGAACTAAGGTAAAAAGGCTCCATGTCTTCAATATTTTACCTGTGCTGAGTGGTCAATCTGACCATCACAGCATTAAGGAGATTTCACATAGTTTTTTATATGAGGAGAGCCTCAGGCTAGAAAATGAGAAGGATAATGGGAGCACGTACAAAATATGTTCTGTTCCTCCTGCTGTGAACAAGCCCAAGCACGTGTGTGTTGAGGGAGAAGGAAGGAACTTTTATCAGTTAAAGATACCTTTATGAAATCAAAAATACCATTTCCTCTTCCTCAGCTCTCATGCCCATGGAGACAGCCCGAAGAAGATAAATTAATACCATCTATGGTAGAGAAATAGTCTCCATCCTGAATCTATGTGTACTATTAATTTTTCCCTGTAACATGCACTTTTACCCAAAGCATCAGTCAGATGAGACATACTCAAAAGATAGAAATAAGAAAAGGGGAATGAGAAGGAATAAAATGGGATAGAAAGAGGGAACAAATTAAAATTAAAATCAATAATGTGGTTTTTCAATATTATGTATCTTTATACTGAAGAAATATTTGAGAAATATAAGCTAGCTACTACATTGTCTCAAGTGCCTCATACTTGTTAAAATGCAGTTTGAAACACTTTCTCTTTGAACATTTAAACTTAAAGCATGATGAATGATTATAAAGGGTTAATATCACTACTTGGATTATCATTAGGGGGAACAAGGAATTCAAGGAATGCCAGGACCACGAGGCCCCCCTGGAGATGGGCTTTTAGGACAGAAGGTATGATATGTAAATCAGAGATAATGCCCTAGATAGAAAACAACATACTGAAAATACTCATTACAGTCAGCTCTCCTTGAAGGCTTATAAATTCTGTGTAAAGGGAATGGGCATTTGGGAAAACTCCAGATATTAAAAGATTATATTATTATTAGAAGTTATATTCTTTTATTATTATATTTAATATTACTGCCTTTCTTTCACCTGCTATGTAAAATTTAGGGACTACATCAATGTTAAGAAACAGAGAACTTTAGGCTGGTATCAGTTTTTAAATGTGATCACATTGGCTCAGAAAGGCTCTACAAAATACCGTAGTTTACTAAAAATCAAACCAGGACACACGAATTCATGTGTTTGCAATTCCAAGTACTTTTCTGGGCCAAAAGGTTTCTCAGAGTGATATTCTTATTATTTATTCCAGTGACACCCTTGGATTTCTTTTCTATTTCCCTACTGTTATCTTATTTTCTAAGACACATATAATAATTTCCATCATGTAATATCACATGAAACCTCTCTATAGCGTGCATACAGTTGTTTGAGATGGCTCATTGTTCAAACTGCTTCACTAATTTTTTCCCATAAGGATGATTAGCCAATCCTATGTTATTAACGAAATTCACAAAATACTGATTTATTTAAATCTAATGAAGATTTCTGTCATATCAGAACCTGAAAGTGAATTCAACAAAGGCAACCAGAGAGAAATTCGAAAAGTGTAATAAAAACTGACTTATGCTTTCTATCTGCTTATCAACATGGTTTTAAAGGGAGATCGAGGAGCTACAGGTGACAAGGGGAAAAAAGGAGAAAAAGGTGATGTGGGTGACCCTGGTTTATCTGGAGAACCTGTGAGTAACTCAGGTTTATCATAGCTGTTTTCTTAAACCATGTAAAAACAACATCTAAAACATCAGTGTACTGTCAACCTGATTCCCATGGTAAATCCAAAACACAGCACTGAACCAGCTACTAAGAAGAAAATTAACTCTATCCCAGCTGAAACCAGGAGAGCAGTGAAGGACAACTGCCATGTTTCAAGACAAAACTATGCAATTCTATTCTATGGCTAACAAATAACTATAGTTCAGACTTTCCCTCAAAGCTGATGAACAATGAGGGGAGTCAAAATGAAAACTTCTGCTGATGGGGAGGTCCCCAAAAGCACAAGGGAAAAATGTGGTGCTCTTCTGTTCTGAAATTTGCATACTATTAAGTAGGAATATATAAACCCTATTGCTGTTCTTGCCCTGCTACTGGCCCCATTAAACTCACACACGATGAAGCAGAATTGTCATCGTTCAGGGTGTCAGGCAGGTACACAATCTGTTCAGGGAGGAAATCAACAAAACATGGTAGACAAGAAAGCTTTGCACAGATTCTCCCTTCCTAATGTAAACTGACAGTCGGTGATCGAGTGGGTGACTTGAGGTCATCCAATTCCCTTAAAACACCACCACTTTAGGAAGTTGCAGATACTGAATGCACAAGGTAGTATCACACAAACACCACTTTTTCTAGCCAAAGTTCCCATTAGCCAAATATTGTTCAAATAATGGTATTGATGAAGTCATATTCTGAATTACAATGTTACTAATTAATTGCAATGCTTAATTAACAATCACTGTTACAGGGCAAAACTGGACCAAAGGGAGAGCAAGGCCTAACAGTAAGCAAATTCCATTATTTAAATCCCCTCATGGCAAGATATAAACAATACTCGATCCCATCAGATGAAACATATCCCGTTGATTATTTTGGAAGGAGCTCTCTGACAAGAAATGGTCTCAGTAATAACATAGAATGAAACAACTCAAAGATTTCTGATTTTTTCTCATCTACTTTATATGGAAATGGTGATTTTAGGCATTGTCCTGCTATGTGTTCTTTTACAGTTAGCATTAGATGACCCAGGTGTGCACTTGATGCACAAAGGATTTTTTACAAGTATTTAAGATTATAAAGAGCAAGGATCATCATGGTCTGTCATGCTACAAACTTAATGATATTTCTGCTAAGCCTGAACTGCACTTGACCCAAATTCAGTAAAAGTATGTCAGTGACTACTACTAAGTTTTAAGGAAACTGAGCAGCAATGGTAAAAGGTTGGATTAGAAAGACTGACTCAATGCCAAATGAGTCCTGTCATGCACTTAAAAAAATATAACAAAGGATTGCTCTAATAACAGCAAACATTTTGTTCACCTCACAGAAGGTCTCACTTTTCTGAACAGACATCTCTGAAGGCAGTAACTGTTTTTATTTTTTTCTGATGAAAGCTGGGTAATAGAGTGGGCCAGATGCACCAGGACTCTCGACTCCCATTCTGTATTGGTGCCCTGTCGTACATCACCTCACTACAAGCAATACAATTCCTAAAGTTGGGTCTGTTTCTCCACACCAAATACATTTAAAATGGACATTGTATTATTCAGATACTAAAGTATGAATGATTTTCAGTTTTAATGAGAATGAGTTAATCACAAAACTTTTTTACAATAAGAGTAGTTAACTGTTTTAGATAGAGATTTTTCTGTGTTGTCAAATTAATGATTGTCATTTGCCTATGAAATAGTTTAGTGTAAAATGTAGGGCTCATTCCCCCTTTGGAAGGTCAGGCTTGAAAGTTAAACAGTAAGATTTTTCTAAGTTCCTGTAGGACACAAATATTAATTATAAACAAAATCTTTGTTAGTGTCAATATTATGCATTATTTGAAAGAGGCAAAGTTGTAAAATAATTTCATATTTAATTATTTTCATATCCAGAGAGAAGATATAATTAAATTAATTAAAGAGATATGTGGTAAGTACTCAGGAAATCTTTACATTCAGTTTTTATATTTTCTTTATTACATTTACATTCTTCTCCTTTCCAAAAGGATACCAAGCTGTCATTGTGATCTGCTTTTTTTTTCATTTTTCCTTTTCAGGTTGTGGTATTAAATGTAAGGAAATTCCTATGGAGCTTGTGTTTGTGATTGACAGCTCTGAAAGTGTGGGACCAGAAAATTTTGAGATTATCAAAGACTTTGTAACTGCTTTAGTAGACAGAGTAACTGTAGGCAGAAATGCTACCAGAATTGGCCTTGTGTTGTACAGTTTAGAAGTTCAGCTGGAATTTGGTCTGAACAAATACACAACTCGACAGGATGTTAAGCAAGCAATTAGGAAAATGCAATACATGGGAGAAGGCACTTACACAGGAACTGCTATTCGTAAAGCAACCCAGGAAGGATTTCTCGGTGCTCGGGCAGGAGTGCGGAAAGTTGCTCTTGTGCTGACAGATGGCCAAGCAGACAAGAGAGAAGCTGTAAAACTGGACGTGGTCGTTCGAGAGGCTCACGCAGCAAACATCGAAATGTACGCAATAGGAATTGTAAACACTTCAGATCCAACACAGGCCGAGTTTGTGCGTGAGCTAAATCTGATCGCTTCAGATCCAGACACAGAACACATGTTTCTCATTGATGACTTTAACACCCTTCCAGGTGTGTTCATTCAAGTTTTATTCTGCATTGTATCCGATGCTTCTCAGAACAGGGCACGGTGAGGGGAAAGCACTATCTTTGTGGATATGTTATGTTTTGATGCTAATCAGGATTAGTTACAAGGTGCAAATTAGGATAGAGATTCCCTTCTTTTAAGGAGTCACATTATAGGGCAATGATTCAACATGCCAACAGGGGGTGTCACCCAGTCTAGGAAAACAGCTGCTTAAACTAGTTTTCTAAGCTGAATAAGTGCTCATGCACTGCACATCTGCTGGACTGTAAGTCAGAATTAAATGCATTGTCATAAATTCGACTTGTTCACTTCCCTTTTTCACCGCATTGTTCACATGAGCAAGGTAAGCAGTTATTTTCCCATTACCAGCTAGTAGTTGTTATTAAGCTTAGATGAACACCTATAAGTAAGTTCATTGTATTTCGAAACATGTAGAGGACTTACATGCTGGCAAATCCGTGACCAAAAAAAGCTACAGCGCAGAGAGTCTGGAATAATCTTCTTAGAGGCATATAAACAATCCAGAGGAGTACTGGATTACATGTGAATTACTGAGGTATATAAATAATCTATATTTTAAAAATTCATTGAATATCTCAGTATGATGTTTTTTACTTTCTTTTTTTTAAACAGCTCTGGAGTCCAAATTAGTAAACCAATTTTGTGAAGATGAACATGGTACCTTAATATACAACCGTAATGGAAATGGTGCAACTATAAGTGGTTCATATTTCCATTCAGTATCTCCAAGTTCTTTATATTACACACTTCAGAACCACAATGTTAATAGACAACCACTTTCAGCACAGACACCTGGAGTATCTACAGTAGAAAGTCCTCTGAGTCTCGGTGATCTTCCTCATCCATTAGCTCCGGTATGAAAATTCAGCAGACTTTAATGAGCAGAAGTTTAAAATATATATCCCTCTGTGCTAGCTGATGTAGTATGTAACCTTCCCCTTACTTTTCTGCCCGACAGGTACTGTAATAGCTCCTTTAACTCGGTATGCTCAGAGCTGGTTGTTCTGAGTAAGAGTTCTGATGTGGCATGAAAACTATAATTTATAATTATTTATAATGTAATACATAATTTACAAGTACTGTAATTTAGTCCTGATACTGTTACAAGAATTATCGTTCCTTTGTTTAATGCAGGAATATTTGTGCCACAGCATGAAACATAACATTATTACACTGTTAAAATTAAGTCTAAGAATTGAACTCAATTGTAGACTATAATTTTAAGTTTATAAACAAAATTCTGTAAAGGTCAAATAAAAAAACCATATATCTCATATTTAGGTATGACAACTTTCCTGGTAAACCAACCAGGTGAAATTAAAATTCTGGTTCTTAATACTGAAGTCAGAGTAAATGAGAAAGAATAACATTAGAAAATCTCTGGGTCATGAAGGGCTTGTTAATTTTTGAAATGCTTCACAGTATCTGGAAAACAAAGAAAATCAACTGCTTATTTCAGACCAAAGTACCTCCTGTGGTAGTATATGAAGCCTATGAAGAGGAAGAAGAGGAGGAAGAGTCACCCTTCCTAACAGCAGACACTAGAGGTATTTTTATCATCATTCATTTCTTTATCTTCATTTTTGGCTGATCAAAAATCAACATCTTATTGTGTTTCTTTTCACTCGCAGCTGTGGTACCATTATTGCCATCTAAACAATCACCACCCAAGAAAGTGATGACATCACCTCTTTCAACTGCAGGACTCACACCAAGACCAGGTTATAGATCATAACTCGTTTCTCATTTTGTTCCCTCTTATCCTGATGCTAATTTTTAATAAGGCTTTAAATCAGAGTAATTTTGTTCTACTCTCTGAAGATTTTGTGAGTCCGTGATGTGGAAGAGAATCCATTGCAGGGTTTTATAACAGATCTCGTTGCCGTTCTTGTCTTCCCAAGTTCCAAATCCCACTGCTCCACTTATGGCAAAAGCAAGGTTATCTTTAATCTGAGAGGAGCTCATGAATGGCATCAAAAAGGGAACATAGTGCTCACTGAGGTGGGCCAGGAGCAGGTTATTTGTCAGCCAAGAAGGGGTAGTCTATGGAGATGGGAGGCTTCATTAAAGACAATGATTTCAGCACTGGACAGAAAAAATAGCTTTCTCCTTCAGAGGAGAGGAGAAATAGGAAAAAACAGTGTTTAGTCATTTGAAGAAAAGTATAATAATTAGCTGACTACTCAAAGGATTGATTCTTTTCATTAATTCTTTGGACATGAAACGCCCAAATGTATTTTGTTCATCATTTGGGGGATTTTGAGTTCCAGTAATAGTGTATTATGATGGGAGCATCAGAAGAGAGCAATAGAAACATGTTCCCATGCTTCCTGGGAACACTGGCATGGCTTATCTGCTCCCTGGCAATATCTTCCCCAAACCCCCCCCCCCCCAAAAGTGACAAGGTACGAGTTGCCAAAGACAAAATATTGGTGTCACAACACTAAACTTAACAGAAAATTGTTTTCTAATGGTATTATTAAAGTGAGTGAAACTAGATTAGTATGTCATGGTCCTCTTATGCATATCTGTAGGAGTCACTAGACAAATAGGCCTTACATTCAAACTTATGTACATAACTACTACCATTGTATTAGATAAGTAACACCAATATCTTACAAAAGCAAGACTAAAGTTTTATATTCTTCGCACTATTTTAATGTCTCTTCTTCAAACTACAAAGGGAACTAACATGCAGCAGAACGACAATGATACTTATGATTTGAAAACAGCATATGCAACTACCTTACAGATCTTGGGCTTACAATTTCAGATTGCTCACAAGACTGGTTGCACTTAGATTTCAAACAGTAGATTTCAAAATTATCATATTCATATTGTTTGCTCTTTTGGTATATAGAACCATAATGCTATTATTTCTGGAATTACTAGAACCATGCCAGTATAGGAATAGTTTAATCAACCTACTAAAATGGACTTGTAACTTGCCTTCAATACTGACATCTTTACAACTAAAAGTGAGTCTTAAACCGTTGTATAACATTACCAGGAAAGAAAAAAAACCAACAAAATCAGAGTTTAAAAGGTAAAATCTATGCAATACAACTGACTTTTACAAATGGAATTGTTTCTATTCCTCTTTTTTCTTTATTTTAGACAGTATCCTGGACCTCCGGTGCAAGTTAAGGTTGGATCAAGGGCCATGCCGTGTTTATATGATAAAATGGTACTACGATAAACAAGCCAACGCTTGTGCTCAGTTTTGGTACGGTGGCTGTGATGGGAATGCAAACCGCTTTGAGAGTGAAGAGGAATGTAGAGAGGCTTGTGTATTTTCTTCTGGAGGTAGGAATTCATTTCTACATTAAAAATGAGCAGGTTGAAGCTATTGATTGTTTGACTTTGTTATTATTTATCCAGCCTGGTATGTAAAATCAAACCAACTAATTTATAACTTTATGAACTCATACATGCACAAACTAAAAAATTGTCTACCTATGCAAGCATACTTTAATTCTTTTTGCATATAGCATATGATGTAGTGCTTATGTAACAAAATAGCAAATTTTCCGCCGTATCAAGAGTACAAAAATTCTTTTTTACTAATTTATATTAAGATCAATATAGCATTTGCCATAGCAATTGCCCTTCTTCCACCAAGGTCTTTAAATACTAACATTGTACAATCATTAACTACACTTCATTTTAAATTACATATATGGCTTTGGAAAGCAAGCCTTAGTCATTAAAATTATGTCATTTCTTTTCTCTCTGTTACAGAAATCTGATATTTGCCAAGGACTGTGCAATGAAGACTTCACTTCTCTTAAGCGAAACTATTCTCACAAATAATATTTTAATATTTCAAGCATATTTCCAAATTACATGCAGAGTACTACTCAGTAGAGATACACCAATATGCAGATACAGCAGTACAGATACAGCAAATGCATCAACTTATGGCCTACATGCTCCCTGGGTCATAAGACAGGGAGGTGGATAAATTACCCACCTTTCCTAACCATATCACATTTAATCCTTTTTTCAGTAAACTCTCCTCAGATTTTGTTAGCTAGCCAAGATCCATGACAACTACAGTTAAAACACACCCACACTTTTCTATGAGTGAATATCCCAATATCTGGCATCACTAAATTGGGTTAGTTCATGTCTAAAGTGGTCCTTGCTATGTGTTTCTCTTCTGAACGTCCACCCTAATTTTTAAATGCATTTTAATATTTTCATCTTCCTTAATTAACCATTTAAACTTATGTTTAAAACATTAAATGCAACATAGTTTATTGGCTGCCACTGTGATATTGCTTTTTACATTTACATCTGCATATATATGTTGCATTTCCTTAATTAAAATACTTGAAAGCTTGTTTCTAATAAAACATTTCTGGTTTTACTGCCAGGACAGAAAATGGATAATGGTATCTTTACAGGACTAAAAACTTAAAGCTAAATTAAATTACACTTAGTGTCTCGTGCTTCTGATGATGGATTTCTGCCACAGCCCCTAACAAGACCCAACACCTCAGATTAGGCACTCCTTCATATGAAATTCAGTGATCATTTTAGGTTGGGTTTGTGTTTTTCTCTTTTTTTCCTGAGCAAATGGTAACGTCAAGCATATCAACAAAAATGGAGCTTGGCTTCAAGCCAAACACTCTGCATCCCTTATGCTTCCAGAGAGCCTGGTGTGCATCCCGCCAGGGAACAGCCCAGGCACAGGCACTTCCCACCTGGTACTCCCTTTACTCCATCCAGCTTGTGTCACCTTCCAGATGGGTACAATGGGCTCCTCGCCAACCCAGGGACCAGCTCCAGGGAAAGAACTGTCAAAAGGACGAGTTTCTTCCCACAATAAGTACTTATTTTGAGTAATTTGTGTATTTTAAAGTGGTAGGGTACTGCAATTAAAATTGGCTACATACAGTTTTCACATTTAATATTCCAAATCGAAAATGACGCATCCCCTCTGTTTTAAAATAAAACCAAACCCACCAAACTCACGCTGCAAAGACTGTACTTTGCCGACATGCGAGGATTTCACACGGTTTAAATTTTAGCGCCTCAGGCGCGTCGAGGGCGGGGCCGGAGGAGGGGGCGGGAGGGGGCGCGCGCTGCTCACGTGCGGCGCCGCAGCCAATCCCGGCCGCCGCGGGGGCGCGAGGCACACGCACCGTACGCCCCCCCGCCCCGTTGCCGGGGCAGCGCGCGGGCTCGGCGGGGCGCGCGGCAGCCATGAGCGGGGTGCTGGACGTGCTGTGGGAGGACAGGGATGTCCGCTTCGACATCTCCCCGCAGTGAGTGGCCCATCCCGGCCCGGCCCGGCCCGGCCCTGCCCGCAGCGGGGCTCTCGGGCCCGCCCGGCGCCGGTCATCGCCGAGTCTCCGCGGCTTGAGACCGGCCGCCATCAGGGGCGCGGTGCACGCCGGGAGCGCCCCCGTGTGGCGGCGCGGCAGGGGCGCAGTGGGGCGAGGGGTGGGAAGGAAGGGGCGGCCGCGGAGTGCGGGGCGTGGCACTGGTCACCGTTCCCATTCTGTACGGAAACAAACAACCCGAAAGTTTGGAGTGAGGGAAGAGTGCGCTTTTCCCAGCTGAGCTTTTCTGGCACTGGGAAGTGGGCCCGAAGCGAATGCGTGTGTCTGAGGGGACGGTGGCGTTCGCTGGTCACCAGGATTAGGTATCCCTGCCGTGGCTTTGGCATCCTGAACTCAGGGAACGGGGCGCTGGCTCTGCAGTATCTCACAAATCCCCCTCCTAATAATGCATTTCGTTTCTGCCCTGCTGTGAAAGTGAAGAGTTTTGGCTATTTTTCACAATACGATGAAAATACAGAAGAAATTCACACTACATCTGTTATGTAATTAAATGGTTAGACCACTTAAATAAAGCAAAATAATAATAATATAAACAACAAACAAAAAAACTCACCAAAAAAAATCATTTGTGGAAAAGTCTGAGCATTTCACACGTCCTTATATATCTTTCTTTTGCTGACATCTGTTCTTTCCTGAGCCTAGTTCCACTCCTTATGACCTAAAAGTACATAAAGAGGTAACAAGCTCTATCCTTTAAAAGTTCTGTCAATGCAATTTTTCTTTCCCATTTCCACACACCTCGCTATTTTAGGGCTTGGTCACACTTGTTATGTAATTATTTATTTACTGTTATAATTTAATAGTAGAGGTATTACTGTTTTTCATCTGTGAGATGCAATGATAATTTCAGGTATATATAGTTGATTTATGTGTATGTGTGCATATCTGGATTTTTCACTGCCTGATGGACTGAGCAGAAAACAGAAAAAGTGAAGTAGGGAAATAGAAGTAGCCTTATTTTTGGAGGATTATTTTTCATAGGGTAATTCTTTTTCTCTTTTAGACAAATGAAAATGAGACCTGGAGAGGTCCTTATAGACTGCTTAGAGTCTGTTGAAGATACCAAAGGAAACAATGGAGACAGAGGTAACTGCATACTCAGGGAAATTGTAAACTTTCTACTATTGACCAATACAGCAGCTTCATGGAAAGCTGTCAGGTTTCCACTGAACTCATCATCAGTGGTCTGTTGCACAGAAAAGATCCTGCTTATTTCACAGATCTGCCTTGGAGTGTTTTTAGATGGGATTTCTTGTTCAGAGTTACAGGAAGATGATAGTCTTGTCTTAGAATTTGCTTAGAATTGAAAGGCTTATAAGAATAATCCGTTTATAAACATTGTGGTGATCTTCTGCTGTAATCCTCTTTAAGGCTTAATTTTCCCCTCACAGAGTTAAAGTGAATCATTAAGGAATATGTAGTGGGCAAGGGCACAGAGCTGCCAGCGTGCTGAGATGACCCTTCCTGGGTCGGATGTGCTGCTCCACAGGGTACAGAATGGAGTAAATTTGCATATGACATAAAGGGGTGAGGTTATCCATGAAGACAGCTGTGATAGTTAACTCACCGCCTTCCCCTTCTCTTCCTCAGAGCAATTCTGCACTGCCTCTGTCTGCATTTTGACTATAAGTGTGTGGATTGAAATCAATTATTGTTCTTGGGTTGATTTTGAGGAACACTGGTATACATTATAGGTTGTTTCATTTGTTCCTTGATGGATTTTCTCTCCTAGCATATGGAAAAAAAAAAAAAAAAGTGTTTAGTGATTTTTCTGGTGGGTTGTCCTGTGCTTTTCTTCTTTTTCCTATCAAGGAGAAGGAGTATTCTGGTGTTTCAAAGCTAGAGGTGCAACAGAACAGAACATTTAATTTAATAGAAGTTATTCAGGTTAAAAATATCTCCACTCTTTATCTCCAGGTAAACTGCTTGTAACAAATTTGCGGATCATATGGCGCTCCTTGTCCTTGCCCAGAGTCAATCTCTGTAAGTATCATCTCAGGTTTCCTTTGTGGTGGCTTGCTATTCCTTCACAAAATATTGATTCCAGTACAGAATAGTAAAGTATAGCTCTGTTGCTCTGTAAAGTCTGAAATAAACTGTTACTAATTAATTTATTTATAACATAGGAACTGAGATAATAATTCAAAGCAAATAGTAATGTTCAATATTCTTTATTAATTTCACAGAACAGAAGTTGAAGTGTAATTCAGACATATTTTTCATTTGGTCTATGTGGGATTCACTTGTTTTTCTAGAAAGAACCAAAAATTGGAGTTTCTTCACGCGTTGTTTTACTTGTACCTCTTGTTGCCACCTGTTTATTCACATTCTGTATTTTCTTATTCCTTCCCCACAAGTACCAGCCTTTCCAATGTTACTGTTGTAAGCTCTGAATTTTAATTGTATGAGTAGCTAGTGGGTCTACTTGTATTTAATTTAATGTGCTGAAACAGGAATAGGATGCAGTTACTTTGCACCCAAATTATTTCCAGTGCTCAGTGAGGAATCCCCTTTGGAAATATTCAAAACTTGATTAGACAGTACCATAAGCAGCCAGATGGAGTTGGTCCTGCTTTTGACTGGACGACCTCCCCAACCTCCTTTCCAGCTTAAATTAGTCTTCAGTTTTGTAATAAGGGCCCAGACCATCAACCACAAGGTGTAAATCTCACAAATAGCATCCAAAGCTGTTCTACAAAATTCAATATTGTGATTCATAATTTTGACTATTATTTTTCTTGTTCTCAAAACAGTTGTTTTTTTCTCCCCTAACTTTTAAGCTGTCGGTTACAACTGCGTTATAAATATAACTACAAGAACTGCCAACTCAGTAAGTTTCAAGAAATACTTTTTAAAAAAATAAAAGAAGCTGTAATTAGTTGTTTATATTTACTGCACTATATTAACAATAATCTGAAAGTTTATTTGCACTAACAGTAGTAGAATAGTAATGAAAGTTGACTTTTAAAAGTTGAGTGTTTCACATTTCTATAGGAGGGTGGTTTAGTTTGTAAGGGATTAAAACTCATGTAATCACACTGTCTGGTGATTCTTCTTCCCTCTAGGTAAGTCAAATACGTTTTTTGTCTAAATTTAACAAAGGTCTATAGTGGCACTAATTTTGTGCAAGAAAGCTCTCAAATATACAGCCTGTGAAACTATTTGTTTGGCTTGCTGCAAAGACCAGCAGGGAGCTTATGGAGATTCCCTGGGCAGCCACAGGATAACAAACCCAAAAATACTATTTCAGTCATGATATTGCAAATGCATAGCCAGACTTCATTAGTCCTAGCATCAATGAAACTGCTAGTTTCCCAAAAAAAACCTTAGTTCTGTTGAAGACAGCAGTAGATCAGTGGTAGAATCAGGATTAGACCTGAATATACACTATTTAGAATAATAAATTAGAAAATATCTGAGGATTATTTATTGCTTGTACAGTTGAGCTACTATATTGACAAAATGTAAGATTTTTTTTTTTTTTTACAGAAATTACGAGGGCAGACAGAAGCTCTGTATATATTGACTAAATGTAACAACACCCGGTTTGAGTTCATATTCACCAATGTTGTTCCAGGGAGTCCCAGACTCTTCACTTCAGTCATTGCTGTACACAGGTAGCAAACTCACAATAGTGTTTGATCAGTGAATCAGATATGGGGGATTACAGCTGCTGATGGACACAGTATGTAACTGGCCCTGTTTAACATTCAGAAAACTTTCCTAAAAGAGAACAATCTCTGGAAGGAAGGGAGAGAATGATTGCAGATTTTAGTAGGTAACTGTACATAATGAAAATTGATGTGTATTCGTACCAGTTATTGATCACAGTTTATACACCTTATGTGTGTATAAACTATCTGAACAAATAAAAGTACAAAGGAGCTAATTTCAGGGTGCATTTTCTACCTACAATTTCTGTCTATAATAATTTCCCATAATTTTGGACCACGTAGTGGAAATGAAGAGTTAAAGCCTGATCAGAACTCTAATTTACCACAAAACAGTGTACACTTCCTACCTAAAGATAAATCATCAAAATGAATGTGTGCATAATACATTACCATAGGTTTCTATTTATGAGCTATGGAATACTAACATACATATATTGGATGTTTGTGACTTAACTGGCACTGAAAAATAAAGGATTCCTAATGTCTGTGTGATGCATAGCACAGGACCCAGAGGATATATTTTGCAGTGGAGTTTGGGAGATAACTATCTTAAGGAAGAGGAAGAAACAGTATAGACATGAACAATACAGGAGATCAAAACAATTGTTGAAACCTCCTTTAATTTCATTAAGGAAAGCTGAAAAATAATGGATTATGTTGAAGAAGTTTTAATAGTAGTCTCACCTCTGTGCAATGTGGGGATAAGAAAAGTTTAAAATATACAATATTTCATATCTGTGTTAAAAAGTAAAGATAATAGAAAACATTGAATTGTAATGTGTATTTTTGCAGAGCTTATGAAACTTCTAAAATGTATCGTGATCTGAAGCTGAGAAGTGCACTGATTCAAAACAAGCAACTGAGATTGTTACCTCAAGAACAAATATATGATAAAGTCAATGGAGTTTGGAATTTGTCAAGTGACCAGGTATAGTGAAAAATCAGGCTACATTGACTACAGAAAAGTTAAAATGTTTCAGCTTTATCTAGCAATTGTAGTTTTGTAACCTCAAAGGAATTACCCTTAATTCAGTTCATCAGCTGATGCATGCAGAGAAACTGATCCCATATATTTGCTACTCAGTACAACCAAGTCTCTTTTTGGCAACTTGAATTCTACATGACTTGGCTAATATGCATGGAACTAGATATAAAGTTCCTGTTCAAAAGGAGCTTGAGTCTAAAGCTGTGAATGATCCTGAAAGAAAATAATGTTTCCGAAGTGCTCTGCTCAATATTTGTATGTTTACATGCAGCTTGGACTAAACAGTATCAAGACTATATTTTCTTTGGATTGCAAAAATACTGGAATAGGATTCTTTGTCTTAAACCAAGAAAAAATAAAGACTCTTAAGATAAAAATAGAAAAAATTATTTTACATGGCATTAGTTGGCAAGTATTCCCCAGAGCCATGAAACAAAACAGGAGCTGATATTTCTGTCTGTGCAATTTTAGTCTAGAATAGAAATATGATCCATCCTGACAAGCTAAAAAGTTCTTTCCTCTACATTCCGTTGGCACAGATCTCCTCAGTTCCCGAAGTGTAACCCACATGCCATTATACTTACGCTGTACACCAGTTCCAGATCTGTACAGTTAAGAATGCTCTCAGATGTTTCATGTATTCCCATGAGGTTGGCTGTGCTGTGATTTGATCCTGCTTTGCTGCAGTAGTAGGTACTCCCAGCTATTTTCACTACTCAGGTTCTGTATCCTTTAAAGATTGAATCTTGCTTCCTTGGAATCAATAGAAACATTTTCACTGGTTTTGGTAGGAAAGAATCAGACTTTCCTTGAATTAAATATGAAGTTGTATCTTGCTTGTGTTTGAATGGATAGCAATAATCATCGTGTTTGGAAAAAAAGGCTCTATACTTAAAAGCAGTTCTAACATACCTTTTCTTTAATAGGGAAATTTGGGAACATTTTTTATTACTAACGTGAGAATAGTTTGGCATGCAAGTATGAATGACAGCTTTAATGTCAGCATACCATATCTACAAATTGTAAGTATCTTAAAAGAACCATTTTCATAATTCAATGGTATCTGTTCAAGTCTTCAGTTAAAACTCCCTGTTCACCAAAATTAATATTTCATATCCCACATTGAGGGAGTATTTTAGTCTTACCAGCATCAACCACAGGGTAGATTTTCTTTTCTGTCCAGTTTAGCTGGGGTCTTTCTTGGGCAGGCACAGATGTTGAAAATGGCTTGTATTCCAAATTTTTGAAGTATTAACTATAATGCTTCATGCCACCTACATACACTGGGATTAATGATCTGTGAACCTGATCTTCAGAAATTTACTGTTACCTCTTCTGATACAACACTTTTCCCTGAGGTTCCAGGGTTTCAGATTTGTAATGGTAAATGGGAGGGAATGCTGGTAGCCAAGCTTCCAGAACCAGTAATTGTAGCTAGTACAGTGTAAAAAAAAAAACAAACCAAAACAGAAGAGATATGTATCAAGTAATTACAGAATTTTTTAACAGAAAGTTTTTTACCTCTGTAGCGTTCAATAAAAATGAGAGACTCAAAGTTTGGCTTGGCACTTGTGATAGAAAGTTCTCAGCAGGTAAGAAGCTTTAATAGCCTTTTTTATTGACGACATTTTTAAATACAATATTTCTCTAATTCTGAAATGTTATGGGACTACTTTTAATGTACTTAGAGTGTTCCTTCTGTGGGGGCTTTTGAAAACTTTAAAAAAGTTCTCTTTGCACTGCTTAAAATGTCTCTATGTTAGGGCCAGTATGGCTATTGTGAGTTATGGTTTCTCTAAGCAAAACACTAACAGGCCAGCATGACCAGTTAATAAATGTTAAATACACCATCTTCTGAAAGATTATCTTTGGGATCTAATTAATTCTATATTTAATTAAGACCACTCTTTTAAATATTTTTTCATTGTATCTGTATATCTGGAAGCTTCTTTAATAACATCAAGATGTAACAGACTAAATATCTGCTGAGTAGCTAGAAACAAATCATTATTATCACTTATGAATTTGTCTCACCCTGGTTTGCTTGTGTTTTTCTGTATAAGAAGTTTGTTCCCCTTTTATATAATGGGCTAAGAGTTAAAAGCTAATTTACTTTGTAGAGCAACATTGTAATTTCTTTTATTTCATCCATGATTGAAGTGGCAGAATGAAAAAAAGATAACACAAAAATAAAGATAATGTATTCTCAGTGGGCTGAAAATCGCTATCATTAAACTGGAAATCACTATCAAAGGAAAAAAGTTATTTAAATAATAAGCAACACAAATAAACAAATGATGTCTTTTTTTTCTGTTATATAGAGTGGAGGATATGTACTTGGTTTTAAAATAGACCCTGTGGAGAAACTGCAGGAGGCAGTGAAAGAGATTAATTCACTTCACAAAGTTTATTCAACTAACCCTATATTTGGAGTGGATTATGAAATGGAAGAAAAGGTACTAAATTTATTTAAAATTAGTTACTACTTTGTTAATAGTAACAAAAATATATTAAACATATTAGATACATGGATTTACTTACTACAGTGTTTTAATTTGTAGCCTCAACCTCTTGAAGACCTAACAGTGGAGCAGGTTCAAGATGATGTGGAAATAGAAGCTGATGAACATACAGATGCTTTTGTGGTAAGTGGCTCCACAGAAAACAAAAAAATAAAATAATTCTTCCTTGGTTATTCAAATTTAAGCAATGTACAGCTGTGATCCTCTGTTAAAGATATGCTGCAATGGCAATTTCTATATTTAAACACATCTACATGCCTTTTATTAATTTTTTCTCTGTATGAATTTTTAACTTAAGAACAAACTATTTTTCAAAATAAATATTAGTAGATATTTAAAGGAATAATTTTATTTAGTTTCTCAACACATTAAAATCAGGAATAGCTTGAAAATCAGCAGTGTAATATAATCAGATACATTATAAGAAAACAAGTCCTTCTTCTCTTGGAGCAGATTAATAGATGGTGATATTTATACGCTCAACATTCATCCAGAATTCAAACTTGAAAATTTTTTAGAAATGCAGCAATAATTTTGTATTACTATATATCCCAGTATTTAAGAGTTTCCAGATTTACTGTGCAACCCAATAACACCTGACTGCATGATTGACTAGACAGGTAGACTGCACATATTTTCAAGTATTAGTGTTGACACATTGACAATTGACGTTCTCTTACTAATCTCTGAAATTTGGTAAATTAGCAGGGCTGGCACCAATCTTATTTCCACTGTTTTTAATTTTGCTGTCATTTACTAGTGCAGATAAGCACTTGTCTTTTCCTTTCCCTCTTTCATCACTTCTTGCCTTTTTTTTTTAATTTTTGCACATTTTTATTGAGTCTTCAACATATTTGAAGACACACCTTTTCCTTAAGTGAAGATATGTTTGCTCTACTGATTCCTTTGTCACCTGGATCAAATAATTGTGCTTTGTATATTCTCAAACAAAAACTAGAGGCTGTAAATGATTAGAAAGTGGTTGCTGTAGGAGACATAGGTCATCCAGGACCCAAGAAGTGGCTACCCTTGATGCTGTTCTGTAGGGTCTTATGTAGTTGAGAGCCAGCTGAGCAGGAAAACTCTTTCTTTGCTGCCCCTCACCATCCACAGGGGCAACTGAAGCAAGACTGGGCTCCTTTTGGTAAATAAGATCTAGAACCTGCTAGTCTAGAGATTTCTAGAGCTGTGGATATTTTCAGAGATCTGATATCCTGAAAAGTTTGAGCGTTAATTTCCACACACACGTAAAGGGAAAGATGGTATCTCTCCCACATCTCTTGAGTAAAAAATTTGGTTAATTATTCAGTTATACCGTGTTAATTTCTTAGACTGAGTATGATGTTGACTAATTTTGGTATACATTTAAAGCCAATTTTTGAAATGGAATAATGGACCCTGCTGTACACGAATGAGAACATACCAGGTTGCTGTCAGTTTGTCTTCATATATACATTTTTTCCCCCATAAAGCGTTTGTCACTGTAACAAATGTAATATGAAAATGTTACCATCTAGAAATCTTTGTTTATTATGATGGAAAATTCAAGGATTGGTATTTAATGAAAAATGACATAATCACCAACTCCTGTTAGCACTGTTCTGTAAATTATTTCAACATAGAAAAAAGTGTGATCCTGTTTACAAAACAAAAGTTAAAGCTGTAAGGACTGGGTTGTTGCAGAAGACTTACTAAATACAATTTTGACCCCAAGGAATTATTAGCAGATTTGGTTTTTAGACTTCTTTTTTTTCTTTTCAAAGTTGCAAGTTCTTTTTTGCTTTCTTTTGCAGGCTTACTTTGCTGATGAAAACAAGGTAAGAACATCTTTCTTCATACTGTCAAATTTATGTTGTTAAAAAGGGATGATGAAATTAAAAAGTACCTTCTGCTTTATTTTATTTTCTCTCATATCCCATGCATTCAAAAAAGCAACATGATCGGGAGCCTGTTTTTTCCGAAGAACTGGGACTTGCAATAGAGAAACTAAAGGATGGATTCACACTCCAAGGACTCTGGGAAGTAATGACCTGATTTAGATTGGCACGTGTTTGGTTCCTAAGCAGAAAAAGACTCTCAGTTCTACTGGGCTTATGAGATCTGTAGAAGATAATTTAGAAATACTAGAGTAGCAGAGAAAGAGTATGCCAAAGCTAAAGAGCAGGTGAATATTATATAATAAGCCCTCAGGATATGTAATAAAATATATATTATGATATATAGTAAAAGAAAGGTTATTCAGAACCCTTGTTTATGTAACAGCTTTGCATTTATCGGTTGGAGGGGAGGAAGAGCTCCCTCTGGCACAAGGGGTGGGCCCAGCAGCTGCAGAAGTGCTGTCCCCTGCAGGCCTCTCTGCTCCACCAGCCCCGGAGCCCTGTGCCCCTGTCACAGCTGTGAGGACCTGGGGAGTCCCTCTCTGTCAGGCTGTCAGCACCTGGAGCCCTTCCCCACTGCCAGCATGGCAGCTGCCATTGTATCCCAGCTGCCAGGATGTAAAATGCCATGCACCATGTTTTCAGACTGCTTTGTGACTGGCTGACTGTAGAATTTGACACACTGGTAACCCCAGGTGTTTTCAGGATTGTGGTTGGCAGGACCAGCCATCCCATCCTGTTTCTCCCCTCCTCTCACAGCCCAGTCCTCCATGGTGTTTCAGCCAGTAGCCACCATTTTTTTTACAACTCCATGGCCCCTGTGTTTATGTACTGCCCTATGATTGGCTGCCAGGACAGCCACTGCTTGCCATTTTACCCAGAACTGTGGCAGAAAAGGAAGCCTACCCTTCCTCCATCCATGGAGACACCCTTTGAGACAGGGCAGTGCAAGGAGTGCAGTTTGAGGCTGTATTTCAGGTATTTGGCTATTTATACAGAGTGATGTACCTTCCCATAAAAATTATGTCCAAATCAAATTTCCGTATCATGTTGAATGTTGTGCAACACAGAAATATCCCCATCCACTGAACATTTGTATCTAGACATGTTGGCTCTGTCATTGCAGCAGTGCCGTGTTACTGATAGCTTTAAGAAAAAGCAATACTGTTTCAAATAATGGCTTTCATGTCTCATAATTTCACTAAATGTTCAGCATGTATCATTCCAAGTACTTAGCTGTAATCCAGGTATCCTCATACAGTTGTTGTTTGTGTTTGTTTGGTTTTGCTAAATCACTTTTTTAAAGAATGATCCAGAAAAAAGCGTACACACGAATAGCTGCTATGTCTGAGTCATTAGACCTTTCATGATGTTATGTGTTATAGGGAAATGAGTCATTTATAGTTTAAAGGAAGACACAGCTGTTACGTTTTCTAGTGAGATAAGACCTCTGCGCTGTTTTCTATAAATGGAAAAAGGCAAATGAGCTCTCCTCTCAGCTGTTGTTTTAGCAGCTGACTGTTATAGTAAAGTAACTGTGGTGTGAATGTAATTGTGGTGTTTGTAGAAAATCTTTCAAGGTATATATTTTGATGGAATACTATCTATATTGAAAAGCAGTCATTATTTCAATAAACTTTGATAATGTTATACCTTGTTGGAGATCTTATATTCAAATAGTTGTATTTTGATCCTATTTCCATTATGTTCAAAGAACATTTTACCATATGGGTGGAGACTTCAATTTGAATTATTTTGGAAAGCAAAACTTTACCTGAATAATAAATATTTTATGTTTAAAGAGGAGGGTTCGATTTACAAATAAATACAACCAAATGGATATTAAGAAGGAGCTCATAATTATTTCAACATCTTATTATCAATATCTGAAGAAATTGAATATGAGATATGGTTATGTAAAAAAATAATCTTAGAGCTTAGGCAATTCATGGTAAGTTCTGGAGTATTTTAGTATCTTTATAACTGCAGCAATGACATGCAGCTCTGAAGAAGTGAACAGTAGTTACAACTGACAACTTGATTAATAATATTTCTATTTCAGAATATTTAGTAACATGTATTTGTACAGTCTTGATCATAGCTGTGTCACTGAGGGTCAGATTCTGCTGTCCTTACTCATGTCAAATAATTTATTACATCGCACATAATCTAATTGATTCAATGTGGAGAATGATGGCAAAACCTGACCATAGTGACTAAGAGCAACAGTTGCTTCTTTCAGTCTTTGACAGCTGCAAGAGCAGCTCTGTTTTTCCAAACCATCCATCCTAAATTCCGACCTGTAAGGGTATGTACCTATATTTAGCTACCGAGATTAAGTTGCAGAGGCTTCAGGCAGAGCAAAAAGCACATTGGCCTGCCTTTTTTACAGACAGACCTTTGGGCAGGCAACAGCTAAAGCTTTCTACTCCCCCCTTTCCCAAGTGTTTGTGAAATGGATTCCCAAAGGGAACTCACTGAAGAGCTCAGACTTTACCAATCCACCCTCCTTCAAGATGGCCTCAAGGAGCTCCTCGAAGAGAAAAAGTTTGTAGATTGCTCTCTAAAAGCTGGTGACAGAAGCCTGCCTTGCCACAGATTGATTCTGTCGGCATGTAGCCCTTATTTTCGTGAGTATTTCTTATCTGAGCAAAGTGAAGAGAAAAAGAAGGAGGTGGTTCTAGATAACGTTGACCCCAACGTCCTGGATATGATTGTCAAATACCTTTATTCAGCAAGTATTGATCTTAATGATTCTAACGTACAAGATATTTTTGCTTTGGCCAGCCGCTTTCAGATCCCTTCTGTGTTCACCGTGTGCGTCTCCTACCTTCAGAAGAGGCTTGCTGTTGGTAACTGCCTGGCCATCCTTCGATTAGGTGTTCTGCTTGATTGCCCAAGACTCGCATTTTCTGCCCGTGATTTTGTTTCAGATCATTTTGTGCAGATCTGCAAAGAAGAGGACTTCATGCAGCTTGCCCCACACGAACTTATCTCGATTATTTCACCTGACAGCTTAAATGTAGAGAAGGAAGAACTGGTATTCGAGGCAGTAATGAGATGGGTCCGAACAGACAAGGAGAACAGAGTAAAGAGCCTGGGGGAAATTTTTGACTGCATACGTTTTCGTCTTATGCCAGAAAAATATTTCAAAGAACAGGTTGAGAAGGATGATATCATTAAAAGCAACTCCGACCTTCAGAAAAAAGTAAAGATCATTAAGGATGCTTTTGCTGGAAAGCTGCCTGACTCTAGCAAAAGCACAGACAAGTCAGCCAAAGGGGAGGTGAATGGTGATGTAGGAGATGAAGATTTACTGCCTGGCTACCTAAATGACCTTCCCAGGCATGGCATGTTTGTCAAAGACCTGATTCTTCTGGTTAATGACACTGCTGCAGTAGCTTATGATCCTCTTGAAAACGAGTGCTACCTTGCAGCCCTGGCAGAACAGATTCCCAGAAATCATTCCAGTATAGTCACCAAACAAAATCAGGTCTACATTGTCGGAGGACTCTATGTGGAAGAGGAGAACAAGGATCAACCTTTCCAGTCATATTTCTTCCAGGTACAAGCTTTATAATTGTTGGTGCAATAGCAGGTGTTTATAAGGGTTACTGAAAAGTATTCTGAGTCTCTCCAAGTGAGCTGTCTATTCTCTTTGTATGGTGATGGGGACAAGTATCTAGAGAGAGCTATTCCTGTCTCAGAGAAATAAAACCAAGGGACTTGCATCTTCTTTTTCAAGATCAACCCCTGGTGACATCTCAGATATTAAAAGGATTAATATATTCTATCTAAGCACTGGCTTTCACTGTTTTAAGGCCCAGATTTTTCATGGTACAGATGCCTAAATATAAGTCTAGTAATATTTTTGTAAAATACCTTTTGTGTATTTGTGTTAACTTCCATGAGATTTGGAGTGCCTTAGGTAATTTAGATCTAATGAGATGTCTTTCTTGCACCTGAAATACTTGTATGACAGCAGTAATGTGTGTATTTTAAGTGCAACTTCTGTCACAAAAGGCAGCAGAAGTCCTTTTGTTATGTCTACATTGAAAGCCTGAGGGCATTCTCAAATACATAATTTAGAGACTGAAGGCTTTTTTTTTGGCAAACTGTCAGTGTCAGTACACTAAATACCATGTTTCAACTGAGTGTGATTTTATGTCTTTGTAAATCTGTATAAATGTAAGCCTGATTAAACCAACTGCAACTCCACAATATATTCCAGGAAAATTAGCAAATATACAGTTTGGCATGCTTACACCATAAACTAAGTCTGTCGTGGGTTTAACTGTATATTTTGGGGGATATTTGAACTATTTTATGATGAATTCTGCAAGATGCTGCTTAGGTACATCCTTAGGTACATTGGCCTAAAAGAGTAAAAGTCATGTTTCAATATGAAGTAAAGCACAAGCAGTGATAGAATTTTAAAGCCTTCAGATATTAAAAAATGCAGATATTGTTTAGAGGACCGTTGCTCACTGTGACTTCACACACAATGAAATAGTTGGTTTCAGACAGTTGTTACATCAATGAGAGGGAAATCAGTTTGCTGGGGAGGGTTTAACACTGTTTCATTTCCTTATGTAGTTATAAAACACTAATCACTGAAGTGCAAAACTAGTTACAGAAATATTCTTCTAATATAAAGGTTATGTTGATGTCAGAATGTATTTATAGCCCAGAACTGAATAGTTGAAGTCTCAGGCTACTAGAAAGGGTCCTCTGCAAAACTAACCCTCAAGACTGATACCAAAAATCAATGACGTTTTCAGAACCCTACTTTATAGACTGACATCCATTCCCTAAAATCCTGTTCATTTGCTTGTCATCTTTCAGCTTGCTGCTTTAAGTAGCTTGCTGCTGCTGTTCTCTTTAGTTAAAATACTTGTCAGCATTAGTCATGTGGCTGTTGATCTCTCTAAAATACTAGTGTGCCAAAACAGTTTTTACTTCCTGATGTTCCTTTCTCCAGCGGTGGAGTGTTGCATTTGGTAGCTCACAACCTAGGAGAAAACAAGGCTGCCACTGGCTCAAAAATGTGTGACTAGTTGATGTCATCTTCAAGGGTGATGCACTAAGCGAGCTGTAATCGGTGAGGAGAACCTCTCATTACTGCAGCCACATCCAGCTACTGGAGAAATCCATGTCCACGAACTGCATTTCACTGTTGCAGTAAAACTTTCTGTCCAATAGTGGTGGTCTATCAAATTTGGGAGCTGCATTTTAGCATGGAAACCTTGACTGCGGACCATACTTTCGGATGTTACTGAGCTAAACCCGGGCTTTCTGTCAAATGCCTTTACACTTGTGCAAGCTCACATCTTACCCTGCCTTGCTGTACAGCAACAAGCATGTCTATATGCAGTAGAAGCAAGAAAATGCGCTTTTTGAACGTTAGAGATCGTTCAGGTTCAATTGCAAGTTTTCAGATCAGAAAAAAACAAAAAAAAAACAAACAAAAAAAAAGGAACCACAGTTCTAGGAAAATACTGTGGGGTTTTTTTTCTTCTTGTTTTCCTTCTGCTGCTTTTCCTTAGGTGTTTTCAGCATATCAGATGTGAATCAAGACAACCATGAGAGTACTTCAGTAGGGATGAAATCAATATTATTGCCAAGGGAGCTGCAGTGCCTACCTATTTTCCTTAAGAGTGAAGTCTTTATTCATTGTGTCTTAAGAGATCTTGTGAGCTTTTGAGGTTATTTGTGATGAAACCACCTCTGTTGCTCTAGGGATTGCAGAAGAAACATCTGTGCCATTTGTCATATGATATATCCTGAAGAACTGTGCAAGCACGTCTGGCATCTCATTGTAGCAATGAGCACAACCAGCTAAACGTATAGGTGTGGAATGGCAGGAGTGTCTGCTCCCTTGAGCAAGAAGAACCACTTCTTCTTTCCAACATGTGATAGGGAACTGAGAGTGAGGGACTGCACTGGGGAAAGGGCAGGTTGTTCAGGCAAGCACATTTGCTGTTGGGAGACACTGAGTGCAATTAGATAAATTCCGTGCAACAACATTCATTGTGTGGATTTTTACTCTTTGCCTTTCCTAACCCTCCCTGTTCTAATGGTCTTTCAGCTGGACAGCATCGCTGGTGAGTGGGTTGCCCTTCCTCCACTGCCATCAGCCAGGTGTCTCTTCGGGCTGGGAGAGTCCGACGACAAGGTCTATGTAATAGCAGGCAAGGACCTTCGCACGGAGGAGTCGCTGGATTCAGTGCTGTGCTATGACCCCGTGTATGTTTAACATTTAGTTCTGCCCACTGAGGGCAGGTAGATGGCCCATTGTTAGTTGAAAGAGCCTAACAATGATCTTTTCATTCCAGGGCAATGAAATGGGGAGAGATCAAAAAACTACCCATCAAAGTATACGGCCATGCTACTATCTCAAACAATGGATTGATATATTGTCTTGGTGGAAAAACTGATGATAAGTGAGTCTTTCGTGACAATTTATAACATTATTTGTTTGGTCCTCAACAGATTGTATGTCCTCACACTCAGAAATCAGGGTTTCCCTTTTTTGCATCTCTTGATTAAGGTTGCTGACAGTCTGGCAAAGGGGAACATGTTATGGTTTGGAGGATATCTTTTTGGTGATAAATTGCATACTGATTGTAATCTCAACTTGTTATTTTAATGACCATACTTATTTCTAAGGCAAATTTTACTTACACTGCAGATACAGTAGTTAGTGTGTCTAAGCTATGAGGATCCTCACTGAAAGTATTCTTTCCTCTCAGATAGAAATACCTAGGTGCCATGGAATTACTGTCTCAGTTTGTCCAGTTTTCTGACCTGTGATACCTGTTATACCTTAATGGGTATAACATGAAGAAAATAAAAGTTTTCACTCACACTGAACATGTGGTGGTAATTTTTAAGTGTTTGTATAGGGGATATTTAAGATAAAAATTTGTCAAGTAAGCCAAAACACCAGCATAATCTTTCCTTTATAACCTTTCCCATGTATTCCTCCACAAATCCACCTGAATTGAATGTGCTGGGAAAGGATGTTGTCTTTTTCCTCTAATGTACAGTGAAATTGCTGTCCTATGTAATGTAAACAGCATTTAACATTTGGTTTAGTTCCATGGATGTGATTAGTGCTTTGTAGACACTGAAAGGATTTACAGATTAGATATAAGAAAAGATCTGCATAAGAGGAATGAAGTGTTATCCATAAACCCACACAATCTACCTCAACTAGGTCTCCCTTGGAACAAGCCAAAATTTCATGAGACACAATCACAGGTTTTCTTTTTCCTCCCCAGGAAATGCACTAATAGACTATTTGTGTACAATCCCAAGAAAGGAGACTGGAGAGACCTGGCTCCCATGAAAGTGCCTCGCTCGATGTTTGGAACAGCGATCCATAAGGGCAAGATTGTCATTGCAGGTGGTGTCACTGAGGAAGGCCTTACTGCATCCGTTGAAGCTTTTGATCTGACCACCAATAAGTGAGTGCAATATTCAAGCTATTTTAAGGTGTTCAGGTACCGGTACTCGCACTGAGGTATTTGGTCTACAATCACATCTTTAGCAACAACAGCAGCAGCTTACAGAGCCCATCTCTGGCCATTTTTCCTGCCCTACATGCGTTTGCCAGGACAGCAACATTGCGAACATGCTCACCACCCTTTTTTTTTTTTTTAAAGTCTGATTACTTTCCCAATTTAGTTGACCCCACAGCACATAAACAGGTGTGGTGCCATAATAGGGAAGAAGTGGGAGAATGAGCAAGGGCAGTGCAATCTAGTTGAAATAGCACTGGCAATAAATGTGAAACCCCAGCAAGAGAAATCGGGTGCTTGAAGAGGACCAGCTCAATGTCCTTCAGGTACATGGCCTTGTGATGTCATGCTGTTCATTTACCTTGTCACAGCAAATGCATTTACCACTGATTAGTGACAGACAGATAATTCTGCTTATTTAATATGAAAACTCCAGGAAGACTTCAAACATATGTGCATGCTCTGAAATACTATATAGAAAGAGTGATGACAAAAGAGAGTAAGTCATACCTGAAATTAGCTCACTTATTTGGTCTATATACTTTCCAATACTCTCCTACACAGCCAGAATCTTTTGCAGTCAGCATCCATCAAATGTTTTTTATTTTCTAGGAGTTTATACCCTCTGCATATGTGTCTTCCTAATCTTAATTTTCTTTTTTTTGTTACTTTCATTACTTTTCCTTCCTGTCACCTCCTTGTCTTGGTTTATTCTATTTTGTTACAGTCAAGTCACACAAGCAAGAAAGAAAAACTGGCCTATTAATTTTAATGTTGAGATTATCCAGAAGTGGGATGTGTGTGTGTTTCATATGTTCATAGGTGAGAATTAGCAGAAACATTGAAATTATACTAATGAGCTCCAGTGATTACTTTTTGGCTCAAATTACTATGCCAATGCCACTTGAAATGAATATACATTTTGGAAACTATAGGGAAAAATGAGAATAACTGGGGAACAATACATCTGTATGAAGTATATTACTGATGATGGCACCAGGGAACCTGTGAGAAGTGGTCTCTGGGAAGAGATGTCATCACAGTGTAATTGCATCATTTAAGACCTGCAGAAGTCCCTGTGGGGATGGAGACACTGAAACTTACTGCTGATAAATCTCAGAAATTTTTCTTTTTACTAGACCATTCACTCAAGTGGCCTTGGTTCCTGAATTTGTGTCACTCAGAGGAATATCTCAGTGCATTCAGTTTACAATACTTCTCACATGTTTAAACTTGAGTTTTTCTTTTCATCTTTAGGTGGGAGGTTATGCCTGAATTTCCCCAAGAGAGAAGTTCCATCAGTTTAGTCACCTTAAGTGGAGCTTTGTATGCTATTGGAGGCTTTGCAATGATTCAGCTTGAATCTAAAGAATTTGCACCTAGTGAAGTCACTGACATATGGAAGTAAGTTTAATTTTAGTCACACTTTCCTGGTGGAAACTGAGTTTGTAGACACTGGAAGTTAACATTATTTTTCCGTTTAACTCTGAAAATGATCCCTAGCACAGGTTGTAAAGCTCTTGGTGACAGATAAAAATGTTTGCTAGAAAGTAACAAACATGAGACTTGGATCAGATGACTACTTCCACCTACTAATCATTTGACCAAAATGAGTCATGATCTTCAGTTTCTTTAAAAGAGTAAGTTGCCATATCATTTGGCAGGTTTTAGCCTTTCCAATAAAAACATTCTCATGATATTCTTATGCAGAAAAGCATGTACAGTGGCCTGTACATACTGATGTGTTAATAGTCAAATGAGTAACTGTTCCAAGAGAATCCAAATTCCCTATCTCCTAGATTTTTGCAACCTAATCACAGTATCACTGATAAAACATCATATCTCTGCTGAGACTCTTCAGTTGCTAATGTAAATTCAGAAGTTTTAACTGGCAGTAGGAAGGATTCCCAAAAAAAACAGCTTTATATGCAAGAATCTGAAGAAACTGAGAAGGGATACTTAAGACAAAGAGGAAACTCTATAGAAGTAATTAAAGCATGACAGAGCCAGCAACAAGCTTTAGGGACCAGGAAAAAGACAACTCGTGCACAGGAACATCTTTCTGTTCTGCTCTAGAGGACAAAGCAGCCTTCTGTGCCACCCTTTAGCAGATGGCTGCTACGAGCCTTTGCAACAGGTGCACTGTCCTCCTTTTCATGGATGTGTGCTGAAGCATGGAACTAAGGAGCTATTTTCTAACTTAATTTTTTTAACTGCAGGTATGATGACGAAAAGAAGGAATGGACTGGCATCCTGAAAGAGATCCGATACGCTACCGGAGCCTCCTGCCTGGCTACACGCTTGAACCTCTTCAAGTTATCAAAACTGTAAACAACATGCTGGAAGACATGATATGGTGAGGGAGTTTCAATAGGCTCTTCTGGTTTTGTTGCATGAAAATGTCCCCAGATTGTACAGAGTTCTATAGCAGCGTGCTAATTATACTGGGAACTGTTAAACAGTTCATTTGTCTGTCCACATCTTAAGATATTTACTAGTTAACCAGCAACCACTGAATTTTTGCCAGCGTTTAAAATCCTGAAGAGCTCTAATTAACGTTGATTAGAATAAATTAAGATTTCAGCAAGGACTCCATTTTTCACACTGTGAAATGGCAAATAAAACCAGTTAGACTTCCTTGCACTTCTACAATCCAGGATATTGGTGGCTTACCCTCCAAACAATGCCCATGAATTAACTGTTGTTAAATACAACTTATAGGTAGCTAGTTTTATTCTAACTGGTTGTTTGTATAGCCAGATTTCCCCTTTCAGCAGCATATGTAAATCCTGCATTCTTCAGTGATATCTTGGAAATATTTTCATCACAGCCCTCAAAAAAATAATTTAGCCTGGAATTGAAATGCATGTTAAAAACAAAAGTGGCTTAATACTATGTGGCCTAACAAATGCCAGTCTCAGCCAAAGCTGTACTAGTAGCCAGACATGAGGGAAGAGAGAGAAGTTCACAAGGTTAATAGCTCTAATGTTTCACCTACTATGTTTAGGCTTCTGGTAACAAGATTTTCCACTTTTTTATGCTTTTATATTTATTTCCAAAGCAAGTATTTTATGGAAGTTTTTCTCAGAGATCTGAGGCCAATAACAAGCATTCATAAAAAAGTCCAAGACGAGTTGATAATCAGTAAATACCTACCTATGACAGAGAGGACTTTTTCATCTAATAAAGAGTTGATGCATTTTGACATTGAAAACTTTTAACAATTAAACTTTGTTTTAAAAATTATAAGAAGTATCACTTGATGGTGTCTTTTTTAATGATCAGCTCATCATCACTACCATAATGACAGGACACAGATTTCTTAGCACAGCCCTTGCCCAAAACAGAGCACTCAGTTTTCTTCAAGTAGAGCATCTCCTCAAAGGATTTCTCAACTGAATAAAGGGAGTGTCATAATCTAAAGAATTTCATAAATCTAAATCTAATTACAACTGATGTAGCAGGAAAACTGGAAAAGAAGCCCACTACACCAGCCTGAATGGCAATTCCAACTGTCAAATGACCCCTCGCATTGCCTTCCTAGGAGACAGAAGAAAACATGGCAAAAGCACAGCCATCGTAGCTGATTCCAATATGTTACTGCCCACCAGTACTTCTTCTGTGGAACATCTTTTCTGTTTTACCCTTTAGTACCCAAATCTTCAGCTGTTCTTAGCACCTTTTTATTGGCTCCAGTTAGATCACTTCTCTAATATTTGCTGATTTGATTTAGAAAGAAAGATGGCAAAGGATCAAAGACAAGACATTTTATTGAAATACCCTTATAGTTTGCTTTTCTTCAATGCCCTTAATGAATCCACTCATAGCAAGTTTTAATCCTCTTCCCCTTGTGCATACTCATAACTTTACCCATACATAATCTGAGGATAGCTGGCTTGGCACAGGGACTGCTAGAACTCTGAAAAGCAGGGTGCAGCTCAAACACGTGAGCACTCATGACTGAACATTTAAGCACTGCCACCTCTCTTAGACTTCAAGGTTGCTACGTGAAGGCCATCTGTACAGAAACAGGGTCATGCAACAGCCCTTTGACATGTAGCCCATCTTCTGAGATACTAACCTGTATTTATGATTGTCTTCTCCATTTTATACAAAGTAGAACGTGCATAGAGTCTGTCTTTGTGCTCAAAGGCCTCTTCTTCTACATCTCTGAGCCCTTGTCCATTTAATACCATAAGTGCCCAGACAACCATCTACTAGTTTTTTCAGTCATTCTACAAATGCGAGGGCTGCCTCAGGAGGAAAGTATCTGATCAGTTCTGTTGGTTTTTCCTGAATTTCCATTCCTGTCCTGATTTGTATTCAGTAAACAAAAATATTTTCTTCTGCTACTGAAAAGTAAAACCAAAAAAAGTGACAGCAGATGCATAATGGCCAATTCAGAAATGCAGTTGCTTACCTCTGCCAGGTTTCAAAGGAAGTGGTAAAAGAACGTCTACTGCTTCACTAAATAAGCAAGAAAACACAGCCACATTGTGTATGTGAAGGACAGGCAGAGCAAGCAGTCATGAGATGATGGCAGCCGTGGGCACAACGTGGCTGCCTCTGAAAATGGGCTCATCTGTTAAGTACGACCACCCTACTATTTGCTCTACAATGAACATCCTGCTGCCTATTCCATTTTTTTCCTTCTACATCTCAGTGTCTTGTGCCTCCTGCACAAACCCTGGCAGGGTTTTAGGTATGTGAAGGTGTTCCAGAAGGCTCAGCCATACTTTTGTATGCGCCACATCACAGGATAGGAGAAGCAGCTGGAGGTTCCTCCCCACGCAACACCCTCCCCCAGCACAGTCCCCCACAGTACCTCTGTTCCGGGAGATGGAAATGGAACAGCTCTAAAAGCAGCCCTATGCTTAGTAAATTTGCATTTCAGTTTCTTGGTTTCAGAGTACAGATACTGTTTGATTCCCAGCTGCTCATTCTGTCACATGCTGGAGGACAGACATAGTTTCCAATAGATTGCTGACACTTCTCTCACAGTCAAGAGTATTTCCAACTTTTTCTTTTGAGAGTTTTATGTCTGGCTAAGCTTCTGTACTATTAATTTAGGAGATGATATTGTAATTTTACAGCAACACTGCCAGAGCTTTATGTGATTAAATAATAGCTTCCAGATAATGGGAAATTTTAAGCATCCTTATCTTCATGCCCCACTGTGACCTGCCTTTTGCAATCCCTTTACACTTGATGCCCATGGCAAGCCTTGGTCCAGCTGACTCACAGATAATGAGATTTTTGAAACGATATATTCCAGGATTACAAAACGTGTGGTGGTACATAAAGTGTTTTTATGGAAATACTATAGACTGCAGATCTGACATCACTGTATTCCATACAGCTGTTGTCTCAGGTATTCTAGCTGTTCACCTTTTGTTGACAGAACCATAGAATTCCATTCAAAGTGAGGAATCTGTAGAACAGAATCATACAAACTGAGTGTTAACACTGGTATAAGCCACATTCCATTCACAGCAAAGGCTCTCTGATATCACTTGTTTTCCACTTGAAGATATTTGACCACCTGTGTCCCTCCAAAAGCTAGGCTTGCTCTAATGTGGGAATGAGTTAAGCCAGCAGCATCTGCATTCCATTAATTGGAATCAAAAGAGAGTGTTTCAGCCTTGGTGCTGAGAAGGAGTGTGTAAATCAAACGCTGAGTTTGCAAAAACTCCTGGGAATTCTGGTTAACTGAATGACAACTCCAGGTGCTGTTTACCAAAGAACCCTAACAATGGGGAAACTCAGAGGGAGCTCTGGGGAGAATCCCGAAAACTGAATCATGGTGTGTGTGCAGCCTCATTGTCTCTATTTGGTGACCCTGACGCGATGCACCTTACGGGAGTTTTGGACGACCACGATTCGAAGGGGGCAATGGAGTTAGTTCTGCCTGGGAAAAGTTTGTCTCCACTTGAATTCATTGGCTGCTCTCTAATACTGACAAGATCCATTTCTCAGTGTAAGATTCTTCTTTATGTAAGTATAGTCACTTGCAGAAATGTAAAACAGACGCCCACACAATATAGGCTGTGATAACTCCTTTACACCATCTCCCACCTTTGAAAACCCAAATTGAGAGGAAAATCCCAGGCCACTGTAGTTTGTAATGTTAATCTATTAGACTGGAATAGTGTAGCCATAGTATAACATGAGAAAAGATGATTATTCTGTTTAAAATAAAAAAGAAAACCAACCAAATTTAAGCTAAAAGAAGGATTCTAGCTAAAATTAGGGTGAGTAATTAAATATACAAGAGCCTCTGAATTCATGAGCCTCCATTACCAAAATGCTTCATTGCCAATGGCTGTGAATTATCACTGGCCACTATTGTTCCCTGTCATACGCCATCACTGCAGGAGACAAACAGCATCCCTATCCCACCTGGCAGCTGCCAAAACTTGGCACTCAAAACCACTCAAGGGTATGTCCAGTCATCTTCTACTGTAGAAATCTTTAGCGAATTGAACTGAAACTCTGATTTCACTTGTTCTCCTTTACTCAGTAACATAAGACTGAGACCTTTTGACTTCAGTTTTGCTTCAGCCTCTTTCAGAGAAGGTGCGATTTCTATGAAGTCCTTAAATAATTTTGAGAACAGCTTGGAATTTTCTCCCTAAATACAAAAATTGCTCTCACCCAGTAAATGCTTTTAATTATAAAAATTATCTCTGAACGTGTTGCATGGAAAATGGATCATTTTGCACTATGGATACAACTCAGAAAGGACAAAGGATTGCTGACTGCTCACCTGAACTACCCGGTATCCCAGCATTTCCAGGTGCCGTTTTTTCACTGCAACTTCTCCTTTCAGATGACGTGAATAATCTTTGCTAAAAGCTCTCGAATCAAGAAATTCCAAAGCAATTCTGCAAACAGCAAAGATGCGCTTTTACTTTCAGGTCCTACCCAAATAGCAAAAAGTGATATTTCTAGTTCAGTACTGATAGCTGCAGCAAGACTAGATAAACCTGACAATTCACATAAAAAGAAAATTAAACAACTCCCTGAAACCAGACAAAACATTTTCCTCTTATTTATCTAGAGATACTTGAATTTTACATGATTTAGAAAAAGTATTTTTTTCCCTGCATCTGTCTTTGCTCAAATGCTAAAAACAGCTAACTAGCATTTTCAAGGCTAACATTTGAGGAGGTGGAAGGGAAAGTGTATTCTAATCTCATGAAACACATTTCAAGAACATGTACTGGGTCTGGCTGGGATGAAGGTACTTTTCTTCACGGCAGTTTGTCTGGTGCTGTGTTTTGAACTTGTGACCAGAACAGTGTTAATGACACACCAGTATTTTGGCTATCACTGAAGAGTTATTGCTTGCACAGCATCAGGACTTTCTGTTTCTCACTCTGCACCTACAATGCAGACATGGACAAGAGGTCTAGGCTGCAGGGACAAGAGATCAGGAAGAGACACCTTCCCTGGGAGGGCACCTCGACTGGCTAAGGCGATGTTCCACACCATACAACATCATGCTCAGCAACAAAACAGAGGGGAGTTTTTTCCAAGTAGCCATTGCTCTGGCACTGGTCTGCTGTGGGGAATGATTCCATGTGCATCAGTTGTTTCGTTTTCCCCTTTTATATTTTTCCTTTCTTCTCTTCCCTTATTAAACTGTCTTAATTGCAACCCAGGAGTTTTCTTCCTTGCTTTTACCCTCACGATTCTGGCCCCCATCACACTTCAAGGGAACGAGCGTGCAACTGTGTGGGAGCAGCTGCAGCCAACCCACCACACCCTGGAAGGCTAAACCTCATTAGACTAAGGAAAAATGAACTGAAAGATAAATAGCATAGAGGTTGCAACAAACATTTAGGACATAAGCATCAAAAACGTGGCCTAAACTGGATGTTAACTTGGAAGCTTGGGAGAGCTAATGTGCAAGAATTCAGTGTACTAACCTCTGAGCTCCTGGTGGCAGAGCCTTTTTCCCTTCATCCTTGATGTCACGTCTCAAGTGTATTCCCCCTACATCATCCAAAGGTATATTCTGAGCCATATAGGAAAGAGGCTTTTTATTTTCATCCAGGACACACTCAAAATCTGTCAGAAAACACAGCAAACCTGTTTACTGACAAAAGTGAAAGAATTTGATCTGTACAGTGTTTACTTCTAGAAAAATTAAGTGATGGACAAAATTAGAGATATCCAACATTATTTTATATAATGCAGAACTTTTCAGAAACTGTATTTTACACAACAATTTCTTCTTTGCAATATCTTGTGGTCACATGAAAACGGGCTTCCTAATCTTGTAATAACAATCCTTAGAGTATTAACTTCTCACCTATTTCATAGTAGTATGGCGTGAGAACAGATACCCTGGAGTACTGACTCCCTCCTAAGATCTCTGTCAGCATTCTGTGAACATGCTGTCGCAGTGGATTTATTCGGCTCATACCTACAAAGGCAAAATAAAGAATTCATACATCAAAACTTCCACAGCCAAAACTCTGAACAGAGCACTTTGAGACGTTGCATTTTTGACAGCCAGGCTATTGAATTAATCTTTTCCACGGATCCCTGGTGTTATTCCATAATTCAGAGACCAAGTGATCATATTTTAGATGGAAAGTAGCAGGTGTGTGCTATTAAGCATAAATTTCAAATCCAGACTTTCCATCTGAGGATTTTTCTGATTCACGTGCTACAAAACCTTTAGTTACAGGTTTCACTTGTTGGATTGTTTGCTTTTAATTGTGTTTGGACACTTGAGATTTACTCATCTTGTCTTTATTACAGGCACACCACACTATACGTCACTTCTCTGTCTGTTGCAGATTAACACTTTGCTCCAAAACATCTTCAGTCTCTGAGAGACAAAGTAGGTGAGTTCTGTGGACAGCAAAGCAGATCTCCCCATGTGAATTAGTGGAGGATAGATACTCTTTGCATTAGCTGGATTTTCTGAATTCATCACTTTTCTGAAAGATCTCAGCTGCTACACTGATCGCTAGCCTACTTCTCTGTCTCTCACCCCGATGGATCTTGATTCTTCAGAGGAAGAAGATAGGAGCAAGTTCAAAAGCAAGAAGGAAAAATGTTCACATTGAAAAATTTAAGTCAAGCTCAGCCTTGTAGGTGAAGTAGGGAGCAAAGTGACCCATCTCCTCCAGCAGACAACTCTAATTCTTCCTCCTGCCTTTCCATCCTTCATACCATATGCACTGTTTCTGTTTATTTAAATGTTATTTCTTAAAAAGAAAAATCCCATCCCTATTACATTAATTATCACAAGGAAAACTGCTTTGCTCTCTGTTGCACTACTAAGCGGTTGCACTTTCCAAGACATGCTCAGCAAAGAGGGGGTGGCCCCTTCCTGATCTTCTATGGTTGTGGTAGTGTCAACCTGACAGTTTTAGAAGAAACATCTAGCAGACTGCTGAGAATAGACTATTATTAGAAACAAGGGCAGGTTTTCCTCTCTTAGGTTACTTACTGTTATGAGAGACACGTTGACAGTACTGCTCATGAAACCAAGGGATGTGAAACTCCGGGCATTCCAGACAGATTGCTCTGTTCAATTTCATGAGGCAAGAGCAGACACTCTGCTTTACAGTGTCAGGCAGGACTGATTAAAAAAAAAAAAACAGATGTAGAAAGGTGTAAACTGCAATGTGAAAAATCCAGTATATTGACCTAAATGGCTACCTCTGAATTCTTTACTAAAAGTGCAAGTGTTTGTATACTATGGCATTTATAAAATCCATGCTGCAAAATTTTAGAAAGGTGCTCAAAATCCCTGAGGAAAAAATGAAAAGAAACAGTTCTGCTCAATGTTAAGCATGACAGCAAGACATAAGACAGAAATTGCTTCTCTCATTCAACTTTTAATGAAGTGCTTGAAGGCAAAATGGCAACAATACACTGATAGGGAACAACATAGAGGTAGAGAGAGACAAAATAAACACTCAGTCTCTTATTTAGAGAGAAGAGTCTGGTAGGACACATTTCTTGCAGGCAAGAATCCCACATGATTTCTTGAGCTTTGTGGCTATTTCTCATAATAAACACTGGAGTCAGGTAATTTCATTTAAAACTGAAGAATTATTATATACTGAGTACAGTAAGTTGGCTATAAAATTTGCTTTATATGACCTTTTCTCACCTGCAATACAAGTCTGTACTTTCAAAACAAAGCACAGATTTTTGTTCATTACTTCCCTTTTAGCGCTCAAATCATGACTAGATTATATAGAGGGGGTCTTTCTAGAAAATGGAATAATTTAAAGAATAATTCTACTTCTCAAGTCATATGCAGGTCCACAACTGCATTTTAGGCCAAATGCTACACAATCAAATTCTTCAGAGAGCAAGATATCTACCTTTAAGTTGAGCATCCAGTTTGCTTAGGAAAGAAACATTAAATATCGTCGTTATCAGAACTGGAGGAAAATACCCAGCCACTGCCAAAACATGACCAAGCAGCACCAAGTGATAAACTTCAAAACAACCTTTAAAAAACAGACAGAAATCTATATTAACACATGACATAAAGTTGAAAGGATTTGCAGTGCCCTTCTCCTGGCCTCCCAAATTGTCTAATTTTCTCTCTCAATGTACCACACAAGTTTCTATCCATTTCCTCTACAACTTTAACCATTTATTTGTGATGAATCACAAAACGTATCCTGTTCACAAAGGACGATTCCTTGGGGAACACCGCAACAATTCTATCCAAGAGCAGCACAGTGAATTAACTAGAATTTCCACTTGCTTTTTACTACACTAAAAATTCTTTGCTAGTCCCTTATTAAGAGTAATATTTAAAGGGTGAAATGAAACCCAGCATTGAATCTTTGTAATGGTTTAACCCAGTAGGCAGATTATTAGTAGTAACATACATACTTTTTCTTTGCTTAACTGAAGTGCCATTCTATTCCTATTTTCATTCTGTAAAAATAACTTTCAGTAACATTTATCTGGTGTCAGAATATCTTTGTCTAATGCACTTACTCAAGTTAGAAGTAAGATGTTGGATACAACTCTTAAAGAACTCTTCATTGTCGTAATTCAAAGTAGAGAAAAGGAGGAGAATAAAATAGAGTTCGGAGGGGTGGATCTGGAAAAAAAGACATCCAAAATCAAGTCACTGCAAAATATCATAATATTGCTTTACAACAAAGAAGAGTTTTATACTTCATTCAGAATTGGGAGATTTAAAACTAGATGAGCGGTTTTCTAATTTTTTTGTCAATTATTCCTGGAGGAAACCATAAAAAAATAAAATGCAGAAATAATTGAATTTGCAGCAACAGCTAAAACTTAAGATGTATTTCATGTAGGTGATCCAAGTGTTTCTATATACTTAAAGAACCTTTCAAAAAGATTTTGCATTAAATGCTTTTAAAGAAACTAAACTGCAATAGAATAAAATCAAAGATTTATATGAACTCCAGACTGAGAATGAGGAGGAAAAAAAGACATTAAGGAAAAAGAGTAATTTTGACCAAAAAGACGGGCTACTGGGGAAACCCCCACAACAATGAGTAATGTTAAAATATACACCAGGTGATGTGGCTATTTATAGAGAAGTTTAAAAAAAAAAATTAAGATGGTCAAATGTAAAGTTGAATGCAATGGATTATGGCTGACCTAATACTGACTGAACAGTAAGAAATAAAAACTAATGAGAAGTAAGTGCAAAATAATATAAACAGAAGCAAAACAGCTTTGAGTGAACATAAAAAAAGATGAGCTCCAAATCAGATACATTGAATAAAACTCTTAGAAACACAGCGGATTATGCTCTGAAAAACATAAACTCACATACCTCTCCTTTTTTACCCAATAACTCACACAGTAGACAGAAAAGCTCTAATACCTTGTCTATATTTTCAACAGTCACAGAAGCTATTCTGTCAAATAAGGCAGGACAACGGCAGTTTGTTTTTTTGAGGAAAAAAGACAGTGGTAATACATTTGCCCATGTTATTTGGTCTATCAAGTGTTGACACATGGCCATGGTTTCCTCATTCAGGACTTCTTCAAACCACTCTCCATTCACATGTGTAAGTTCTTCCAACAGACGATTTAAGCTGTTGGTTTTCTGAAGCCTCTCAAATCCACAGTCATTTAGTTTTTGCAGAAGCTTTGCACATAGCTCAGAACTGTTTTGCCAGTGCAACTGGTCATGATGATTCCATTTGACAAGAGCTGTAGCGATGCAATTCAAATGATGAAGACTGCATTGAGGCAGAACTGCTGCTGCTTTGTTTATAATCATCTCCTCCACTTGAAAAGAAGGTAGCATGGCCAGAACACGAATTATGGCTGCAGTATCAGCAGGTATCACACTAGATTTTAAATAACTGGAAGAAACATGGAAATAAAAACCGTTCATCAATAATGACAAAGTGCAAGTGTTTAAAAACCCAAATAAATTACATGCATGAAATTTAAAAGTCAAAAGCTGCGTAACAAATATAAAATAAGTAGAATATTAATAATGTGGTAGAAATCCCTACCTCTTGGGACTACCATGTTTTTTTAATTAAGATTAACTTCTTCCTTCTAATTTATTCAAAACTGAAAAAAGGGGAGAAGTCAAGGAGCAGCTCAGTCAGCAAGAGAGGCTTTAAATATTACAGATAAACACAGAAGTCGTTATTAAGGCCAGAAGGTCCACATTTGTTAAGGGTGTCCGGCCTTCTGGGCCTGGTTCATTTCTCTGATTTCTGTCCTAGGGAGCACCAGGTTCTCAAGTGCCTGAGGAACATGAAGGAATCATCAGCAAAAAAATAGCACAGCCAAGGCACTACATTCCTATAGAGGCTGGGTCTATAAACAAGACAACATCCACTTCCTATCCTCTGATTTAGGTTTAAAAGAATCAAATATTGTAACAGTTTGTTACTTCTTCATATTTTATGGAAACAAAACACTTGAACATCTTAGCTTGTAATTTGAAATCTTCAGTAGAGAATTGTTTACTACTTAAATAGCTACAGTTCCAAGAATACACACTTACCTTAACAGTAACACTTTCAGTTTGGCAAACAGCTCCAAATTGCGGCACCGCAACCCCGTCAAGTACTGGGTTAACTTCACCAGCTGTAATACATGGTAGCTATCCAAGTGTTTGTGCAGAACAGAAGCCATTCTGAACACAAAGAGAAAAAGATGACGTGATATTCGGTTAATGCAAAAGATACTGCAAACCCCAACATGCCACATGAAGAAAGGGTGTCCTGTGGTGCACAGTATGTGTATATGGAGGGTTTCACACACCTGCACTCCTCTCCACACCAGTTTTGACACTGTTCCCCAAAGATACAGCAGCCTCTCCACATTTAGTGAACTGCAAAATTAGAACCCTCATCACAGCAAATCAGCTACTTCACACTAATAACTTCTGTTTCAGATTTCACAATCAGTTAAATTCAGAGTGGATCAAGAATGGAATAAACTACAACAGCAACACCAGCTTCAGGACGACTGGACTCACTGTTGGTCTAAGGCTGCAAAGAGGGGGATAGATTTGTAGGGAAAGATAATACCTTAAGACCTTCTTCGGCCAGTGAGTTTCCAGGAGAAAAGGCATGAATTCACCTTTAGTATTCCTTTGATCCATAGCACACAAGTATGTCCTTTTTCTTCCAAGGATCTATCTGGTTCATACAACTACCTTCAATCCAGTTATTGCTCACTACCTGTACATAACTCTGCTGCATCTCTGATGTATCTAATGCTACATCTTCTGTGCCCAAAACATCAGCTGCTTTCCCCTTCATTGTATGGTAGGTATTACCTCTACCCCTAAAAAAAAAAGTGTTCAGTTTACAACTGCAGAAAATGTGGACACGTTCTCTTTTTTCTCCTGAGTTTACAGTAACTGGTAGGGGCTAAGTTTACTGCAGTAGGATCACATACTTGCAAATAAGCCAGATATAATATGACATGAACTTGGTAGGGTTGAAAGGCTTTTGTATGAAATTCCTAAATTTCTTCAATTACTTCTGGGTCAAGCTGCAATATTCTAAAACCTGTATAAGCTAATTATTTGTAGTGTAGATGCATTTGTGTGTGCAAGTGACACACCCTCCACTCCTCACTTACTGGATATTACAGTTTTCCACACTAAATGGAAGTAGTTTACCTAGAGAATACACCTTCTTAGTAGTATCAAAAAAATTACTTTTCAAGTAGATGAGAATTTCTGCATTTCATTTTCTGCATTGTCTTCAGTATCACCAATACCTGGTGACTGCTAAATTCTTCAGCCATGTGTGCTGCAGTTACTAGCAACCTAAAGGGGAAAAGACATATTTTCCAATGAAAAACAGATGAAAATCTCCAGCAAAGATTGCAGCAATTTTCTTTGTTTATGAGGGAAAGAACCAAAAGACTGCTTCAGGAAATACAGGAAAACAAATTCCAGATACTTTTGTTCTCTAGACTTTTCTTCTAAACATCAGACCTGTATAGCACAGGTAAAGGGGTGTGTGTTGGATCAGTGCATATTGTTTTAGATGCTAGAAACCAGTGAGTCCAACAATTCTAAAAGTAGACAAGAAGTACGGATGATATTTAAAGACTCTACACAATTCATAATCAATCAGGAAGCTACAGATAAGAGAATCAAACATGAACTGAAGTGGTCTTCAGGCAGTTAAAAAGCTAGTGTTTACCACAAATTAAATAAATAAATAATCTAGGAAAAGCTTTTGGAACTAAGTCAGCTATGGCAAAACCAACATAGGCTTGCAGTATATCCAAATCTCTGAACAGAAGCAGATGTTCACGAAGGAATCTATGAAAATATGACTCATTGTAATAAACAAAGTAAATTCTGCCTAAGACTTGAGAGACCCATGAGTAACACCACCCCAAGTAGGATTTTGTGGCACAAGGGAAAATATCTACCACACAATATCCTAACTGCTAAATAAATGCCAAAGTGGTCCCTGCTGACGACCTTTCAGGAAGAATAGGATTTCAGCAATCTGGTATAGGACAAGACTCAGGCTGCTGAGCTACTGCCAGTCTTAAAAAGGAAAAAGCAACACATACCACTGCACATACTTCTCAGGGGAAAGACAGAAAGCTTTTTACTACCATCCCCTGTGAAAGGAAGGCTGTAGTCTAAGAGACGGAGCTACAAGATGGCCTTGCATAACAGCATTCACATACCACTTGATTGCTAGATCCAGCTTTCTATGCAACTGTCTCAAAACAAACTGCTTTGACAATGTTTCCAAAATTAAATGATCAATTGCTAAAAAGTTACACCTGGAAACCTAAGGTTCAGCTCACAGGTGAGTTCAGAAATTCCTCCAAACATTAATACATTTTTAATTTCTGTGCAAGAAAATGTGTATCGTAAATAAGACAAAATCATTAATAAACCTACCTTTCTCTTACCTTGGATTCTGCCATAGGCCCAAGAGCAAAAAATAATTTCGCAAAGGTTTCAGGATCATAATAATCATCTATAGTTTCAGACAGCAGCTGGTTAGCAACCAAGCGGAATTCAGCATTGTCAAAACCCAGCTGCTCGTACAGTCCAAAAATATTACTAATACTGTGGATATCAAGATGGGAGGCACTTTTCAGGAAAATCCTGTTGCATTTTTCTAGCAACGGATGATATTTCAGTTTAACATTTTGAAGAAACTGTAGCAATCTTTTGGCATAGTTGAAGTGGCCTTCCTTCTCTTCTTCCAAGAGCTGTTCAGCCTTGTGTAGTAATCGATCTCGAAAACTCTGTGAGATAACATCAGATATGCTGACCATCAAAACTGACAAGATCCTAAAAAATCCAGAAGATTTTACACTTACACATTGAACATAACAAGCAGTAAATTTTAGACTTCCTAAATAAACTACACAAAGTAGTCAAGGTGCTGCTGGCTTCTGGGCAAAAAGGAATTTTAAATCCAATGCAGAAAAAACAGATGAGCAAAAACCATTTATCCTTCTACAGTAAAAATTCTGCTTTTGGTGAACTTCTGAAACAGTTGGGATTTTTCAGCCATCTCTAACAAAGCTGTATGTGATAAAAGCACTTGCCTAAAGCATGAGTCTGATTTGCCTGATTCAAATTTGCAAAAAGATCCTTAATGCTCAATAGACACCAAAGAAACACAAACAATTCTCAAGTGACAGAATGAGGAGAAGAGTCATTGTCACTCCTAAAGAAAGAATCCCTTCCTGAGGGAATAAAACTTATGACCACAAGAAGAGTCACTTCTGTAAAGAAATGGGAGTCCCATTCAATGAGTTTCACATGCAAGCTCCTCACATCTGCAAAAATAATTGTTGGCACTGCTAATACTGTATAGAGCAGAAAAAATAAAGAGAAGCCTTCACTATAATGGCCCAGGGGGAACTGAGGCAAGAAAAAGGAAGCTTGGACTTCTTTGACTAGGGCTGTGTTTTAAGTAGTTTTAATATTAGGGTAATGTGCTGGACATGCTAGCAAGAGAATTCATTAATTCAACGTGACCAGAAAAAAAATACTCTGAAGATAAACGAACACCACATTTCTTTTAAACTTCTTATTGCTATTCACAGTCGCTAACTAAATCCATAGTTAAGTAGAAAAACTATCAATGTCAGGGAAGAAAAACACCTTCTGGTGAGTCAATAGCCTCTAAATTATCAAAAAGTCCACATTAAATTTAGAATCAGGATAAAGCTGATTCTAAATGTCTGCTATATTGTTCTACTGTAAGTAGAACAGTGGAAACTAATTAAATCTTTATAACCAATCAAAACAGTTAAACAGTAGTTTTAGTTGTTTAGATTGCTTCATAAAATCATTGGGAAAATGCATTTACCTGTCAAACAACACAGAACACTTCTTTCCCACAAACTCCAAATTGAAGAAAAGCAACCTCCAGTTGAGAAAAAAGGAAAGTGTTCAGGAAAGGCAGCACAGTAATTGTGCAATAAGACTTCTCCTGCTCCTCAGCTTCATTCTGACACTTACCTTACATCCTGTATAGAATCCAGTTTCATGTCCACAATATGAGCTACTTGGCCAATTATGGGACTGAAATGCCTGCGCTGTTTGTATAAGCACAGTGTGAATTTAGACAGAGCTGGCAAACTAAGCCTGTCAAGACATCAAAGACAGACAGAATATTTACCTTTTATTTCTAGTGAATAACTAAAGACAAAAATCTACTTCAACAATCACATAAAAAGAAAGTGTATATTCAAATTACAAAACAAGGAAACAAAATACCTAAGCAAAACACCTAGGTGTACATATGGAACTCTACAAAAATCAGTTGTTCTTCACTTAGCCAGGCCAGCCTAATAAAGATTATGTTCTCAAGCAATGATGTGAAATACATAAAATTAATGTGAGCAATTTATTACCTGAATATCACTTTGTGTTCAAGCTACACTGTATTAATTTACTTGTCAAGATTCCCCACATGTTAAACCGAAAGAGGCAATTCTGTGGTGCTGGTGACAAGACTGACGCTAGCTTCTGCCTCTACCCTGAACTACAGAATGAAAACTACAATATGCAAAAAAAAAGATATCAAAGCAAGCCAACAAAAACAACAACAAAATGCACAAAGGGAAAATACTGCTGCTTTAATACAAGATGTTTTTACTAAATTGAGATGAGCAGGTTTCTAACAACCATATATGAGCTGAACAGCAAGCACTGAGATAAAATTTTAAATATTAAACCCTGCAATTTCCTTCAAACACATAAATCTCCACAGACATTACATTTCAAAACTTTAAATGTTGGTCCCTGTTGTTGCAGCATCTGAATCTCTCACGTATTTGTAAACCAAAGTCTGTATGCATATTTTCCAAAACCTTCAAAAATACAACTGACATTTAAAATACCCAGATTATGTTTTAAACATATGTACTCTTTGAGAGCTCTTGTGTAACCTCACATGAAGCAAATCATGCTTGCACCGTACACCTTTCAAAAAGCACAGCATTCCAGTACTTGCCTTTCTAACCTTCTCCATGCTTCTGTAACAAGCGCTTGTGCTAGAGAATCATGGTCTTCAACATTGAGCCTTCAAAAGAAAGACATAATAGTTTGAAGTTTGCTCCCATAGTTATAAAGAAATAAGACATATGTCCTTTCATTATTTATCATGTTTTACTTGTCCATCACTCCCTCCATTCAAACAGATTATAAACATTTAATCATAAAACATATTTACTGGGAGTGTAAAACAGATCTGTTCTGCCTGCATCTCAAAAACTGAAGCACAGGACATGACACCATCTGTGTCACACAGAGTACAGAAACTGTGACAGGGCAGTCTCCCAATCTCCTTATAGGATGGCTAAGTAGTCAAAATTCCCTCCCTTTATATTACCAAATACAAAATATATATACATGGAACTCAATTTAATGCTCTTTACCTCAGAATACTATATAAGATGTCCACTACGGCCTCATCTTCCATGTGTTTCACCTTGTTTTCTGCCAAAACGCAAAGGGTAAGAAACTGGGAGTGATTTTTTACATAGTCAGTAGTCCTTAAGAGAAATGGCCTCTCCTTTTGCAATTGCCACAGCATGTTGAATGCAATTCCCAAATGCTTTTCAGAAAGTCTGGCCTTATTCCTTCCAATGAGGCTGAACACTTCATCTTCATGGGTGCAGCTATTTATCTGGTTCAAAAGCAGATCACTACACAGAGTCCGAGCTTGGCAACGCCTCAGTGTAAACAAGCAAACCTGCCTCAAACAAAGCATTTTGCTATGCCTACCAGCTATCTTTGAAGTGTCCAGAAAGATTCTTCTTCCAGTTTTCACACTAAATCACGTTGTTACAAACAACAAACTCAAGTACTTGAAAAACAGTAGATTATTTTTCTTTGATCCCATATGGTCAGTGTATTAAGAAGAATTCAATTCTGGGGTACCTGCAATGAAACCATATTAAAGCAGTTAAGTACAGTCACAACAACTAGGTAAAAATCAGTATCTCTACATTATAATGTTCTGAGTAAGGTAAGCTTGAGAATAACCTGCAGCCAGGTATCTTCTCATAGAAAAGCTCCCAACAATGAACACTGACATGCTTACAAGTACTGTGAAGTTAGTCCACTTGGTAAGCCTTCAAATTTAGAAAGCTGCCTTTAAAAGCCACAAGTGCTATCCATGCTACTACTGAGAAGGCAAAGCTGAGCTTTTTAACATACCAGCACTGCACAGGTGAGGCTTGCTCACACTAAGCCACTCCATAATCCCAAACTTGGGTCCAAGAACTGCCAGAAAATACAGCTATTGGTGGTAAAAGGAAGTAAGATGGCTTCTACTTGGGAAGGCTGACCACCTTTGTAATACAGACTATGACTACTGAACAGTCACACGCATCAGCTGAAATCACCCGTTGTGCAAAAGAAAGGCAACCTAATTCCCCAAATTATAGTGGAAGCTACAGCCTTGTCGATTGAAATTTGCTATTAATTGGTTTCCTTAGAATATACGCCAGTTTGTACAAAGTGCTAACAACTACGTACTCTACAACCTACAAAACTGGTTCCAAGCTGGGGAATACAAACCACTGGTGATAAATGTTGTGGGACACCAAAAAAGACCCATCAAATTCCCTCAACTCAGAGAGCATGGTAAGTCTTGAAGTCTTGTTTTAGGAGGTATAATCATTAACAACAACAATCATAAATACCTTTGGCAAACCTGAACGTTCTTCAACTGTTCACGATTCCATCAGTGTAACGTTATTAAGGTGGTGGCAGCAGCACATAACTGAGAAAGAAAAAACCTTATTTGAGCAGTCTATGTAAGGTACTGAAATCATTCTAGGAAGTTGGACATACGTGAATTTCTTTTGATGTCTGTAAAACAGACTTCAGAGAATAAAAATCATTTAACATATTGAATTACACTACTGTTGCTGGCACTGGGGCAGATACAAAGAAAGCTAAAGTGAAGTAATTTTAATTTATGATCGGTTATAATATGAAATGTTTTATTCCCTATGCAAAATGAAAGCATACAAAAATAAAAGCTACAAATTTTCCAGATATTATATATTAAGTATCTTTTAAAATAATGATTTGCTTTATAGTCCCTTTTCAGATATTGCTTTTATTGCTTCTATTTGTTCCATATGGTAGTTGCCTTTACAAATAATTTACTTCCCACAGTGCTGGCAAGCTAAGCTGCAAGAAGTCAGGATAAAGTAAGCCCTCAGGTAAGAGGGCTTTCCTGTTCTCGAGCTGCAATGGACCTTACATCCTCTACCCTACTGACGGGCAACCAGGATCTCTATCTAAAACAGTCCACAAGAAGTTTCCAAATCTTTCTCTTTCTGGAAGTTATTGAGCAGATGCAAGTGATTTAGCACAGACTTGTACGCAATTTTAAATTGTAGTTAATTCTAATATCCTTTTAAAAGTACATCAGTAGAAAACATTGGATGTTTTCAAACTTATAAATATAGAGATTAAACGCAGGAAATTTGGATCTACTTAAAGAATTATTTCTAAGGTGTTCCACTTACCGTGCAATGTAATACACTTGAAGGACAAGAAAGTCCTTAAAATAATCTTCTACCAGCTGAACACAATAAGCACTTTCAAGGCCGTATTACAACACACAGTAAGCCAGGAAGTCTTCCACAAATGGCAAAATGCGGACACTCGCAACTCCCCAAGCATAAGAACTATTAGAGATCTAAGTAACTAAGCTTTTAGACAGATGCCTGTGCAGCACAGGGTGTTTTTCCCCCGCCTGCCCGACTCCCCTCAGTTGCGTGAGCGCTGCCGCGGGCAGTCCAACCCCGTAGACCCCCGGGGCCAGCGCCGGCCCCGCCGTCCTGTGCCGGGCACTGCCCGCTGCCACCTGTGCGCCGCCTTCTCCCTTCCCGCGGGGAATTCTGACCCAAAAGCGCCCAGGAAGAGCGCGGGAAAGGGCTGAGCCGCCGCGCAGGCCTCAGGCCGGCGGTGGCCGGGGCGGGGACACTCATGGCCCCACTGCACCCCGCAGGCGGGGCGCGACCCGCGACATTGAACCCGGGTCCCGCCTCTGGCACCGCCCGCCTCCGGGAGGTCGCTAAGGGCCGGCCCGCGAAGCCCTGCGCCCCTGCGGCACCGGGCGGCAGCGGCTGCCAGCGCCGGCTCTAGCGAGGGCTGCGATCACGGCAAGGTCCGGCTCCCCCCGGGGTTAAACAAGAAAGCAAAGGAGTCAGGGTCACCGGCGCAGCGTTTGAGACGTGGCCGCCCCGGAGAGCACAATCCGAGGGGCCCTCAGCTTACCCTTCCCCGGCCCTTCCCGCTCTGGAGCCGCGGGCGGACGCGCTCACTCAGCTCACCCCGCACACGCCGCAGCGCTCCACGTGCCTCCGCACCGCCACCCTCCGCGCGCATGCGCCAGCACGGACCGCTGCCCGGAGCCGACGCCGGGAAGCGCAGGGAGAAAGGGGAAAGTCCAGCCAGTTAGACTTCCCAAGGGAAATAAACGTAACAGCTAAAAAGTTCCAAGGTCGTATTGATTATTGAGGTCATATTTATAAAACCAGCGTTACAACGGTTTTATAACACTTTCTGAGTGGGGGAAGAAAGTCTTCCCTGCCTAGAAAAAGCACAAAGGGACTGAAGTTCAGGAAGGGTGAAGTTGAAGAGTTTGGCTTCGTTGTACTGGAATTAACGTTACTTTATCTTACAATATAATTTTTTTTATGCTTTGCAACAAAGATTAATTTAAAATGTAAGAGTTCTAGAACATAAATATGTTGCAACAAGTTGTTGTATACACATAGCTCCAGGTCATCTTTCTGGACCTTTTCTCACTGCCATTGATAATAACATAGACATCTAGAATGAATGACAACAATCTCAGATTGCTCTAAAATTTTATCTAAAATCACAGCCAGGGCTGTTACCATGACCAATTCTGACCAGCTGTTTTGCAGCTGTCTATATTAAAGGTTTGGGTTTTCTACTTTTTGTCTGTTGCTGATTGTATATTTACCTCCTAATATATTGGATGCTTATGAAATGGAACTCAAACTAATAAAATACCCTGTGTTTTATGTATTACAAGGTCTCTGGCATTTTAGAAACACAGCATGTACATTTTTGACTGGATTTGTAACTGTAGAATTTGTAACTGGAACAGCTCCTGTATCCTTCTGCTAACAAATCCGCATCATCTCAGTTACAGTCTACAGACCCAAACCCTGTCAGGTGATCTCAAAAGGTGGCATTTATCTCTTGCAAGAATCTCAGGCCTTCTGCAAAATCACATAAGAATTCCAAGGCATCTGACCCCTCAGCTGCATAGGAAAACAATTCCACATTCATATGTGAAGGGGATTTCTGCAAATCATATGGATTTTTCATTTACAAGATGCTGAACTCTTGACTTTTGACTTGTCAAAAGTGGATAAAATAAAACAATGCCTAAACCAAATAAAAAAGGCTAGATAAAATTACATTAAATTTTAAGTTAGACACGTAGGGGAAGAAAGCAAGACTTCTACAAGCATGCTGTGCTGAAGCCAGTGTTCATCCACTGAACAGAAGTTCACTCACCAGCTTCTTTAGGACTTCAGAACTCTCAGGGGTCAATTTCTCAATTTTATTTTTTTTTTTCAGATGTTCATAAGGGGAACATTTATTTTTTCCGGTTTCAAGAGTTTTCTCAACAGCCAGTCAAGTAACTTCCATTACTTCCCGTTATGTCTATGATTAGACCAAATTACCTGCTGGTTTGCATTAAAACCTAGCAAAGGAGGTACATCTGTGCAAGTCTTAGTTAATCTTGAAGGTGCTAGCAACTTTATGCATTGTTGTAAACTTTCATGTCTCTATTTTTAAGATATATTAACTTTGACTGGCAATACAGACATAGGAGGTAATATTATCAGTAACTTTTTTTTTCCCCCACAGTTGGCCTAAATTCCCATTTTAATTCTTTACAGTCCCTAGCGAGGTGCACTGCTGGAGCAACCCGGAGCGTTTCCAGCGCCGTGCCGGGCGGTTCATTCACCAACCGTAGCCATTTACCGCGCTGCTCGCTGAGGCGCCGGCGGGGACGGCCAGCACCGCTCACCGGCACGTTTGGCTGGAAAGGCCTCGCGTAGCTGCAGCGGCTCCAGCCCCACCGGCCCTTCTCGCCTCGAGCCCGGCCGGGCCGCGGGCGGCGGGGCCGGTGGGAGGGGCGGAGCGCCGCTGACGAGCCCGAGGAGGCGGGCGCCCTATCCGTCCGCCGCTCCCGCTCCTTCTGAGCGGCCCCCGCCGCCTCCGGGCAGCGCTGTGCCGCCACCGCGACCCCCGCTCCGTCCCGGGGCCGGGGCGCTGCTGCCGCCGCTCCCCGCCCGCCCCCGGCGTTCCGCCCCGGCCGCCGCTCCCGCCCTGCCCGCCACTGACGCAGCCGTGCCGCACCAGCTCAACATGGCGGCGGCGCGGCGCTGAGCGGCGCGGGGCGACAAGGGCCGCCAGGGGTGAGTGCTGCCGGGGCCCCAGGCAGGGCCGGCGCGCCCCAGCGGGGACCGCGGCCCGGGCCGCGCCGGGGGCCGGGCGGGCGGTGGAGGAGGAGGAGGAGTTGGTGGTGGTGGTGGTGGTCGTAGCGCCGCGGGGCCTGAGCCTCGATCTCGGCGCGGGTGGGAGCCGCGGCCCCTCCGGGCCGGCCGCCGCTCGGGGCGGGCGAGGGGCAGCCGGGGCCGCCCGCGCTCGCTCCGCGCACACTCCCCTCGCCGGGCCCCGCCACCCGGGTCCGAGGGGCGGGAGGGCCGCGGCGCATCCCGGGGGAGGCGGCCCGTGGGAGGGAAGGGGTGTGAGGAGCTGTGAGTGGGCCCCAGGCAGGCGGCAGCGGCGGACGAGGCCTGGCGCGCAGCGCCGGTGGTCGGGTCTGCCAGGCCAGCTGTGCCTCCCCGCTGCCTGGCGAGCCGCGGGTCTGCGCCCGCTGCGAGCGCCCTGCTCGGCCTCGGGTGCTGCTGGGGAGTTTGAATGAGTCGTCCCTCCTCCCCTAGACCGAGGAGGAACCGACCGGGCTGTCTGCGCGCCACATGTTCTCCTTCCCTCTGCAGGCCTCTCCCAGCGAAGGGGAGCCCGCGGGAGCTACACTGGCTGGCAGGAGAGTCCTCTGCCTCTGTCTTTCGGGAGTTTCCTAAGGCGCTCTAGAGACTTCTATGAATGTTGAGTTTCAGGCTCATTTTGTTTGCAGCCGTGACCAAATTAAAATGCTGTGTATATATGATTGTATTTAGAGGCACTGAGGAGGCTTTGATAGAGGCTTAGGGAGGAGTAACAGAAATAGTTCACTGAAACTATGGACAGAATATCTGTTGTAATGCTAAACATTACCTTTCAGTTCAGTCACAATTAGAAAATTTATCAGTAATGATAAAAAAGTAATTTTGGCCAATAGTTGCCTAATGTTTGACTGGTTAAGCTAATTATGTTTTAGTAATTATCTGAGAGCTGTCTTAAGAGAAACATGAGACCATTTTCTTTGCATAAAGTCTATTTTCTAGGATGTATCTTTTCTTCTGAGTGAATAGTTAGGTTTTTTTCATGGTTTTGTTTTATACTGCGTGCAGAAGAGGCTGTTCTTTGGACAGTGATAAATGTTTCTGTGTTGACTGTTCTGTTGGAAGTTTTGGTTTTCTCCACTGTTTTGTTTCATTCTACCCATTCGTTAATACATTGGGGTCCAGTATGACTCAAATTTTTAGGTACTACTGTGATAAAAATATGATAACAATATGGAAATTACACATGTTTTATGAACCATTAGTTTATCTAAACTCACAGAGCTTAATTTATCAGTTTTCAAAAATGATTTCTCAATATTTCAGAAATACTGTGATTTCTGTACACAAAGTAGATCTGAAGTGGAACATAAAAAGGATACCAGCATCAGTAGTTCTCTGAGAGCACCCTTTGGGACTATATTTCTTATTAAAACTTCCAATTTTTCCAGTCCTCTTCTGTGAAACAAATACTATTTTTTTAATAAGCTAGCACTCCTCAAGCTGTTATCAAAAGAAGATTTATTTTTTTCCCTAGGAGCATCTCAGAAAATCTGTAGATTATGAGGGAATTTGGAGTGAAGAATATGTACTGCAGTGGAGGATTTTCCTGTGCTGTAACGTGCTTTCTCCACTACCAGTTCACTCCTCATGCTCTGTGCATTTGGGAGCCATCTTCCATTTAGGAGCAGAGTCAGTGAGTGCCAGGGAGAAAATCTGGCCATCTCCTAATGCACTGAGGTTTAGGTAGGAGGCTGGGATGAGGCATAGAAGGGATTTAGAGCTAAAGAAGTTGAGAAGGGAGGAGAACATGAGAATAAAAGATGATAGAACGAGCTTTTTGTGGTCATGGTTGACAAATATGGGACAGCATTCAGAACCATCTCCTACGATTGCATGGTTGTCTTGCCTTATTCTTGTCTTCAGTAATAGGTAGGAAGGGATTTCACTTCTGAAATTGCTTTGGGATTTACATGGCTTGGAGATTACACCCTGTGGAATATTTTTTCCCCTTTGATACAATGCAAAAATTTGCCTTTTCTTAGCACTTTATAAGTTGTGCTAAAAAAAAAAGAAAAAAGCCACTTACTTGTGCACAGACCTGACAGAAACATCATTATTTTCTCACAAATCATAACAGAAAAAAACAATACCTTCTGGATAAGTTAGATAATGTAAAATTACTGCTAAGACTTGACAACTAAGATTTTTACTTGCTAGTGATAAGAGTGTGGTTAGATATTTTAACATTTTTTATTGTGGTTATCTCTTTTCTAGAAAAATAAAGGGAATGCTCTGGTAGGAACCTGTATTTCTCTTTCAGTAGTTTAAGAGAATGTTACTGCCTTCTCAGCTGAATCTTACCCTCTCCCAGCTGAGATGTTATAACTGACTATTCATTCCTTATACCTTAGTACAAGAAGACTAAATTCCTGTTTGTAATTGTAAAAAATCATACCGAATGTGATATAAATGAGCTACCAGTGTGGTAGTGTTAGGGGTATGTACTGCATGTTTTCTTAAGTTTCCCTAAAGGATGGCCTCATGTCCATGGAAGACAGTTTGATATTGCCAGTGTCTCTTAATTTGACTTCTTTTTTAGAGGGAAACAAAAGTCAGTCGCCCAAAAAAGTCTTGTAGCATTATTCTAGAGAAGGAGGCCTGATGGAAAGTGGTGTCAATCACTTTTTGCCTGCAGAAATGTTGAAAATCCATTTTGTGGTTGGCTTTTCTTGGAAGGGGCAGTCAGGTTGAAACCTATAGTGTGTGATTTCTAATGATGAGTAGAAAGTCTTCCTGCATAAATTTCATGGAACTGTGCAGAAAGCAAATGTTTTGTTCTTTTCTTATTGATGTGTTTCATTCATGTGATTGCAAAGACAGCATCCTAAATCTGAAATGTGTTCAAGTGTAGTACCTTATTCCTAAATACACTGACAACAAAAATCCTGTGCTACTGATTAGTAAAATGAAACAACCCCCTTATTTCCTTTGATGTCACTGCTGCTAATGTAGAGGTTTTGGATCATGAAGTACAGAGGAAAAGATGGTGGTGTTTGGAGAAAAATGCTGAGGAAATTATGAAGTTTGAGAGTTGGGCTGGTTGGGTTTTTGTTGGTCATGTCTTCAGTATCATCCTAATACAGCTGAATGCTCTGTCCCAGGAATGGAACTGTGAACAAATTTTCATGTCTCCCATTTTGTAATCATAAATTCATTTCCAGTTGAGTCCATACTGGAATGAACATATAACATTTTTAGTCTGGGGCATCACTTTAAGCTGATATTTGCTGCTGCCAGATCTTTCCTTGGAATGGGGAAGAAAGTGTAGTTTCTATGCAGCCACAAGTAGCAGCTACTTGTATGAAAGCTAAACACATGGATGTAGGAGCCCTCTGTTCTCGTTTCAGCCCACATTTATATTGTGTTCAAGAGACTGCAAGCACATCCTTAAAGGATGTGATATATTTTCAGTATTGACTTCATGCATTTGCCTTTTCTGAACTCAAAGTTTTACTTAAAAATATATTTCTGGAGATTCTACATTCTATTTTTGGAATATATATCAATGTAGTTTTGTCTTCCTGCATTTGTAGATCATCTGAAACAAAATGCTAGGAATGTGAATTTATGCACTTTATTGTTCACTTCATTTGGACACTGAATGAAGAGCAGTGCAGAAGATAATTGTAAGTTGTTCTGTCCTGTCCTGGGACTGAAACAAATAAGTAGTCCCATGACCTGTTCAGCATAGTTACAAATAATGTTGTTTTTTTCCCCTCATAAAACTAGGAAATACTCATGTTTTGCTGCTTGCTGTCAGCTCTTGTGGGATGCATAACACATTGATACTTCACTTGATGTGCATCTGTGAGTGCTTTCTAGCCTATTCAGTCAAAAGGTTCTGGTATATATTAAACTGTATCATTACTGGATCCTTGCTAGCACAGGTGATTTTGGAAAAAAAAATCCTGAAGATGTTTTTTTTTAAGCATGTTAACTCATATCAGTGATAATCCCTGGCAGAAAGATGCTTATGAACAGTTCAGGATAGTTATGTTTTTCCACTGACAGAGATAATTTTGAAGGAGAACAGCTGTTGGCAGCCTGGCCTTGAGTTGGCCAGCTTTATCCTGCAAATATTTAAATAAAATAATGAAGCTGATGGAGGTGTGAAGGGATATGAACCCTGAGGGACACAGTTGGTGAAACATTGGCTGTGGATGTAGCTGAAGTATTTTTGGTGTTTTTGTCAACAAATACCAATATAGTCTAAGCTGAACTGTAATTGTACTTTCAGAAGTGAAAGAAACAGGCCTGTTTCAGTAGATATCCTGAAATGGTGTTCTGGTTGGTTGGCTTTGGGGATTTTTTGGTCATAGATTCTACTTAGAATAAGTAAGAGGCTTCTCAAACAGAAGGTGGTGGAGAATGATGAATGGCTTGAAAATTTCAGGATAGTACTTGGGCTGTTACATTATCCTTTCTTACAGAGTTTTGAAGGAAGAAGCTGGCTGATCAAGATTGTCCTTCTGCATAGCACATTTCTGAATGTACGTATAGTGAGCATCTTGGGGGTTGGTTTCAAGTTCATATTCCCTTCACTGGTAAAATTCCACCAAGTTCACAATTAAAAAACACAACGTATTGAGGGTTAAGAGTATCCATGTTCTAACTGAAAATAAGTTTTCAGTGATAAATAACAAAATTCATTTAAGCCCTATTGTTATCAGACATATAGCACTGCTGAGCTTTACTCACAATTTTCTGACTTCATTCTTGGTATTTTCTTGGTGTTTTTCTTTATCAGTATTTAACATTCCCCTGTACTTGCTTTTAATACAGACAAGTTTTAAGTGATCAGTATGTAGATGATTATGTTTGGTGTTAAATACTGAAATATGAAGAAATGAATAGAAACTAAATTCCCTATAATGCATCAGAAGGTCTGGCTGACAGTGCAAAGGATACTTAAGTGTATTGGAGAGGAAATGTTGACTTGACTCGTAAGGTAGGTAGGATAAATGTCACTGGTATCTTAGCCTGGTTTGTAGGCAACATCAGCTCAAGAGTGAGGTATGTTTGCTTGGCCTGGTGTTTGTTCATTCTGGGAGTTCATACTGACCCGTTGACGTACCTGTCATTTAGAATCAAGTGCAGCCAGTATTTAGGGGATATTACTGGAGGATTTAGGGAAAGTGCAGGGAAAATTGAATGTAATGGTTAGAACATTGGCTAACTTAATTTGTTCCACTGTTCATGAGACAATGTAGAGGTAGAAAAATATCAAAATGAGAAAAGTTGGTGGGAATAAGGACTTGGATAGAATTCTTTGTTTCTGATTTCTCTCTCTCATCCTATTCTCTACAAAACCAAGTTAAAAATTGACTGACATAGGTATATTTATATTTATTTTACAGTTTAGCTTTAGTCATTATCAGTGTTTGAAATAAAAGTTGTCATATATTAAGATAATTGGCATTTATTTTGGCTAAAGTACTGCATATAAACGTTAAGGCATACCTGAACCTTTCTCAAGCAAATTGCTCGTAAACCGGGAATTAAATCACTTTCTTAGTCAAGCATTAGAGTTTGGGTATAGGCAGTCAATCAGTTGTGATACTGCTGATCCTTAAATGTTTCAGTTCAGTTAAAACTGTCAGTTCCACCGCCAAACAATATTTATTGTAGCATTTATTCTGAAGGGCATCCTTGAAAAAGGTATCCCCATGCAACCGTTTAGTCTGTTCTGCTGCTGACAGCGAGCTGATGGCTGTCCTTTGGACTGGTCTCTGTTCTCAGAGCTGTCTGTCTACTACTACCCGTCTCATCCCTTCCCTTGCCCACACTGCCACCTTCCTTGCCCTGCCTCAGAGCTTGTGCAGCAGTGTGGGGACCTGGTCAGCCTCCTGCTAACTGAGGTCATCCAAGGGCTCAGCTACAGACATTGTCTCGCTGTTTCTCTGCCGAGTTACAAAATTCATTGTAATGGGAGAGAAATCCTAATTCAGGGACAGGACCAAGCAGACTGAGATAAACCTGCTGCTTTTGACAAGAGTCTGACTTGTGTGAACAAATGTGCTGGTTACATACCTAGAGGGTATCAAGTGAGATCCTGCATTTTTTGAAGTCTTCTGTTGCTAAAAATCACACGAATAATTAATTACTGAGTGGTGTTTAATTTAAACCAGTCCTACATTGTTCTTGTGATATTTGCTGTGTAATCTTGGCAAAATGTTAGAAATAACAGCACAAGTAGAGAGAATATAGACTAGCATGATTGCACTGCTGTCTTGATTTCTTACAACCTCTTGTTCATAACCTGAGAGTTGACAGATGGTGACAGTTGAATTTTTCAAGGCTGTTCTGTGGTACAGCTATGAGTGAAGCTTCAGAAGAGATGTGTACAGTGTGTCAGCTAGACTTGAGCCATGTTTTCTGGCAATAAAAAATAACTAGAAATGAAAATCTATGGATTATATTCCAAATTCTGGAAAGGGCACTCCAGTCTTACAGATCTTTTTGCTGTCATTTTTTGTTTTCCACTCTGAAATAACTCAGAGAGGATAGGGATTTAGAAAAGGAAAAGAATATACATGTAAATAATGGTGGAAAGCCAGAGATGCAAATGGAATGAAGACATAGCTTGTTACACAAAAGTAAAGGGATTTATATACCCAAAGATAAGGGAAAAATTGCATCAAAATTTCTGATAAAGAATCATACAATCATTTAGGTTAGAAAAGACCTTTGAGACCATTGAGTCAAACAGTAAACCCAACAGTACCAAGTCCACCATTAAACCAGGTCCTTAAGCAGCACATCTGCACATCTTTAAATATCACCATTGATGGTGTCTCAAAAGAGATAAGCAATGACATAAAAGGAAAAGAAACAAGGAAAAGCCAAAATAATTTTACTTAGCAGCAATTCTGGAAGAGCTACAGCTTTGATTTTTTTCATCTAGAATGGTTTGGGTCCTAACTGGAGCCTGGTAACTGCTATGACAGGAATCCAGAAAATATATTCCTAAAAAATGGAATGCTTAAGTCTTACCCATACCTTACAGTATCTTTTCCTTTTGTATTTCCCCATCTGAACTATGGCAATCACGTTTAAATTTAACATTATTGCAGCAAACATGAATAAAATTGCTCATTTGGGTCTACAAAACGTGAAAATGACCTAAAGTATTTTGCATTCTAAAAAATACTTACCTTTGCTGTCTCTTTTTTTGGTGGGTTTTTTTTTGAGAGTTTAGGGTTTTTTTTGCTTTTCTGCAGGTTTTGTTGTCTTTGTAAAGTCTTCTGCATTGACTTACACGTAATTTCACTACACAGAAGGAAAAACTAAATTTTATTTTTATTACTTACAGTATTTAAATTTCTGAAGCCATGGGAGTAAAGGTCCAGAGACCTCGTTGCTTTTTTGACATAGCCATCAACAATGTACCTGGTAAGAAAATGAAAACACCCATTTATGGTAATATTAATATAAGATATATATATATAAGAATAATTCAGATACTATTTAACTTCATAATAAATATGGTGTGCTTTTTTTTTCTAGCTGGAAGAGTGGTCTTTGAATTGTTTTCAGATGTGTGTCCAAAGACATGTGAAAATTTTCGCTGCCTTTGCACAGGTTTGTAGATTTTACAATTTATTCTATAATTTTTAATGTAATATCATGTTAGCTAGTTTGATGGTTGTTATTTTTCCTGTTATTATACCTGACATTTCCTTTCAGATAAAAAGAAGTAAGTTAAGCATTGGTTCTTGCCATCTCCAGAGATTTAGCTGATTTGGCATACACATATAATGTGGAATCGAAGCCAGTTGTAGCTTTGGCTTAGTGTGTTGCAGGGAGTATATATTAACCAACTTTAAATACAGACACAGTAAGCTGATTTTCTGTTACTAGCACAGATATCACTGTTCACATTATATAACATGCAGTCTTGAAAGGTAGCCATAAGAGGTCAACCATGCATTACTTTTCAGTCTTATGTTCCTTTGAGGTATTTGAAAAGTATTGCTGGTATTCATTAGTTGTTTTTTTCCTTTATTTTAATTTCTTTGTGGAGACTGGTGATTTCTTCTCCTATGGAAACTCAGTTTATTTCTTGAAGAAAATAGTGAGAAGATTCTCTCCTGGAAGCATTTCCAAACAGAATTATTTTCCTGTAGACTGCATATTTTTGTTACAAATGCTGACAGTTTAGCAAAACTTAAATTTATTATCACAAGAATTATTTTGTGAATACGTAAATAGCATACCTGCTTTCTGTCCTCAGCTTTTTCTGCTTCATTTGCTTCCAGCTTTGTTATTTTTCATCAAGGTCTGTTAATAGTGAATAACTCAACAGTACTAATATGATCTGAATCAGGTGTGGATGCATAATTACATTCATGTCAAGTTTACTAAAACCTGTAGTGCACCATTCATGATGTCAGATTTTCAAAAACTATTAACAAATCAGAACTCCAAAGTGATGATTTTTAATGGCTGTGACTATGTTAGCGCGTGACCCTGGCATTCCTGATCTGCTCTCAACTGGCCAAAAGTCAGATTATTGCATAAAGGTGTTATTTCCTGCTACTGCCTTAAGCACTACTGAGTTCATACTTTGTTACTGACATCCATAATCAAAATCGGATCCCGAACTATTTTTCTGTTTTAACACGTAAGAGTAGTGAGAAAAATATATGGACAGAATGTTTGTGATACTGATCATCAGTAAATTAATTCGAATTTTTTATTTTATTAGTTTTCCTTACTCATCTTTTATTTTGGCAACTTTGAAAAGTGTATGCTGTCTTTGTAAAACAGGGTCCGAGAGCTCCATGTTTACCTGGCATACCTGTGTTAGGCATATGCCAAGTTAGTGGAACATACACAACTTCACATTTATCAGAGTTCCTATCAAAAGTGTTTTTTTCCTAGCTATACAAATCCATATGGAGGCTCCAGTCTGTTACAGTAAGTTCAGAGGCAACTGCCCTTGACAAAAGCTGCCAATTTAGTAGCTGAGGAAGATACAGTCTAGTGGTTTGCCAGCACTGAGAGGAAGAGATCTTCCCGGAGAAGAGATCTCCCACTGACTGCTGTTACCTTGAGGTTGGCTGTACCATTCACAGGACCCACCAGGAGCCACTCACCTTGCTAACTCAGCAGAGACTTTGTCTGTTTGAGGGTATCAGGGAAGGGGGATAGTGTTGTAGCTGAAGCAGAGAGTCTGTTTAAGACAGAGCTGATGTGAGGGAGGAAGATGGCAGTTTGTAATCAATGAGCAGGGGAGGGAATCCTCCAGAGACCTCCTCCTTCCCACACCTCTGTTTTTGTTACGAACCTTTATGTTACCTTAACTTTGCCGTGTTGTAACTGAAGATCCGAGTGTTTCATGCATGTTCCTGAGTAATGCCAGTTACCGTAAACCACGAGTGGATGTTTAGTTTCGGTCAATCTGCATGGAAGAGAGTAGAGTTGTATACTAATGTCAGTAAGGAGTTCTGGTATAACTGTGGAGACAGAAAGTAGTTTCTACTTTGCTTTCTTAAATGCCAGTTTCTTTCAGGTGTTACAGGTAGGTGTCTGCCTCACAAACCAGTTTGTCATAGCTTAGTAGGTGATTTCGATTAAGTTGCTTATGTACCACTTTTTTGTAGGAGATTCTACAGACATAGACAGTAATTCTTGTTTTTGTTCATTCTCTTCTCATTTAGGTGAAAAGGGTACAGGAAAGTCCACCCAAAAGCCATTGCATTACAAAAGTTGTCTATTTCACAGGGTTGTGAAGGACTTTATGATCCAAGGAGGTGACTTCAGTGAAGGTATGATGTGAATCTTTGAAGAAAACTTGAATGCTTATGGAATAAAACATTTGCAGACGTTCTGTGTAGTGTAATTTATTTATAATAATTATTCTGTCATATCACTGCTTTTTTCCCTTTCTTCTGCATAAGTCCAAGTTTGCTTTTTGGACAACAAAGATACATCTTGATCATGTTTGCATATCTTGAAGAATAATGTCAGTGACTTGGATGCAGTTGCATCAACATTTTGTATTACAATGCACCTTTCTTACAGCATGACTCTTTAATCAGTGCTTTGTTTTAACTGTCACTTTTCCTCTTCCAAGGAAATGGCAGGGGAGGAGAATCCATTTATGGTGGCTTTTTTGAAGGTAAGAGAGTCTGCTCTGTTTTGGTGTTATGATAATCAACCGCCTTTTACATTCTGTAGTCTTTGTTCTGTAAACCTGAACTCTGTTGTTGGGGATTTTTTTTAAGCTTTTATCTGGCCTTAGAGGCCTTTGACTCTCCAGTTATTTTGTTTTACTTTTAAGATACGAACCTTTTTAATGAATGAAAAATTAAAACTGAACTCCTTTGTATTTGTGCCTTTCGCCAGATTTCATTTTTAATTGCTGTTTTTAAACATTTATTTTTGGCTTGACCAGTTAGCTAAAAGTTGGGGATTGTCTTTTTTTCAAGTGAAAAGGAGAAAGGTGTGATGCAAATATTTATTTAAAAGAATGCCTAAAGCCCAAGATGAATTAATGATAGAACCATCTGTCAGTCTCACAGTCCTGGTTCTTTTCCAGCCAGTGTTGCAGAAGTTGCAGTTGCTGCATCTCTGTTCTTGGAGCAGTTTTTGTACTACACCTGGGCCCACGTGCTGGGCAGCTGCTACCAGCAGGCGAGGTTATGCTCCTCTCTCCTCTCAGACACACTTCCTTTAACACTGGTTCTTGCCCAAGCTTGCAGCACACAACTGAAAGAATTGTTCACTGCTGTAGTAGGGCCAGGTGCAATTTTATGTTAGACCTTGAGCATAATCAACAGTTTGCCGCTGCTGAAAGAGGGAGGAGGCCTTACTGTCCAACAAAACTTTTGGCTGATTCAGCTTGCTAAAATGCCTAGAGATTATTACAGAAAAAAATTGCCCATATTATTGAATGGATCCAATGAATTAATTTGGCAAGCATCAGGACAAGCACAAAGGAGTAGCAGGGTCTGAGGAAATGTACGGCTGGGGGACACGGAAGAAGGAGCACAACCTCCACTTACATTCTGGCAGTTGCAGGTTGGCTGTTCAACTCGGCCACGGTGGGAAACTGAATTCAGGGGAAGTTTGGCTTTTGTGCATCACTTAAGGAACTCACCACAGGATTAGAGTGACGTTTGATGCTGTGCCAGTTTGCCTTTGTACGGTGACTGGGGAGTGGTTGGGACTGTCCCTTTCATGGCCAGTGACAGTGGGATGTAAAAACATAGCATTACAAATGTTGTATATTTTTCTTGCTTGTTCCTGTCACATCTATCCAAATAGTATTCAACAGATGTCCTCTGTCTGAAGAGTGTGCATCCCCCAACAGCCTTTTTGCTGTTTTGAGAAAGGAGGGAAACAACTGTCTCTTACAGGTGTCCTAAATGAAGAGGAATGATTACATTTCGAACTTCTTAAATTTCAGTGTCATTGGGATTTAGTTTGAACTGTTGACAATTATTTGCTCATAAGAAGTAGGATTCATTCAAGTTAAACTGATTTTCTTCCTGACCAACTTGATAAATTCGTCTCTGTGCCTGAGAGACAATAGAAGTTGTTTGGGATTGCTGTCAAACTGGATATCTGTGTGTATTAAAAAATAAGAAAATAACAAAATGCCTGAAATTGAGGGGTTTCTTAAGAGTTAATGCACAGACAAGAAACAACTTCTACTCCAAAGAAAGTGTGCAGTATGTGCCAAATAGAAAGAACAACAACTTAAAATTATTAAGGTCTAGGAAGACAACTCTTTTGAACAAGAATACTAAATTTTTTTTCCCCTCAGGCTATAAACCATTGATTCA
>NW_020955226.1:2533770-2535636 GCF_003031625.1 Empidonax traillii
TTGAGGGGTTTCTTAAGAGTTAATGCACAGACAAGAAACAACTTCTACTCCAAAGAAAGTGTGCAGTATGTGCCAAATAGAAAGAACAACAACTTAAAATTATTAAGGTCTAGGAAGACAACTCTTTTGAACAAGAATACTAAATTTTTTTTCCCCTCAGGCTATAAACCATTGATTCATATTTTTAATCGATTTTTAATACATCTTCTCACTCACGTGACTAGCAGATATATTTAATAAGGATGAATTTACTTAGACGATAGCATTTACCTAAGCAAATATGGTATCTTTAAAGTAACTGAAAACTCTTTCTTTAGATGAAAGTTTTGCTGTGAAGCACAACAAAGAATTTCTCCTTTCAATGGCCAACCGAGGGAAAGATACGAATGGTTCACAGTTCTTTATGTAAGTATTGAAATGTGTATGTGGTTTGCTATTTGTAAGCTGTAAAGGTGATCCTTCTAAATATTGAGGACTAGCTGCTGTGCAAAGCCAAAGTTGATGGGTTAATGGTGTTTCACAAAGTTATATAAAAGTAATCGTTTTCCTAATGTGCTGTTTAGGGATCCTGACTATTTTTATCCCTTTCATGTTTAGTGCTTATTGTCTGTGCAAAGGGCTCTTACTGGTTCTCAGTAGCTGTGTTCTAACTTGGCCGATAAAGCAAACCTGTTAGTTCCCTGTAGAACTCATATAACTTTATACAATAACTGCTGTCTGGAAGGAAGCAAAACAGCTCTGGAGGCTTTCAAAAGTAGTAGAGGGCTTTTTTTAGTCGTGAAATAACTTTCCAGTATGGTTTCATTTATAGTTAAACTTAAGTTCTTAAAATACATTGCTGTAGACTCTTCTTTAAATATAAATTATTTACAGAAAACATTCTCAAAATAATCACTCTTACCCATGTTTCATGGCATTAGTTAATATAATGAGTTAAGGATGTCACCTACCATGAAACCCTTATTTTGGGATTTCTGTGTGATCATGACTGCAGTCATCCCAGTTTTCTGCTCTGCCATGACTGACATCTGTGTGCCCCCTGGTGGCCTAGGGGAAAGGCACTGCACTGTCACTGCAGAGACCCGGGTTCGATTCCCGGTCGGGGCCCCTCCCCGGGCAGATGGAGCTCGTTAGCCCATAAGGCAATCCATCTACGTCCTGACGACCTCGCTGCCACGGTCCAAGCGTGCTTGGCCCCGGCAGATGAACCTCAGGATTAAAGGGTGGGCTCAGTTCCGCGCACACTGTGTCTCACCTAAAAAATCCAGTGCGCAGGCTGGAAGGTGGAAAGACCTTCCCCGGTTCTTCGTTTGCGGAGAGACTGGCCATTAAAGTAACTCTACTAGAGGGGAAAGCTGAGGGAAAGTCCGTTCTAGTTCTGTGTCAAATAATCTGTAGATACAAATATTTTTTTCTTCTGGTGTTTTGTGATTATTTTCAAACGTGTAGGAGATTATTTGCAGTTTTCCTGCTGTGAGACAGGATTTTTGTATCTGTTCTTGGTAGTATAATGTTCACCTTCGTATGTATAGATGACATGGCTTCAAATGCTGACTGCTTTTCACTAACACTGACTTTGTTTTTCTCTTTTGAATTAAAATCTGGAAACAACAGAACAACTAAACCTACACCTCATTTAGATGGGTAAATATCTCTTTCCTTCTTCTTACGTTTGTTTGGGAACTGCCTGAAGAAAATTAAGTACTAAAAATTCTTATTTTTATTTAAATTCCTCAGACATCATGTTGTTTTTGGACAAGTCATCTCAGGTCAGGAGGTTGTGAGAGAAATAGAAAACCAGAAAACAGATGCATCTAGTAAACCGTATGCTGAAGTACGCATACTGAGTTGTGGAGAGTTAATTCC
>NW_020955226.1:2535867-2606503 GCF_003031625.1 Empidonax traillii
CTGAAGAAAATTAAGTACTAAAAATTCTTATTTTTATTTAAATTCCTCAGACATCATGTTGTTTTTGGACAAGTCATCTCAGGTCAGGAGGTTGTGAGAGAAATAGAAAACCAGAAAACAGATGCATCTAGTAAACCGTATGCTGAAGTACGCATACTGAGTTGTGGAGAGTTAATTCCAAAATCCAAAGGTAAAGTTAAACTCTACATTTTTATAGATGCAAACTGAGAGGTAATTTTGCTTGTTTTCTTCTGTGTTGGTTGCTTATAAAAATATTTAGACACTTATTTGTGATGGATGATGGGTCAATTGGTGAAAAGGTGAATAACATTGCAGAGCAGTTTGTCCTCTAAAGACCTTAAAGGTTGTTGATGCAAAAGACACTAAAGGGCAATCACATATGCTTTCTTCGAAGCTTCTTCTTTCTTGGCTTTTCTTATATTAGCTAAATTTTAGTCCAAAACTGGCAAGCTCTTGTCACAAGTGCTATGTTAAGCATAACACTTTCTGGAAGGTAGTGAACTTGGAATTGGCTCTTTGGCTCCTACGCTTTGATTTACCATAAACTATGTTCTTAAAGAGGAATATGGCAGAACCTGTCCTTCTTTCTGGAAGGGATGCCCTGCTCTGCTGTTTCACAACTGAACATGGTATGAGAGCTTGGATTGAGCCTTATTTTGTAAGGGAAGCAGAATCTAAGATGTTGCTGTCACAGTGGAGAATCTGCCAGGATGCTTGTTTTGTAGGAACTGTCATGGAGATCATCATGCTATTTCATTTGTAGCACCTTGTGTTGATGCTGTGAAGGGTTGCACCAAGGATATTGAAACACAACACAAGAATAATTGCTTGTTTGGCCTAAGGAACATGCAAACATTCAAACTGGAGCTCCTTGGGTTTTCCCCTTCTTTTTGATACAGTTCTGTGTTCACACGTTGTGGTATCTCACACAAAGACTTTAGAGTCTGAAGTTACCTCATCAATACCTCAGAATTCCAAGCGAAGTTGTGTTATGGCTCCTGACTTCTCAAAGGTTCTAAGTCAACCTGTGTGTGAGGACACAATTGTGTTTTTTCTGGACAGTACTCAGGAGCACAGTATCTCTTGGGAAATGCACAGGTGGTGTAATTAGAAAATAAAACAGTGCAGATACAGGATGGGTGAAGCTGATGGATGACATGCATGCCATATATGTCTTAACTGGGTTGCCACACTTTTTAGTCCAGTCTAGAACACTTGAATGACTAAATGGCACTGAGCAGTCTGATGACTTATAGCCATTAAGCAGGGCTTTAAAGTACTTGTCATCAAAAGAGCGAATGAAATAAATAAAAAAAAAAAGAGGGGGTTTTCTCTTTTACTTCTCCTAAAAGAGACTGGGCTTCTGGAAAGATGTGACAGTCTTACCTTACCTATTTGTCTGTGTCCTCTTTTCTCTGACTCAGTCCTGCTGCATTCCTGGCGACTGGTGTGCCATGGAGGGAAATTGATGCCAAGGTGATGGGATAGCCCACTCCATAAGGCTCAGTGTTAGGTAGTGGTGGGCAGTAGGGGTGTTTGGAGAACAAGAAACCTTAGGCACCAGGGTCAGGCTGTTGGAGGGCAGAGCTGAGTGTGGGGTGAGACAAAGGCCCTGATGGGCACTAATGCAGAGCCACCCTGGTGAAGATGCTGCATGACAGACTGTGGTGGAAATCCTACTGAGTGAGAATTCTGCTTTTGAAAGGGAAAGGCTGTGTGTGTAGGACCTGCAGAGGGAAATGAGCCACTACTGTAAGAGATGGAGCTGTTGAATGCAGAACATGGAACCACTGATGAGCTATGCTGGCCTGGGGCAGTGGAAATAGGAGGAACAGTTTGACTACACATCAGCTGAAGTAAATTTGGCCAAAGGTGCTGTCCAAAGGTCATAAGTGGAAGAAGAGAGGCCCTTGGACTTGTCAATGAATGGAGGTAGGCCAGGGAATCTAGATAGAAGGAGCTGTTTCTGGAACACAATCAGTGTCATGGAAGATGATCAACAGAGAGTCATCTAACAGTGGAACTGTTTTTAGTACAGTACTATGGGAGGCAAAAGGGAACAGATTCTGTGAAATACAAGGCAGTTACCAGGGGAGACTGCTGCTAAAAATTTGCTGTTAAGACAAAGGAATAAGGAGGTTGCCTGTGAGGGAACTGTAACGATGAAATTTCTGTGGGAGGGTACATTAGGATAGCAAGGGAGTCTTAAATATTTATTGCGTGAACTTGTCTGGCAGGCAACACAAAGACAGGAATTAGATGGTCTTTATGGAATGAAAATAGAACTGGTACTTGAGTTTAACAGGAAAGCCAAGGTAGCACTAGCAGAAGGAATCACAGCAGAAGTTAGGTGCTTGGTATGAATGTTTTTCTCTTAGGTTAAAGTTGAGGGAGGTGGTCTGATTTTTGGATGTCACGAGGAATAGCCAGGTGAAGCGCTTTATGAATGATGCAAATCATCTCCTTGTGTACAAGAACTGGATTTATTTAGGGATGAGTGTATGATGACTGAGCTACCTTACTGGATGCTATGAATTGAATAGTACAGCAGTCACAACTACAATAGTGCAGAGGCCTATATGAAGTTTTTGCCTGGGATTTGAGAGGATGATCACCTAGAAAAGTAGAATGTTTGTCATATTTTCCTTCGTTGTTCTTTTATTTTTTTTAAAATCTTTAAAGTTGTAAAAATTCGTGAAAATGAATGAGAGAAGTTAAATTATAAAAGAAGAATCTCTCTGGCCAAGTAGTATCATTTCTAGAAGATCTTCAAGTTCCAGGGAAAATCCTGAGATCTGATTAAAAAAAAAAAAGGAAGAAAGCCAAGTATTAACCCAGTATTTAGAAAGGTCATTATGGACTAGCTAAGCTTACATATTTCACAGGAAAAACTGTGGAACGAAAAATGTAATATTAATTTTCTTAAGGACAGGTGGGATTTTGATACTAGCTGACAAAGTTTTGCAGAAGAGGGCCTAGTTAACAAGCCTGACTGTGCTGTTTGAGATCATGACTTTGGTTCACCAAAGGTATTTCTGAGATGTTTTCAGGAATGTAAGGCACTGCCATTCTAATGAAAAAAACTGAAAAAAAATCAAGTGGCTTTGTGAGTGGACAGTTTTTAACAAGAGCCTCTAATGAAGATTTGTCACAAGAATTGATTTTTTTAGGGGATTCTGCACAGGGCAGTTCAAGGCTTGATTCATGATCTTGGCTGATGACATACAATTAGTGCTTGTAGGAGTCTGCTTTTTGCAACTAAGGCAGATTGTGGCTGCATTCGTAATTCATCAAAGAACAGTATCGTAATTAGGTAATTCTATCAGTACAAAAGAAAGTATCGGTACAAATTATCAATCACTGATACAGAGTACAAAGTTACTCATTTAGAAATTATGAAATACCTGTGAAATAAGAGCAGTCATAGCAAGTGGTGATTCTGGCAAGTCATGTCTTACCTGGACTTCTGATTTGCATATCCTTCATTTCTCTTTACTTATCCATTCAAACCCTTGAGCACTCACTTTGTCTGTAGGCTTGTCAGACACCACTGTTAGCCCCCTTTGCACAAGCTGGTTGCTGTGAACAGTTGTTTCAGGTTTCTCTGTTTCAGATTTTTTTTTTTTTCAGTGAACTGGCCACTAGGTACAAACTGTGTTGACTGTTCGAAGTGGAGCCGGAGGTGGCTTTTTTTTGTCTTTTTTTATTTCCCCTTCCTCTGCTGTTGCAGTGTGGTAGGCTGTTTGTCTGCAAAAACATCTATTCCAGAGGCACTGGGGATACAGATTCTTCACAGTGTCAGTGTCATCTGATCAGCAAGAATCAAGTGTGGTAGTGTCCCCTAATGCACACCTCTGAGGACTTGACTAATGTGTATAATTTTTATTGTGAGAAACAGTCGGTTCTTCAACAAGGAGTGAGAGATATAACAGGAATTCATGGCAAATAATGGAGGCAAAATAGAAAAAAAGAGCTGATACTCTGAACAGTAGGCAACCGAACACTGGAAAAAATTACCTGAGAAAATAACTATCTAAATCTCCCGAATTAAAGGCACCCTTTTTCTGGAGATTGCTGTGGTCCAGCACGGGTCATTTGATTTGATTTAAGGTAACTAACTATTTGGTTGTCACTGCTGTGAATTACAAGATGACATGATTTGTTCTGACTTTCGTGCCTGAATCCACGTGTTTACTGGCTAGGTAATTGCTTAATTTCAAGTCACGGGGTTAACGTAAGACTTGCTACAGTCCCCAGCAAGCTGAGATGCAGAGAAGACTTGGCTGTGTCGTGCAGCATGATCATGTAATTCCCGAAGTCTGGCAAATGCTGTACGTGACAGGGAATGGAGTAGGAAGTGATGTATCTATTTCAGATTTGGTCATAAGTTGAAACCTTATCCTGAAGGTAATGAGCTGGAACAGTTGGACTGTAAATAGAAGTTTGTTTCTCAATGACCTTCATGCCACAGGATTGGTCTCATTAGTTGTGATCTGTAATTGGCTAGCACCAGGTTGGTTCAGAAGTCAAAACAGCATTTGCTGCTGGACCAGGTAGTTAGATGTCACCAGAAAGTATATCCAAACTGTCTTGCTGGATACTCTCTGTGCTCTGTAAATAGTTCTGGGCCTTTTACTTTTGTTTGAGGTTTGGGGTTTGTATTTTTTCCCCTTGTCATTTCACTCTCTACCTACCCCATGATTTCCCAAATACATCTGATGTTATTTACTGCATGTTAAGAAACGCATTGTATTTGTTGAGGTAGTTGCTCAGTAACATCATAGCCTCCATTTTTATGTATTACCTACTCATTTTTAAGTAGTAACTTTAAGTACCTGAACTTGCTACAACAATGCAGATAAAACTACCTGTCACAGGTAGTTTTTGACACACTTGAAACGTATGAAGGAGGGAGAAAATACAGGAAATCACTGCATTTATTAATGCCTTCTTCAGACATTTCTGAAATTGAGCTTGGAGACATCTTCTTTTACTTGAAGGCATGTAGGAAACAATATAATTTTCCTTTGACTGGGCCAAAACTGAAAGTTTTGAATAGATAAGAAGCATGTAACTTTTAAATACTTTTTGTTTTTTTAGTATTTAGAGGTCAGGTGAGATTTCTCGTGTTATTGTCATCCAGCCTGTGTGACATTAGTCTTCTTTGATTGAAATTAATTTGAAAAATATTCAGTTTTCTTTTATAAATATGTACTTGTTACATTCTCTGAATGCATATGTATTTAGACAATCTAAAACTGGTGTAAAATATTACAGGTATTTTCTGTTAAATATAGTGCTTTAATAAGGATGTTGAGCAAAAGTTTGAGAAAAGACAGCAATTATCTTGGTCTGGACCTACAAGAGAAGTAAGAAATATAATTAGATCTGCCTTTTGGAAGCATTTTGCAAGAAGCCCTGAAAACATCTGATGAGGACCAGCTGATTTCAATCAGCAGGCTGTCCTACACGGGTTATACTACTTGCTAGTTTATACTGCACCCAGAAATGACCTGGAAGACTCATGTACTGTGTGCAGCACAGAGGTTGTTTTTCAGTCGGTTATCAGGCTTTTGTTGGTCTGTATCAACTAAGACTTGGGAATAAACACATAGCAAACACTGGTATATAAGTCATGCAGGTATGACCTGTCTGTGGTGCTAACCTGAAAACTGAATGACATTTAGAGCAATGGAATTGAACTTCATCCACTCTACCAGTGTGGGGATTCAGTAACATTAGAAGGTGGGGGGAAAAGTATCCCTAAAGAGTATGACCATAAAAAGAGAGTTCGAGGTTGTTTCTGTTGAGATATGTCCCACGATCTGACGCAGTTATCTGAATTAAGCCCGTTGTTGTAATCCAGATGTTTTATCTCAGCCAGTTCTTTTGGAAGTGGGTGTTCTGCATCACTGTGAAGAGGAAATCTTTCACCACTGTATGTATCACTGCATTTTGAATGTGAGACCTGACAGAATAAGACACTGAACTCAAATCAATGAATACTCAGTTTAGTCTGTGCCACTTATCTTCTGTTTCAGAATTTCTCATTAGTGATTTGAATAGATTTTATATGAAGTCAGATTAAACCTGAAGCCAAAGAAACTTTTTTATAAACACTTGGTACATTGATTTTAAATAATTTCTTGTATATAGCTTATGTTGTATCATTAGAAAACTTAGATGGTTCTACATATCCTTGACAGTACAAATTTTATGCTTAAAATTTCCTAAATACAAATTTTTGAAATTTGTTACATGTTTCTAGACATACCCTTTACTGTACTTTGGACAAGCAGTGTTTTCTCAGAAATTTCAATTTAAATAATTTGATGAAGTAGTGTCACGGCACAGTTCTAAGAGGCTGAGACAAATACTAGGTAAGTTGATTTTTCTGAGATTAATTTCTTTGCTATTCTGATTTAAAGCCAAGAAAGAAGAAAAGAAGAGGCACAAGTCGTCTTCCTCATCCAGTGACTCTGAAAGTTCAAGTGATTCAGAATCATCTTCTGATTCCTCATCGGATTCTGAGAGTGCTTCGGAAGAGAAATCTAAAAAGCGAAAAAAGAAACACAAAAAAAATTCCAAGAAGCATAAGAAAGAAAAGAAAAAGAGAAAGAAAAGCAAGAAAAGGTCAATATTGAGATTTTTTTGTTTTGTTACATGTACACCACACAGTAGCATTTTCTTATAACTACAGAACAATATTCTGTAAACAAAGTAGGTTTGGAAGTTGGGGAGACTGTCAGTTTCCTTATACAAGCATAAATTTTCTGCTGTGATGGCAAAGGGTAGTTTTCCTTTGTATATGTGCTGCAGCTTGTAATGCAGTGAAGGAATGGACTAGACTTACTTGGCTTGAAAAGTTGCAGGAATGCTTGGTTTGAAATGAGTGGTGATAACTTGTTTCCCTAAATTCACTTCTGTACAATTCAATTTAAATTATATGCAGTGGGACTTAAGAGACTGCAGTATGGAGCAATAAAAGCAAAATTAAATGTAAAATCAATAAATTAACATTATGAAATTTTTTTCTGTTTGATATGCCAAAACTCTTGCAGTTTTGGTGGAAGATAATGAACCTTAGAAAGCACTCTTGCTTCTGAGAATGTTCTTTTTAACCTGACAGTTTTGTTATAGTTTGGTGTGAGGTACAAGTTGTGTTGATGTGAGTCACATTTTTCTAAGCTAGCAGTAAAATTTAAGAAATGGTCACTTAGAGCCATGCTGCCTAAACACTGTTTCTGTGGGCCTAAGCTCATTTCACTCAAGTTTGTAAACTGCTTTGAGTTACAATGGTCTGTAGACAGCTATATATGCTAATGTAAAATCTGAATTTTACTCTTCTGTGTTTTTAAAACAAATCAAAAAAACAAAACAGCTGTGTCTCAATAGTAAATGTATACTCAGTGTTGCACCATTGAAATTCATAGATAAAAGCTGATAGAAATCTACTGCAGTTGTGTATTTTGAAGCAAAGATATTATAGGGGGAAAAAAAAGTTGCTTCTGAAATAGCTTTGTTTCTGAGATTCTCGTGGTATCCTTGTGTATTGAATTAAGGGAATTTCTGAATTATTTATATACATTAAATGGTCTTCCCTCATCCAAATAACTCAAATTACCACCTGCTTTTTATACAAAAATAAAGCTCTTCCAGTGAAAGTGAAGATGAAAACACTGAAGCACAGCCATTATCTACTGTCCGTCCTGAAGAAATTCCTCCTGTACCTGAAAACCGGTTCCTGATGAGGAAAAGTCCTCCTAAAGTGGATGACAAAGAAAAAGAGAGGAAAAGCAGAGAAAAGGAAAGAGAGAGGTAATATATCTGTTTGAAATCCGACTATGTGCTGACAGTGGTCTGGTCACATTACTATTTTAGAACTCTAATGTTGAATCTTTTCCCTGTTAAGCAGTTCCATGTTGTGAGCAGTGCTGGATGAAAAATGGATTTCTCCCTTTACTGGCAACTACTGTCTTTGTCTTGGAACAAAGGCATAGTCTTTGAACATGGTTTTAGTGAATAAAAAATTTATAATGACTGACTCAAGAAAACCAAAGTAAAATGCACTGCAATTTCATTTAGAATTTATTGGAACTGTCCAATCTGAATTTATAATTTATTCTTTCAAAAATGGAAAAACCTGGACATTTTCTAAAATATTCTGTGGTCACAAAATCTGAAGTTTTACTGTGTGTTTATCACTGTCTGCAGTAATAAAATTGTGTGTTTTCATTTAGTTTCATTTTCTGAAGAGGTTTTAAAATTTCTCTCTTTCCTTCTTTCTTACTGTTATAAATAATATCTCTCTTTTTTAATTGTTTTTAGTAATCTATCGAATTCACAGTCGATGTACCAGAGGAGACTGTTAGTGACCAGATCTGGAAGGAAAATAAAAGGAAGAGGACCAAGGGTACATGTTTACAAATATGTTCTCCAAAATTTAGAAGGTGGTAGCACAGCCTCACTGCTGGTGTTACTAACCCTTTTCATTAGGATAGTTGATTTTAAAAAAAGGGCAGCATAATTGAGTTGGGGGCTGAGGCTTGAAGGAAGACAGGAAGGAAAAATAATTACCTGTTTGCATACTGAGTCTTTTTGAAGGAGGGGATGAGAGAAAAACTTAAAAATGCTTTGTTTGTGTTACTCTGATATTCTTGGAATTAAGTCAGAAAGGGTTCTAGTAAACACAGAACCAGTGCATCAGAAATGCCAGGAATGTGGGGAAGACTTCTTTTTGGAAGGGGGCAGCTGTCAGATTAGGTCTTCTGATACTGTGAAACCATATGCTATGTGCTGCTTGTATTAAATGTATTTAGGAACTGAAGTCTCTATCCCTCAAATTATTAGTAAAATCTGTAGAAAATTTTAAGTTATTGTTTTTGTGTTTCTTGTCAAAGATAAGAAGAATTCTAATTCTTGGAAGAGAGAGTTGCATTTGTGGTAATTAAAAGGAACAGAAAACCTCTCATCAAACTACAAAAATCACGAAGTTGAAGTTAAAAGTTAAAAACAGTTATTTACTGAAGTTAAAAACAGTTATTTGATCAGACATTTTGTATTCCTGCTTTAGCTGAATATGAGATTTATTTGTCAGCAAGTTAGTAACTTGTCCGTGTAAACTTGGGATATACACCTGAAGTGTCATGGCAGGTGTGATGGAGAACCGACTGCCAGGGATAACAATCTTGCTTAGGTATCACAACATGTGAAATCCAAACTCACACACAATTTCCTCTCTTTGCCTCCAAGCGTTACCGGACGCCTTCCAGATCCAGGTCAAGAGACCGTTTCCGACGCAGTGAAACTCCTCCACATTGGAGGCAAGAAATGCAAAGAGCTCAACGAATGAGAGTGTCTAGTGGAGAAAGATGGATAAAAGGGGACAAGTAAGATTATTTCTTTCTGGAATATATGCACTGAATTTTTTTATTTATATTTAAAAGTAATACTTATCATCTTGGATTTTCAATTACAGTTTCAGAAAACAGGATGGTGACTTGGTTATCCCATTGCTTAATGTGCCTGATTTTACTGATGCTACTATAAATACATAGTTAGACCTGACGTGATTTAAGTTTCAGTTGTGAGGCTGTCTCACTTCAGACTTAATTTTTTCAGAGTGGAGGGGATTTAAAAAGTTTAAAAATCTTTATCTTTCTCTCTCCAAGGAGTGAAATAAATGAAACCAAGAAAGATAATCAAAAGAGTCCAGGAAGAGGAAGAGAGAGAAAAATATCGGACCACAGACAAGTTTCTGAAAGTCCAAGCCGAAGAGGGGAAAAAGAGAAGAAAAAAGATCACAAATCCAGCAGTAAAGACAGGGAGACAAGAAGGAATTCAGATAAAGATGATAAGCATAACAAAAGCAAGGCCAAGAAGAGAGCTAAATCTAGAAGCCATAGTAAAAGCCGAGAGAAATCAAAAAGTAAAGAAAGAGATGCCAAGCACAGTAGACATGATGAAAAGAGAGTAAGATCAAGAAGCAAAGAGAGAGACCATGAGAAAGGCAGAGAAAAAGAAAAGCGTTATGATTCTAGAGGGAGAGATAAAGAAAGAAGTAGGAGCAAGGAGAGAAGTAAAAGGGCAGGCTCAAGAAGTAATGAACAAGAGCATAGGAAGAGCAAAGACAGGGAGAAACGAAAGTCAAGAAGCAAAGAGCGTGAGCATGGCAGAGGAAAACACAGTTCCAGCAGCAGAACAAGGGATCGAAGCAAAAGCCGAGATAGGAGTAGGAGGGGAAGATCAAGAAGCAGGGACAGGGATCGTAGTAGAAGTAAAGACTATTCAAGGAATAGAGATAGAGAAACAAGACGAAGAGGAAGATCAAGAAGCAGAGAAAGGAGAGGTACACCAGATAGATACAGAGGAAGAGAAAGCAGGAGGAGGAGAGACTCAAGGAGTTCAGAGAGGGATGAAAGTCAAAGTAGAAACAGAGATAGGTATTCAAATAGGGAAAGTAGAAGCTCATATAAGAGGAATGATAGTGAAAGCCAAAGGAAGAGGCGTTCAAAAAGCCGTGACAGTAGTAGTCCTGAGTCTAGCAAAGAGAAGAAGTCTAGTAGAGATCAGGATAGAAGTCCAGATTCAAAAAAGAGACCAAGTAGCAAAGAGAGAGAATCAAAAAAGTCATATTCACGCAGCAGTAAAGAAAAGGAAAAGACCAGATCCTCAGCAGAAAAAGAAATAAACCAAAAATCAAAGAGTCAGGAAAGAGATCATGCCCCTAGTAAGGATAAAAAGTCTGATCATGAAACAAGTCCTGCAACAGATGACGACAGGCATGGATGAGTTTGTGGACTTAATGTTTCCGTTGTCTCAAAGTTTTAGAGACGTTTTGGGGAACGCCTTTTTTAAAGATGCGGACTTCAGTTTGGTCTTTTGATAATCTAAAACCTGGATCATTTGTACTGCTAAAGTTTTAATAAACTTGAAATGAAAAACAAATTATATGTGTAATACAGTGTGCTGTGTTTTAAGTACTTCATTGGATTATGTATTCTTCTTGTGTGTTGTCAGCTAGAAAGGTAACTTCTCTGCCACAGTTATTTTTTACCTGATGAACATAGTTCAGTGGCTGCCTGTGAAGAGGCTTGTTCCGTATGTGAAGAAGAAAGCTGCAGATATACTTCATGTCATCTTAAAGCTAGGAGAATATTGCAAGGTGTCCATTACTCCAGTGTTGCTGCATCTATATTTCAGTAGGTATAAATCATAAATTTATTTATAGAGGTAAATTACGCTATTTTTGTTTTAACCACAAAGTGAATTAATTTAAGTAAATCTTAATTGTTTGTATTTCTCTCACTGCCAACAGTAGAATTCATTCATGTTGTAAGGCAGTCATCTGTTTGGGAGTTAAATCCTTGTCCTAAAAAATATTTTTAAGTGCTCATCAGTGTAACTTTCTTCCCGTAACCTTTTTCTGTTCCACGCTTTCATGTTTGTCTACTGCAGAAAATGCAGCTTGGATGCTTCAGACTGCTCTGTGTCAGTTGCTGACTAGTGGATGCACAGAAAGGAAACAGATTACCAGAATTTACAGTGGGTGTTAGAGTAAGGAATCAGGAAATCCTTTCAACTCTTGCTCCTTAAGTCTAAGACAAAATTATTGCTATTCTCCGGTACTGGTTTTTGGAGTAGTTGAAACAGAATTTCAAATAATGTTCTAAGACAGGCTCTTAATATTTGTTTTGTTTTTAAACTGAAATTTGCTTTCCTTCCTGTTTCCCCTTATTCTAAAGGCCATGCTGTGAATTCCTTCTCATTCTCTTCTATGTGTGTGTCCCTCAAACCAATTCCCTCCCTTTTCTGCGTTCCTTTCCTACCTCTAGGTTCCACCCCAGTTTCTATTTCACCACCAGGCCTTCATGTCAAAGAGAAAGAGTTTGGCTTGTGTTGCTGCAGGAGTGTCCCAGTATGTGTGTCCTTCAAGAGCAGCTGGTATGTGGTGACTTCACACAGTGGGCCAACAGGAGGAGAGATTTGGTACAAACACCAACGCTCCTTCCAGTCCTTTGAACTATTCACACCAAGGGCTGGCAGATCTTTAAAGTCCTGAACAGAAGGGACAAGCACTGATGTTAAACTGTGTCAAAGCAAACCAATATTGTAATAGTTGAAGTTTTTGCCAAATCTTTCACTGTGTGACATAACTTGTTTTTACTGTCTTTTTTATGAGCTTGTCAATATTTTTACTCTATAACCCACTTTATGATCAGTGTGTAAACAGTGTGTGTTTACAGCAGATTGGCAGAATTGCTGAAACTTGGCTTTACACTGTGATCCAGCAGTTGTTATTCTAAAGGAAAAAAGTTATGTCCTGAAAGAAAAATAAAACAGAGGATTATGAACAACTTAAACAGCATTTTTAGAGGAAGACAACTAGAAGTGTGCAGTTACTTTCTAGCGGAATAGTAAGTGGAGCTGCTTTACTATCAAGTGCTTTTTCCCTATGTTTTAGTATGAATTTTGCATAGAAGTGTCCATTTTATGCAGAATGTTTAAAATTGTTCCAAACTCCACGTGTGTTTGGATGATACAGCTTAAGAGAACTTAGGAGTGAACTGAAGACCTGTATAGTGGACCTGTTCTGTCTGGACTTTGGAGGACTTTGGAGAAGTTGTCCTATTTTTGGGGGACTGTAGTAAGAAAAAGGAAGTTAGGCTTCAGAAATGGTGTGGCAGCCTAAACAAAGCCTTCCTTGGTGCGTTTATACTGTGCTATGCATGCCATGTGCTTCAGAGTCTCATTTAAAAACTGTTTGCAATGTTCTTTCATTATTTTTAATGCAGCTGAGACACAAGCTATTGCTGAAAAGTTACATTGGCACTACTGAGAATATTCTTGCCAGTACCACTAAAGCTTGTATAAGCATGCAAACAAAACAGTCTGCAGCTATAATGACTGCTGTAGAAGGGAGGAAATGCGAGCAGTCAGCAATACAGCAATACGTAGGAATTGTTAAAAAAACCCAAAACAACAAGTCTTTAATATAAAATCTTAAAATGGAGATTATGTCTAGTTATAGTTTGCAGTTGTAACTAGTTATTTCAAAAGATGCAGTTCTGTACCCTTTCATGTGGACTTTTTTCTTTGTTACAGTTCAGGAAATGATTTATGCAAATTAAATGAACCCTAATTCTTCCATAGCGCTTCAAAAATTGCTGGCACAAAGCTCAATTTCTTGTTTTTAATGTATGGGTTTTTTTAAAACTGGTTACATTAAATTGCACATGGTGGGATACACTTGATCTGTCGATGAGTGCATACCTTGCCTGTATCGTATTTGATGGTAAATTGGTGTAGCACTGATCACTCTGTTTAAACTGAAACACAACTGCAGTCTTGTGCAAGGGAGGGTTTGCTTTGCCAGATTCATGCATTTCTTTATCAAACTGGAAACTGAGAATGTCAATTAAAAATTCAGTGGGACTTAAGCTCAATCCCAGGGAGAGCAAGATGTCCCCAAGCACCAGTCAGTTCCTGCTGCCATGTGAGGAGGCACTGACTGCTGCTCTTGCGGTCCTTAAGCTGTTTCCTCCCCCAGTGCCAGAGCTTTCCTGTTCTCAGCCTCACGATAACCACCTTGTGCTGTAGTCACAGTGTTTGTAGCTCAGTGCCTCAGAGAACTGATATGAAGTGTATTTGAAAGCAATATATGTGTACCAGAGGGAGGGAAAAATAGCCCATGGTCTTCCCTTGTGAATGCAGGAAAAAGCAGTACTTGTAGAATAGTTTTTTCTGCTCTACCCAGAACTCATCCCCCTCCAGAGAATTTGTGAACCCTGACACAAGGTAAAATGAGGGCAAGGATTACTGGACTGGCTTTGTAAGTGTGTGTTTAAGTGTACATACAGGCTTGAAATAACTTCTAAAGGCTAGACATGCATTCTCTGTTGTATTGACAATAGATACTGACATTTTACTGATACCATACAGCCTATATATACATGGAATGCTGAAATTAGTATTGGCAGTAGCTTTACAGACTTTCTCAAAAAGAGACTGTTATTTGATGCTGGAGTTTCTGATGCCGTCAACTCAGAGGCAGAAATTCTTACTGAGGAGGGTAGATGGAATTTAAGGTGGTGTAGACACTATTACCTGTAAAAAATGTGTTGCTGTTGCTAATTTCTTAACACAGACACAGTGTTTCACTTGTTGCCCTGTAGAGTTGATTGTTATTTAGAAAGAAAAAAAGGCAATGGTTACATTTTAACCCTTTGTTCTATCTAGTGGTTGGAATTTTAGCCTGAAACTTTGCACTTTGTACATAAAACCCACACTACGGGATTTTATTGCAGTGTTCTTTGTCAGAATCCCTGAAGAACTTACAGTGATCCCCTAACAATGTCTGATTTGTAATAGTGTCAGTCTGGCAAGTGGATTTTAGATTAATGTAAACACAAACAAAGCAGTCCTTTAGCTGCCTTTTCTGGAACTGTTGATTTATTGAAGCAAATAAAGTATTTTTGGACAAACCTCTAGGGGTATAGTAGACTCATTGCTTTTCTGATAGACAAAAATGTCTATTCTTGTTTTAAGAACTTTGCTTCTAATAGAAAATCTAAAGATATACATATAAAGATATACATACTTTATCAAAGCAGCAGCCATGAAAGTCTTTTTTGGGAGTTGTTTGTTTTGTTTGGGGTTTTTTGGTTTTGTGTTTTTGGGCTGTTTTTTGTGTTTGGGTTTTGTTGTTTTTTCTTTTTGTTTAGTGGGGGGTTTTGTTGTGGTGGTTGTTGTTCAATTTAAACAGGAGGATACCAGTGACAAAATTAAACTTCACACTTTTAGAGTCAATGTAATGGAAATGTAAAGAACTGTTATAAGTACTTTCCTTCTTTTGCTGAAAATAGTAATTTTCCTAATGCAGTATTTAGCTAAATTATTGAAATGCCTATCAAGAAATCTCTGAACTCAGCATTTTGCAAAATTTGAATTTGGTACAGTTCTGTAGTTACCTAGCATAAAACTAGCCTTCCATTTTGATGGCATATGTACTTTTAGTATAATTCTCACTTCTTACCCTTGAAAAATTCATGTCATTAGCAACACTGTTCTAACAAAACTTTGTTGCACAAACCCCAAAAGTAATCTTCACCTGCCTTTTTTTAAGATATGTGAAAATGTTTTCTAGTTTTAGTATGAAATTTCACAAAAGGAATAGCAGTAATAAAATACAATAAAAGTGATGAGTTTAGATAGCAAAACTACATAAAGGTACATTTTGTTAAAGAATTAAATTAGTGTCTTTCCTTAATCATAAAGTCATTATTCAAATAAAACTAATAGGGTATTTAATAGGGTATGTTCAGAAGAGAGATCTTGAACTGCTATATATGCATGTGATTATTTTAAAATTTATATTTGTATTCATAGAAGTACTAACACATTAGAAAGACTAAATAAACTGAATTAATGCAGCACCCTAACTTTGAATTTAAATTTTGCAACATGTAAAGCGCTTAAGGAAACTTGCTATTTTTGGCAGGTTAGACATTGCTACGTATATCCCCATTATAAAAAGTAGTTTGTATGTGGCTTTAGCCATAGCTGCTAATGAAAAGAAGGATTGGAAGGATTGGAAAACTTAGAAATGTTAATTTATGAACAGTGGTAGGAGGAACTTGCTCATAACTGTGTTCTTTCAGCTAAAGTAATTGTTGATTATACTGGCAGTATTGTGCATGTAGCATTTATCTGAGTATTTTGTAATTATTCTCAGTCTTTCAGACAGTTTGTAATTTATACTTCGTAACAGGGAAGATGATCCAGTTGTCAGCTGGAAGAATGAGTTCTTGATACAAAATGTACAGCTTGTGCGCTAAAGTACTTCTCAGAAATAAATACTTTTTTGCATATTTGTTAGTGTACTCCGTGTCTGCCACATGTGCTTTTTGCAGCATTAGCATCTTCTGCATTTAGAATACTCACTTCTAAGTCAAAGGGTGTAACCTGTGCATGCAAATTTGAAGTTGGAAGGGACCCGTAAGGATCATTGGCCCAAGCAGGGATCACACCATGACCTTGTCGTTATTAGGACCTTGCTGTAGCCAGCTGAGCTGATCTCAGGGTCAGTGTGATTCTGAGAGTCCAGTCTCCAGCCTTTCGAAGTGGCAGTACTGTTAGTACAGATTTACAGGGCAAAGTGATTTGGTGTCAGGACCTCTTCAGTTAAACCAAGATCTGTACGTTTTTACTGAAGGTGTGAAGTTACATTTTTATTCGACGTTGCACTGGATGACAGTGTTACCAGTAGATGCAGTTAAGAGTTTCTTTCACAGAATGGCAAATGACAGCCTATTCCCTATCTCTATATTGTAACATAAAAATGCATCCGTGCAATGAAGCTGACCTCATGTCTGAATTGCAGACTCTGCCTGTTGCACAAATACAAGTCTGTTTGTGTATGTGTGAAGCAGAATAGTTTTCACTAGTTACAGAAGAACTACTGGTTCAATATGAATGTAAAGGGAATGGTAGGACAGCTTACAGTCAGTTTGGAACTGAGTGGAAGAACAACCTTTGATCAGAAGGTCACCTACAGCAGTATGTCAGCCTGGCATCCTGGCTGAGCTGAGAGCGGAGTGCTTAGAAGAAAGCAGAGAAGTGTTTTTCCCAGGGCCTACAGTTAGGTTAGCTGGAGTGCTAGATACACAGTCTTACTGCAGACATTTCTTTCCCATAAAGGATTAAAGACTCAGCCAGTGCCACAACTTCTCAAGACAGTATTTCTACCTTCCATTACATTCTCCTATGTAAAAGTAAGTAGAAAACTGTCACAAATAAAAGACACAGTCAACATGGATGTTTAAAACACAGATGTTTTAAACAGCTTGCTCAATTTTATTATATCCTCAGTAAGACTTTTTTTTAAGCCAAAATGTAAGGTTTGAATTAAGGCTGGAGGCCCAGCAATACTCAAGGAGTACAGTACTGATAGTTTACCTGTGGTTGTTACCTCTTGATTTCCTAAAAAATGAATCTACTGCTTTGTTCCGTAATAAAGTCAGACTAGTTACAGTACAGTTGTGAGCTGTGGCACTTGTTTCTTGAGCTGAAATTGAGTATAGGCAGGTTTTGGCAAACAGCACCTTTTGTAACTTGCTCCAGAGTTAGCTTCAGCTGTTGGGCACTGATAGGTTTTGCAGGCACATAGAACTTGGAAGGAGAGAATGGCAAGCTTCCTTTTCCTTTGTAGATTCTTAGATAGTGGTCAAATGTGTTTCTGAAGAGTTTAGGTATATAATTAGTAGCTACTCTTAATTGTGTGCACAGTGATAGATTGTAAAACTTAACACATTATAAGCTTAACAAAGCCTATGCCACAATTTCACTTCTTTTAAACAGGGAGGAATTAAGATAATTCCAGAGAAGACGTCTCATATGGTCTTGTCACACCTCTGGCCTTCACTCCCCCTAAAGTCTTAGCCTTCAGTGATGAGGGTTTTTTTGAGTGCTATCTGTAAGTAGTGAATTTTCCTTCTCTCAAAAATGCACTGCCAGAACAAGAAGGAAGATTTAGCATCAGAGATCAGGATGCACTGCCAGAACAAGGAGAAAGATTACAGACTAGTTATAGCACTCGTGCATTCAAGAGATACCAGAAAGGCCTAAGTTAATAAGGCACATGAAAGAATTTAACTATTGAAACAGAGGAAATTATTTGACCTAATATGACCAGGGAGCTTTGAAAAGATTTTTTTTTTTTTCTTTTTCAGAAGTATACAGTAAGTCTGTATTGGGACATGAAGATGTTCATCCTTAACAGTCCCATGGGGCCAGCTCTTCTGTTCATGAGCAATTTATTTTCAGGTACATGTTCTCTTCAAAATTCCCCAGAGCTGAGCAGGAGCAAAGACTGCAATGTTAAAAGAATTTGCACAGATCTAGTAACTCCAGTCTCTAACACTACTTAACAGCAAAGAGCTGCAGAGTCAGTTAACTCAAATTCCCTTAGGATATAAGGTGTTTTAGAAAGATGTTCTCTTCCATTCCCTAGGTAGGAGTTGTTTCAGATCCACGACAACAGTAGTGTCTTACATGTGTACCAGAGCCACGCAGTTACCAATTGTGATAGTGTTGGGAGGATACCATGTTGGACACTCTAGGCCCACATGTTCAAACTAAAGTTGCTGTTCTACTTCCGGAGTTGGGTCAAGGCTTGGAAAATTGCAGTTTGATTTCAGGTCTCTGTTTCAGTCCCTCTGTGGGTTGCACCTTGGATCTCTAAGGTCTTGGCCTTCAAATAAGACCAATACCTGTTATGTTTCTCACCTGCTACAACGTCCTGAAGCAGCTATCTGAGAGGGTGCTTTGTTGATCAAACCCAGTAATTAAAGTTTACTAGTCAAATTATTTCCCAAAGCATGTTCTGTTAGCTATTAATTAAATCTTTATAGAATTGTTTAGGTTGAAAAAGGTCAAGTCCAACTGTTAACCTAGTACTGAAGTGCACCACTAATCCACGTTCCTAGGCACCATGTTCTACATGTCTCCTAAACACCTTCAGGAATGGTGACTCAACTTCAGTTAATAACTAATAGAAATAGTGGCACTAGGCATTAAATGAGAGCTACCTCTCAATTAATTGTAGATCCTTCCAGGTCAGCAATTCCCTTCTTATCAGCTGCACTTGATCTCCCTATATTTTGTTGTCATCCTTAAGTGGCAGCTGAAAAGAACCTGTGGTGAGCAGCTAGACCAGCCTCCTGCCTTACCTGGGACATCTTTAAACTTTCATAATTCCACCACATTCTGATCTAGAGTGCTTTATAGAAGTTTTGTAGAAAAATACTAACTAGAATTAGTCACTTCAGGCAAGCACACGATGCATGTGCATCTCAGAATCATTAAAGTAACACGATTCCTGGTTGGATTTTTTCATGCTGAATTTGGGTAACTGAATTTATATTTAGCCGCTGTGCTTTAAAAGTTACGCAGGATTCCCGCTTTGCTCTAGGTGTACTGAAATGAACAGTTGTTTTCTGGTACTTGAGTTTGATGTTTCTGTAGGTGTTCAAAGTTAAAGGAGTATAAGCCCCATGGAAGCAGGCTGTAGACTTCACAAGCAGACACACGTCATGTGCAGAACAGGGCATTTCTGGAAGCTGAGTAGGAAATGAGGCTGCAATCCACCTTGTTTCTTGCTGCTGTGGAGGCTGCTTAAAACACATTTAACTCACCAATTGCAGGGTACTGAGTGTGTGCAAATATGCACTTAGAGATGCATTTGGAGCATTATTGAGCTCTGAAGATTTCAGCACCACTCCTGTTGTAGTCAATACTTCTTAAAGGCTCCAGCTTCTGCCATCAAAAGGCTTTATTAAAACTTTCCATTCCTTCTGCTTGCTGAAAAAAGCTTGATGGAGTAAAAGGAGCACTGGCTCAGAGAGAAGAGAAATAAATTTTTCATTAGTGAACTAAGCAAAAAAGTATTTAGAGACAATGTCACAAGCTAATTTTCATGTCTCTTTTTTAATATAGAATTTCCAAAATTAATTACTGCAAGATAAATGGAGAGAACTCCTTGTGTCTTCTAGCTGACAGTGCAGAAAGGGTAGTCTCTTGATTATTCTTACTTACTGTGCTTTGGTTGACATTACAGAATAGTGGGTCATGCTAAATGACATGGGCACAGAGTTAGTGAGCTCCACCCAGCCATGTTCTGCTGTCCTAAAGGAGTGCAGCAGCCCAGACCACAGCAGGACTGACCAAGACAATAACTGGGTCTGTGCTAGCTCTGAGGAGGTTCTTGGCCCCACCCTCAGGCAGGGCTGTGAGGGGCAAAGCAGGCTTTAATATTCCTGCATAATGCCAAGTGTTTGCTCAGTCTGGAGCAAGTGGGGGTTCATGGAGATATGGCAGGAAGAAAACGGACAGTGTTACATCAACCATCTTTCCCCGCTCATTGTTTTTTTTAATACTGCATATGTATCCATTCCACTACTCCTAACTAGTTGTCCTAGTTAGGACATATCTTGTTCCTTCTTTAGGTGCTTGGACAGAATAAAAATTACATCTAGTAATGGCATTGATTCAGTTACTCTCTCTTTATCTCCGAAATGCTTGATCCTGACGAAAAGCAGTTTCTCTCTGAGCATCGTAGTCCAATTCTGCTTGCTTTTCCTTCTGTTTTTTTGCCTGCTTTTCAGCCTGATGATGAGACGGGAATAAAAAAACTTAGTATTTTGTTCTCAACATCACTATCTTGTAAAGCTTAGAGAGGGTGAAAGCTTACAGGAGAGCTACAGTCGTGTTAGTTGATACTTGGTAAGTATCATCCCTCCCCCTTCTCTCCCCTACTGTACTCTCCACAAAAAGGGTACATTGAACAGATGAGTGAACGTCTGCATTAGCTGCTCCTTTTTGGTGGCCTGCCCAGAAGATATGAGAGGACAGCAGTGCATGGTTGAAAAAATGGTATAATGGCACAGGCAGGACAGGATGTGGTCTGTCATTGTTTGTCTCTTATTACCAGCCCTGCCAGTGCTAATAATCCTCCCTGACCAGCAGGGCCAAGTCAGCCTGGAAGAGGCTTCTGTTCTACTGCTCTAAGGAGGCTCATAAACCTCTGAAACAGGTGCATCATCGTTGTCAAGTTCTGAGCAGCAGCTTCCTCACTGCACAAAGAAGCCCCTTGTGGGCCATGCTAACTGCATGGGTACAGAGTCAGTCATCTCCAACATGAGCAGCTGCAGTGCATACAGGTAAAAACCAAACATGCACATCACACCCACACCAAGCTTCCTCTCTCTCTCCCACCCAAGAGATCTAGTACTATGGGTTTAGAAGAGTGTTTCTGTCTGAAATGGTTGACAGGGTACAGCTCTTTTATTTACCATTTGCTGGATCTGAAATTTCTGTACTTCCATGTTTGCATCACGTTGTCTTTGTTTCTTGGCTTTTTCCATTTCCTGATAGATGCCATCTTCTGTCATCCACTGATTACGATCCTTCTCATCCTTTTCTTTTTCCTGTCTCTCCTTTTCCTCTTTCATCTTCATCTGTAGTTTACAAAACACACACAAGAAGTTAACCAAGGAGTGTCCTGCTAAGTTGAAAGCTGTATCTCTCAGCAGTAGCAGCCCTGTATCAGCACTCCAAGAAGCACTGTCATTGTGACTGGCCAGTCTCCAAGCCCAGGGTTTTCAGCAGCCCTGGCAGATGTGCACCCAACATGGAAGGGGAAAAGGGAGAGGGGACCCCAGGAAAGATATCAGTGGACTTGATGAAGGCTGCTGATGCATGGCACCAGAGCCAGCTGTGATCTGGGCCAGGCTCCTTGGCTGGAGTAAGCAGCAGTAAGATCAGCCCAGGTTTCTTACCACAGTGGCTCTGTGTTCAGCAATAGATTCAATGGCAGCCTTTTGTCTTGCTTCTTTCTCTTGTTTTTTCACTTGGTATTCAGCTTCTACCTCTGCAGCTCGTCTAGCAAGACGATCATCTTCTATCTTAAATGCCTCGTTCATCTGTGCAGATAGGTTTTCAAAAGCTTTGTCCTTATCCTTCTGCATCAGCCTGCGGGAGAACATGAGCTGCTGTAACACACCAGGACACCTGAGGCACTGCTCCTAACAACACCAGCAATCCCACCTCCACCCCCAACAGCACCAATTCCTGCTGAAACCGGTAGGCATTTTTTCTGCACCTTCTACTTCAAATTTTAATTACAGAAAAATTGCTTGCATTGAACTTCTGATTCTGCGATAGAACAATTGAGAGTAATGTTTTTCACATAAATTGCAAGTTTGAATCTTAACACTGAAACCTGTATCCCTAGACCCACCTGTTAGTCTCTGCATCTTTTTCTCTTGCCAGATCAGCCATCATTTCTTTACCTTTAATATAAGCCTTAATCCGATCATCATCTTTGTCTTCTTTTTGTTTCTCTTCAGCTTTAATTACTTTCTGTTCAGCTACATATTCCTGTTTAAATGGAAAGCTACTTTAATTTTCATGTAGAATAAGACTGTGGAAAACTGAACTGAAAAAAATTGTAACAAAGACTTCAGGCCTCTCTATAATGACGAGTTCTTTGTATCAGTGAAGAAGCTATAGAAGTTAGAAACCCAGAGATGGAAGAGAATTCTTGTGACCTACTTTTGACAAATTACAACAAAAGTAAAATTAGTGTGTGGTTGCAGACCCAACCACAGTATCTTTATATTCTTTCCTCTACTTTCCCAGCAGTTCCAACTGTATTATTTCCACCCCATTCACACAGTGCAGATTCTGAAGGGCTCAAACAGTACAAGTCCATAGAACCATCCAAATGTAAAGCATAGAGCATTTCGTAATGGCAGTTGTATAGCTTGGCAGTATGTATAGCTTTTATTGCATACACAAAGTTCAGGGAAAAGGGATAAAAGTTGTATATTTGGGGTGAGGAGTATGAGGAGATAAAAAGCAAGTAGGGTTTTAGCAAGATTTCTCTCCTCTTACACTCTCTTATGGCACTGAATCATCACAGTACCTCCACTTTAGTCTCCCTGCTCAAGCAGGCACAGGCAGGGAGGGCAACAGTAGGCATGGTAAGTAGGTCATCACCAATCATAAATGGAAAGACAAGTTTAAAAGATACTGTCATAGGCTATTCCCTCTTCTTAACAAGCAAAAGTGGGCTTAAAACAGAGCAATTACATCCATTTCTCAAGTCAAGGATATCTCCTTGCTGTCTCTAGCAGACTTTTTTCATTGTAGACCAGTCAAAGCTCGGGTGCCATCTTTCAAGAGGCCTCTCTCAAAAGCACAGAGTAAAGACACGGCCTGCAACTGGCAAAGGAGGCATTTGATCCCACGCTGCTGAAGGTACCAGCACAGCCCCTGTTGCCTGCAGACTGCTCGATTTGTGGGCTGAGTGCAACCATCACAGCCAAGGTGAAACAAGCATTTTGGATTGTCTGCTTTCCTGTTACTTACGTGATGCTGCCTCTGGCGTTCAACCTTTTCCTCCTGATCCTTTTCTCTTCCTCTCTGAATTTCCAGTTGGTACAATTGGGTTGATCTCTGTATTTGTTCCCCTTCTCTTTTGTTTTCTAGCTTGGCCAGATCTGCTTGATCCTTGTGCTCCTTTATTCTAAATTGAAAAAGGGAAGTGAATAAACGAGCTACAGGCTGTGTGAAATAATGATGAACAGATACAGATTCTGCACATCTACAGGTACTTTAATATTAGAAAAATGGTACTTTGAAGTGAAAGTAGAATGTCAGAGATCAAAACTAGAATCACAGTTTTTATAAGCTAGCTCCAAATTCTTTGGCCAAAGCTCAGTCCTAGTCTGAGGGTGCTGATCTATACTAGCAAAAGCAAACATGACCAGCATATAGACTCAAATATTATGTTGAATTTGATTAGCCTGTTTAATTGTTAACCCACTCTCTGTACAACGTGGGCCTTTGCCATCTAGCTGTGTTCCAAGCAGTGCCACAGCACTGTGCAAGACATGGCCATGATGCCTACGCTAGCTAGATGTGTGAAGGCTTCTGGGCTGGGGGAAGCAGCAATAACAAAGGATTTTGCTGCTTGCTTACAGTGCCAGAATTTATAGAGTTTTGTTTAATTTATAAGAATAGACATAGCCCCTGACAGCAAGAGACATTTCTGAAGCTGGAGAACAGTTACGGAGGAACCAGAGGGTGAGGAGAGGTGATGAGTTTCAGTCTGACCACGGGGCGAGGGTGATGCGAAAGCACTGTTGGAAGGCAGTGAGCCACGCAGCCCCGAGCACGGCATCGGTGGGCGCGGCCGGGCAGCTCCGCCGACCCGGGTTAGCGCCAAGCAGCCCCCGGGCCCCGCCGCGCCGGGCTGGCCGCGGGAAGGTTTCTAACCCAAACCCGCCCCACTCCCCGGGCCCCGCCGCCGGACTCACTGCGCCAGCTGCTCCTGGGCCACGGCCCGGCGGTCCAAGTAGCGGCCGCGCTCCAGCTCTGCCTCCCGGCGGGCGACGTCCGGCCCATCGAGGTCCATCGTCGGCCCTTCCTCACCGCCCCTCCGAGAAACTGCCGAGGGAGAACGAGGGATCCTCAGCGGCGCCCCAGCTGTCCCGGGGAGTCTGGGCTTCTTCTGCCGCCCCACACAAAGGCTGCGACCACCGCCCTCCCCGCGTTCCAGGCGTTCCAGGCGGGCGGAGCAGGCGGGAGCCGCAGGCGCCGGAGCAGCGCGGGGCGGGGCGTGAGGGGCGCTGGAGCTGGAGCAGCAGCAGCACCGCGCCCCGCCCAGCCCCGCCCCGGGACCTGTCGGCGAGGGCGGGAGAGAGGAAGGAAGGAAGGTGGAGCTGCTGGTCGGACCGTTCTCTGCAGCCGGTTCGTGAGCTACTCGTTTGCCCTCGGTAAGAGGCTGAAACGCTCCCCCCGCCTCTGTCCCTCTGCCCTGGCCGCGCCGGCCCCGCTCCCCGCAGGGGCTGCGGTGATGGGGCCAGGCCGGGCTCCGGGCGCTGCCGCGCCTCGCACCACCTTCACCCCGCCAGGCCTGCCTGTAGCGCGGGTGGGAGCCCCGGGCGGGCCTGGGAGCTGGGTGAGGAGATCAGTCCTCCCTCTGCCTCCAGAAGTTCCTCCCTTGCCCTGACTGGAAGAGACTCCTCAAGGAGGTGACTGCTGCACCCGGGGAGTAGGACACTCACCTTAGGCCCGGCATTTTTACACTGTAGGGGAGGTAAAACCACTTCTGCGTGGTCCTCAAGCCTGCAGGAGGGACCTTGCCTCCCGGGTGGCCCCACATCTTTCCCGAAGTCCCGTGCTTTCTGCAGGGCCTGTTGCTTTCTGACGCCAGACTCTGAAACTCGAGGACACATAACAGACTCATTTTCCAAAATAAAATATTGGCAAGCGTCCTTTGTATAAAACTCTTCTAATGTGGGTTTAGGGTTTTTTTTAGGATTTGCATAATTTTCTAGTCTGACCAACAGAGACTCCCCTCTGTGGGGCTGGAACACAAGGCTGTGTGCAACACAGCAAAGCTTCAAGTTTCTTGGACTTTGTTTCCAGTAGACACCGGGATAGGGGGATGCCCTGTTTAAAGCCTAGGGTACTTGTGGAGGAAGTCATTACAGGAAACCCTAACTGTCCAAGGCAAGAAAATGATGTTAACATTTCAGCAAAGAAACTAAGCTTAAGGAGGGAGATGTGTCAGTGGCTTGGGTGTTAGAGAGAAATCTGTTGAGGAATCTGAGAAACAAATTTACATTGGATCTGTTTACCACAGATTGAATCATTGTTAGGCTTTTTGAAAGACCAGCCCAACTATGTTGTCTCCTGTTGACGTGCTCTTTTTGTAGTCACTATTTACAGCTATATTGGGATCTGTTTTCCTCCTATATGACCTTTTAAGGGCTGTGAACAAATCACATTAATATTTTCATGCCATAAACCCAATTTATAGCATATTTGTTTTATAGAGGTAGTTGCAAAATACTACAAAACCTGCATACCATAGCTATTCTATCTTTCACATATGTTCTCTTTTTTCTTCCCCTATAGTTGTTTTGGTTTGGTCTTTTCTGTTATGAGGAATACTTCACTGGAAGTAGGCTAGAGAAAAATGTGACCTTTTACACTAGGAATTCATATCACAGACCTGAAAAACCTGGGACAGTGAATTTTTAGAACAGTGAATATTAAAAATATAGCAGTAATAGTGAGCTTTTGACTGGAATGTGTTACAATGACAGTCAATTATATAGCAGGCATTTTTGTCTCAAGTTTGTGAACTAACGTCCATGAAATACAAGCTGGGGATTTTTGAGAATATAGCCAGTTATACGGCAGTCTTTTTTTTTTTTTTTTTTCCCAGATGGACTTAGAGATTCATAGTTGAATTTGATACAAATCATTTACAGTTTAACTCTGCTTGTACAGTACAAAAAGGGGTTTTTTTAACTTGAAAATGGCTTCTGCCTTTTCTTGCTGGATAGTTTAAATGTTATTTCATGTTTTTAACTTCTCGAGTGGTATTACACCTACAACAAGGTAACTGGGTCCCAGCAATATCATAGCTTGGAAAGTAGTATTTATTTCTTCTCTTCTCAGAAAAATGGCCCCTGTCCCAGTCCTCTTCCATCTTTGCATACTTTCAGAAGAGGGTAAAGATGATGTGTAGTCTTGGACTCTGATTCAATCACTTGCTTTGCATAGCTCTGAAATTCACGTTCTTTACCAAGTGCAATAGCTTCTTTCTCAGCTTCGTAGTCCAATTCAGCTTGTTTTTCCTGCTGTCGTTTTGCCTGCTTTTCAGCCTGATGAAGAAAAGGGAATAACGAAGATTAGTATTTTGTTTTCAACATCACTATCTTGTAAAGCTTAGGGAGGATAAAAGCTCATAGGAGATCTGTGGCACTGTTAGTTGATACTTGGCACTTGTCATCCCTCCCCACTTCTCTCCCCTGGTGTATACCCCCAAAAGGGTACATTAAGTAGCTGAGTGAACATCAGCATTAGCTACTGCTTTTTGGTGACCTGCCCAGAAGACACGGGAGAGTAGCAGTAGAACATCATGGCACAGAACAGGAGGTGATCTGTCATTGCAAACCAGCCTTGACTTGCACCAATGCTCTGAGGAGGCTGCTCCCCAACACCAGCATATGCAGAGCACACATGATTTAAAGAAAAACAACACCCAACAAACAAAAAAGCCCAAAAAACCCAGCAAGCTTCATTTCTTCCTCTCAGCATGAACTAGTGCTGTTGGTTTAGATGAGTGTTTCTTTCTGAAAAGGTTGACAGGGTACAGCTCTTCTATTTACCATTTGCTGGATCTGAAATTTCTTTACTTCCATGTTTGTGCCATGTCGTCCTTCTTTCTTGGCTTTTTCCATTTCCTCGTAGACACGGGCATTTTCCATTAACACATCACGTTCTTTTTCAGCCTCTTCTTTTTCCTGTCTCTCCTTTTCCTCTTTCATCTTCATCTGTAGTTTACAAAACACACACAAGAAGTTAACCAAGGAGTGTCCTGCTAAGCTGAAAGCTGTATCTCTCAGCAGTAGCAGCCCTGTATCAGCACTCCAAGAAGCACTGTCATTGTGACTGGCCAGTCTCCAAGCCCAGGGTTTTCAGCAGCCCTGGCAGATGTGCACCCAACATGGAAGGGGAAAAGGGAGAGGGGACCCCGGGAAAGATATCAGTGGACTTGATGAAGGCTGCTGATGCATGGCACCAGAGCCAGCTGTGATCTGGGCCAGGCTCCTCGGCTGGAGTAAGCAGCAGTAAGATCAGCCCAGGTTTCTTACCACAGCGGCTCTGTGTTCAGCAATAGATTCAATGGCAGCCTTTTGTCTTGCTTCTTTCTCTTTGCGTTTATTTTCTTCTGCAGCTTCTATTTTTGCAACATCTCTAGCAAGTCGATCGTCTTCCGTCTTTAATCCCTCACTCAGTTGTTTAGCTAATTGATTAACGATTCTGTCCTGATGTTCCTGTATTTTTCTGCAGAAGAACACGAGCTACCGTAACTCACCAGGGTAACACACCTGGGTCTAGCTGAACCTACCAAACTCAGCAATCCTGCTTCTAGTCTTCTCTTGCCACAGAGGCTGGCCCACCCACCCAACTCATTGATCAACTTGTGTTCCTCCTGTTTGTTCTTTTTTATATAATCTTATTTAGCAAATAAACATTCCCTGTATTCATGTAACACCGGCTTTCTGTTGCAGTAATAGGCTCAGTGAGGAGTCCACCTAGCACCTTGCCATCATAAGAGAAATTTTGGGAGTATTGGACAAAAGCAGGAAGAGAATGAAACCCTTAGATTGACTCAGTGGTATCATCATGTTGTACGTTCAGTGTTAAATTGATAAACTGATAAAATTGATAAACTATCTCCCTGTAATAAGAACCAAATATAATTGATTAATTACAGTCAAATAATTTTTCTTGATCTGACTCAGAGAAATTTAACTTATACTCAAAAATTTTTCATCAAAGATCTTAATTGTCTTTAATTGTTGAAGAGGTTGGAGGCTTGGCAGGCCGTAGGAAAAGACTGTTCCCAATACACTGGTGTAAAGCTTTGTATTTCCCTAAGCCTTTGTACTTAAGAGGGTGGAGAGATCGCTCCCTAGCACACTTAGTACTAAGGAACCTATGAAAGAATTTCCTTTTTTCTCCTGAATTCCCTACTCTCTCTACCAACAGACTGTTGATTGTGTTACATCTTTGGTCTGAAAGCTTGGACTACAGTATAATTTTTAGTTTATTTACAGTTTATCCTCTAGCTTTGTACCCACCTACGCATTTCGGCTTCTTTTTTTTTTCTCATCCGGTCAATAGCTTGCTTTGCTTTAAAATGAGCATTGATCCGATCATCTTCTTCTATCTGTTTTTGTTCCTCTATTGCTTTGATTATTTTCTGGTCAGCTATGTATTCCTGTATGGGCAAAACAGTCCTGATGTAACACGTAAAGTTTGGAATATCTGGGCCTAGGGTAGTAACTTAACAAGGATCACTCCCTGTTCTCTCTTCTCATGTTTCTTTCAAAGGGAGAAGAGGGGAAAGGCTTTTCAGAACTTCCACTTACGCCCTATTCAAACATGCATGAAGAGGAGATGGCAGATGTGAGGCAGTGGAAGGGGAACTGAGCATCAAACAGCTGCTTCTCCAGCATATTGCATAGACACTTTGCTGTGCAATACAGACAGCATTATCCAATGCTCCCATTCACAGACATGGGAGAGTGGGACAGTGGGAGGCATGGGACTGTCCATCCCCCACCAGCAGCCACACAGACCATACTGCTCCTGGCCCACCTCTTCCAAAGCTCTCCTAGTCTAAGAGCTTAATCCAAAACATAGCTGAAAAGGAGTTTTCTATACTGTTATGTAAAAAACAACTGTCTTTTGCATTCTGTCCAGAACTGTTCTAAGGCACTTCTAGTTTGTACTTAGTAAGGTGCTGTTAAAGATGAAATGAGAAGGCAGCAGGTTTTCACTAAATTTCTAAATGTCTCCAATCATAAGCAGAAAGTCTAATTAAAAAGATATGTTCAGTCTCAGGCTATTCCCTCTTTCTAACAACAAAAAATGGGCTTAGAACAGCAGGGATGTGAAACTTAAATCCAGTTCTCAAGTCAAGAAGAATATTTCTTCATATCTACAGCCAAATCCTTAATCATATACAAGTCGAAACATCAGGTGCCAACGTCCCTTCAGATGAGGGAAAAAATAGCCTCCAAGAGGCTTTTCTCAAAAGCAAAGAGTAAAGACATGGCCTGCAACTGGCAGGGGAGGCATTTGATCCCCTGCTCCTGAAGCTGTTGGCAAACTGTTGCCAGGAGGCCCATTTATTTGTGGGCTGAGTGCAACCATCAAAGCTGAGGTGAAACAAGCATTTTGAACTGTCTGCTTTCCTGTTACTTACATGATACAGCCTCCGGCGCTCAGCTCTTTGCTCCTGTTCCTTTTCCTTTCTTCTCTGAATTTCCAGTTGGTGCAGTTGACTCAATCTCTCTATTTCTTCTGCTTCTCTTTTGACTTCTAGCCTAGCCAGATCTGCCTGATGCTCGTGCTCCTTTATTCTGAATTGGAAAAAGGTGAAAAAAACCTTGTAGAATGTATTTGTGATAAGAGTTTAAGTAAATAATAAAGTAGGGTTGCTTTTAATTATTACTTACTGTTCCAGCTGATATTTGCGTAGTGCCTGCTCATTCATATAATGCTGCTGTTCCTTTTCTTGCTCTCTGAGAATGTATTCTTTGAACTGACGTTCCTCTTCTTCACGTTCCTTCTTTTTGTTAACAACTGACTTCGACTTTTGAAATTCAACTTGAGCATCTCTTTCTTTTAGGACCTCAGTAAGTAGAAGTGCACTCTGCAAGAGAACATTTAAAGTGATTTGTGTGTTCAGAAGTCTTTAAAGACATTCAGTACAATTTGAATTTAAAAACTGTAAGTTGTCAACAAACGTGGAACTGTTTCATTCTGTCGTTCTGATAGGATAGGTAGGTTTTTGCATGATCAATAATCTCCTTCCGTTTTGCTGCTCGGAACTTTGCTTCTTCCAAATCAATTAACCTTCTTTCTTCCTCCTCCCTTTCTTCACGTAATTTTTTGGCTTTAAGTTTCTCTTGTGCTAGGCTCTGTAGCGCAGACAAAATCAGAAATCACATTTAAATTTTAGGTAATTTTTTTTTGTTTAATTTTACATTTTAGCTTTAATTTTAAAAATATAAATGTTTATGTTAGGTATTAAATGTATTTAAATGGAGTTTCGTTAATATACATATTCAAAAGGAAATGTCAAACAGAGTACAGCTAGAACTTAGTGTTTTGATATATATATATGAAAATGACTACCCTTGTTTACAAATGTATCTCGTACTTACTACAGTGGCATTGGGTTGGTCTTTTACAGCAGCTTTGGAGCCTAAGTGCATTTCTTCCTGTTCTTTCTTCTCATCGAGGTTGTGTGCTGCTTCTTTGCTGCTGTCCTGAATCCTTTTCCATTCTGCTTTTGGCAATATAATTACCTGACGAAGATCTGCATCATTTGGAAGGAAATACTCATCTGGAACATTATTTTCTTCCAAATGATGAGGTGCTGTGCAGAGGGAAGAAAAAATACTGAGGTTACTTGATATCAGAAAATCCAATATTCAGATGTGTATCAGGATTTGAATTTTCACATAGTAACCATACTAAGTTATGCTTAGTATTAGTTACTCTCTTCACCCCCATACTCCAAAGCTAAGACAGGATACCTGTATCTGTAGTCTGAATAGGGCCAGTGCATGTACTTGGACTGTGGCACTGACTGCCTGCCTGCCTGTCTGTGTGTATGTAAAGGTTTGGCTTGCAGCAACTCACATTTTCCAGGCAGTACTTGGGCATGATTCTGAGAACAGCAGGGACCAGAGACCATTCCCAAAAGGAAAGTGAGAATATTGGTAAAACCATTCCACTGGCTGGATGAGGCAGCAGCTTGAGCACAGGCTGTCTACTCTTGTCCTACACATTCATCGTATTTACTGGAATAGATCAGTTGTAGAACATTTTCTTGATTTGTTGGCAAGATTAGCATTTCTCCGTTGCACTAGGCTTACATACATAAATGTATGTTTTCTAGATGATCACTAGATCAGCTAGACACTCTTTCAAGGGTCACCACCATTTTTGGAGGCAGTGGCACTCTGCACCGAGTGGTGTCCAGTAGAAATTCTGTGTTTGTCTGATTTTCCACAGACTGACACGCCGTGTCCGAGGTGTAAGGAGGCTTTCTCTTATACTGACACTGATGTCAAAGGCTGTTTCCCAGATGCCATGCTGCTAATCTGTTTGTCTCACGATAGGAACCAGATGTGGTCCTCTCCCCCTGTCCCGGGTGAAGGCAGCCTTGCCAAAAGTAAAAGTGCACTGAGGTGCACCTCGTTCTTCCCCAGCTGCTGCCGTGGGAGCTCACGGGGACCTGCGCTGGGGTCAGGCAGTTCTTGGGGCAAAACTGCCCGTCCTGCCGTGTGCAGCGGAGGGAGCTTTGGGGACAGTCACGATGGGCACCCCCACAGCCCCCCAGGGCCGTGCGCTGCCCTGCCGCCGGTGGTGGTGCCAGTGCCCGCGGGGGAGCCGCACACTCACGGCCGCTCGGCCGCCGCCGCCGCCGCCCCGCCGCCATCGCCGCGGGCCGCGCCGCCATCTTCCGGCACGCGCTCCCGTTGCCGGGCGACCCGGCCCGCGCGGTGACGTACGGGGGGCGGTGCCGGCCCCGGGCCTGCAGCGCTGCCCCCTCCCCGCACGGCGCTGCCCCCTCCCCGCACGGCGCTGCCCACCTCGCCCAGCCCCTCGGGCGCCCGCCGTGCCCCCGCCGGCGAGGCTGCTCTGCTTTAGCCCCGGGAGGGGGCGGCCCGAGTCCTGCGCGGGGCACGGGCTGCGCGGCGGGCCCGGGGACCTGCCCGTGAGGGGCGGCAGATTCAGCCTCACAAAGGGCTGCGTTTCTTTTCGTGGGCTGCTTTGATTTGGTGCGTCCTCGTTGAAGGCATTGGTTCCAGATGCTAAGTAGACGTTTCCTTTTGAAATCCCTCTTGATGCGTTTTGCCAGGAGAATCCCGGTGTGTTTGCGTTGGCAAATGCCGATGGAGAAATTTAGAACCTGTGGTCGAACTGGTGGTGCGTGAGTACGGGAAAACTGACTCTGTGTTAGCAAGTATTAGTAACTGCAGCACGAGTTCAGATCCTGTCACAGCAGCTATTTTAAACAGAAGTTAGACACTGAACTTTGACCTTTACAGAATGCATTTTTAGCTTCAGCACAACTTCCCATAGCTGTAGTGGCCATAAATAGTTTACTCTGTTTAGATATTTTCCTACAGAATTTTTCTCATCTGAGCACAAGATCAGAGTAGGAATACAGTACTTGTGTTTATATAAATAATTTTCTTTTTTGTTTGTTTTGGAAACTTGTTTTCTCACAGCTATGAAATTTCTGTTGGTTTTTGATTTTGACCATACAATCATAGATGAAAATAGTGATACCTGGATTGTGAAATGTGCTCCAGAGAGAAAACTTCCTAATGGATTAAGAAACTCCTACCAACCAGGACGTTGGACAGAATATATGGGCAGAGTCTTTGCCTACTTGGGAGACAATGGTGTCAAAGAAGATGAGATGAAAAGAACTATGACAACAATTCCTTTCACTGCGGGAATGGTAGATCTTCTGGGGTTTATTGGCGAGAACAAAGAGTTGTTTGATTGCATAATTGTTTCAGATTCTAATACAGTATTTATTGACTGGATTTTGAAAGCTGCTGACTTGCATGACGTTTTTGATGAAGTGTTTACAAACCCTGCAGCGTTCAGCAGTGCTGGCTATCTTACTGTACAGAACTTCCATGCTCACCATTGTGCAAAGTGCCCAAAAAACCTTTGCAAAAGGAAAGTTTTAAAAGAATTTCTAGATAAACAGTTGGAGCGAGGAGTTAGTTATACACAAATTGTGTATATAGGTGATGGTGGAAATGACTTATGTCCAGTAATGTTTTTGAAGAAGAATGATATTGCTATGCCCAGGCAGGGGTATACCTTGGAGAAAAAGCTTTCTCAACTGGCTCAAGATCTCAGTCCTGTACAGTGTTCTGTTCTGGTTTGGTCATCTGCTACTGACATTGTATCTTACCTGAAACTCCTTATAAAAGAATAATTCAAGTGATAAAAGTAAACTGATATATTAACTTCCTGGGAGAGAAAAAGTGCATGTATATAGAAGCACAAAATTGGAAATTTGGGCCCTTATCTGAATTGACTTCTTTTAAACACAATATAAAACTGTTTATGTTCAATCTTGGCAATATTAGGAAAGGGGAGTAAAAAAGGCCTTCTAACATAGTACACATTCCAACCTAAGTGGAAGAGGGGGATTTCGAGAGGACTTGTCATTATTCTTAGTCTACTCCCTCCTCCCCAAGCCTTTACCTACTATATAACTGACTTTTGCTGTCCCACACACTTAGGGGAAGGAGTAGGATTAGTGCAAAAAAGAATGAAATTCTTTCCTTACAAAACATTAGGTGACAGGAGCATGGTTCTGGAACTGTTGGCTTTTATACTTCTTTGATCTGATTGTAAATTATTTGGTATGCTTGTGATCTTGTTTCATCTGAAGATTCATCTATATTTTCAATCTACTAAATATTTTACTGAACAAAATGACTTTTTAATAGTTTCTATTATCTTGTACTGTAAAGACAATAAAAGTTGCTATCACTGACATACACAATTTGTGTCATGTATTCTGCTGGTCGGTGTGTCCTCAGGCACCTGTTCTTGTCAGGGCCTGGAGAGAGTGAGCACAAGTGTAGATGTCAGCCTTTGGCTAATACCTCCATTTATTTTGCCAGCATGCCCTTTCTCTTCTGGCAGGCAGTAAGGACGTTGCTGATTTTTTTTAAAGAAAAGTCTCTCTCCTGTTCTGACCACTGCCCCGACTGTGGCTGCTGCCACTGTGGAGAGTTAACGTGGGTTTGACCATCCATGCTGACAGCTCCGAGTCAGCCTTTCCCTTGCCTGATTTCTGCTGCAATGCCCAGGCCCACAGAATGGTGTGTATATATACATGTTTACACTGATTTTACTTATTCACTCTCATCCATATCTATAGTACAGTCCTCTCACAGGGTGGAAGGGAACATCTGTGTCCATTTTAACTTTTAAACAGACTTGTTCTGTCTTCAAATAGTTTAAGGAATCATTTGTGAACATTCAGTCTTTCTCCTTTCTCTTCACCACTGAAAGTGGGATGAGTCTCAAGAGTTTGGCTATGCTTATAAAGATATTAAAAATAAGTCTCATTAAAATTAAATAATGTATTTCCATGCCAAATGTTTTTCTTCTTGTAGTCCCACAAAAGGTCCAAAAGGATAGTGTCGTCTGCTATTAAACTGAAGTCAGTTTTAGCTTAAGTGCTTTAATAGCTGATAAATTAGTCCAACTTTCACAGCACCTCAGTTGCAGATGGCTGAGGTGTAGCTCAGTAGCCTGCAGTTGCCATATTTGTCTTTGTTTTCTGTGCAGCATTGTTCTCATTTTCTTACAGACATTTGATGTTGTCACTACCTTCTTTTTCATTAATTGAAGATTTTTAGGAGTGGTCTTGCCTGTTTTCAGGCTGATAGTGTATATAAAAAAAGATTTCTGTTGCAGAGTTCCTTCCTTGCTTCACCTATTTTAATGAATTATAGAAGGTTGATTGGAACAATCTGTTGTCTAAGATGTCCAGAGTAATACACTTGAGTTCTCAGGAGCTTTGCTTTATTGATGGATATTTGATAGGTATCTGAGATGCTCATATTCGAGATCTTGCCATATTGTCTTTCACAGGGGCATGAAGAGAACGTCTGAAGAACTGGTGGGTCTCAAGTTTTGGCAGGTTTAAATTGTCTGATTTACAGGTCATACAAAGGAACGGTAATGGCTGTTGCACAGGACAACTTTGTGTGTTACTTTGGGGTTTAAGTTGTTGCTATGGTTTAACCCCAGCTGGCAACTAAGTATCACACAGCTGCTTGCTCACTTCGTTCCCCCCTCACAGGGAGAAGAATTGGGGGAAAAATTAAACCTCGTGGTTTGATAAGAACAATTTAATAATTGAAACAAAATACAATACAGTAGTAGTAAATGATTATGATAATTGTAATGAAAAAGAGAGAAAGGAAAGAAGTCCAGGAGAAACAAGTGATGCCCAATACAGTTGCTGACCACCGGCTGATTAATGCCCAGCCCACCCTCAAGCAGTGATCGGCCCCTCTCAGCCAACTCCCCCCAGTTTGTGTACTGAGAGTGACATCCTATGCTATGGAATATCCCTCTGGCCACTTTGGGTCAGCTGTCCTGGCCATGTTCCCTGCAGTTCCTTGTGCAGTTCCTCACTGACAGAGCATGGGAAACTAAATTTAAAGTCCTTGCCTTAGGGTAAGCACCACTTAGCAAATCCAAAACATCAGTGTGCTGTCAACATGATTCCCATAGTAAATCCAAAATACAGCACTGAACCAGCTACTAAGAAGAAAATTAACTCTATCCCAGCTGAAACCAGGACAGTTGTGTGTCTCTCTAATTCTAGATGTACTGCTGAATGTTCCATGTTCTGTGCTGGTCTCTTCTGTGATTTTAGAACTTAGTTGTGGGATAGCTTGCTTTCAGCTTGTCCACAGATCTCAGATACTGCTTACTTAAAAAAAAACCAAAAAACAAAACAAAACAAAACAAAACAAAAAAAAAAAAAAAAAAAAAAAAAAAAAAAAAAAAAAAAAAAAAAAAAAAAAAAAAAAAAAAAAAAAAAAAAAAAAAAAAAAAAAAAAAAAAAAAACACCACAACACTTAGTATGTCAATAATTACTCAGCATTTTTTTTTTGCCAGTTACATTAATTATTGTTCTTTTGGCCTTAAGGAACCTACCTCAGTTTGCTTTGAGAGTGAGATATTGGGTGAGAAATTATTGTTCACTCTCAAAAAGGGTTTTTTTGTGGTTTTGATCAAAGTACTGAAGCAGGAGTTGAGAACAGATTAAGCAAAGTAGACTACTTGAAATATTAGCAATTATGACCTTATCACTTCAAGTAGAGGGTAGACCTAATTTGCTAGACAAAGTGCATGTTGGAGACAGAAGAAATTTTTGAATTCCAGTAGTCAGACCATTAGTCAGCTCTTGTTTGGGTTCCCCCCGCCCCAACCTTAATAAAAGAGAAGAGAGGACTTTTCTGAAGCATGGCAATTACCAAATTTTTTCACATTTCGTTATCATGGAGGAAAGATGAGTATTTCCAAAGGGTGAAGGTGATTTGAGCTGGTAGTCCAGACAAAAGAGAAAGGGAGAAGCTCCTTGAAGGGGATATATGTTCACTACTAAGTGTTGCTGACCTCCAGACTTGCTGGCAGTTTAAATCTATATGCTATCTAGGAGGGAGATGGCTTAGGTAAAATGTTATGTAAAGAAATGCATAATGGAAGCCATATGTGTTTGGGAAACTCTAGGGTGATAGGTCTGCCACCACACACCAGCTGCTATGGAGAGTACTTAGCCTCAGTATTGTGTGCTAGTAGGATGGCCAAGACTTGGAAGAAGTTCCTGCTTGTCCATAGGAAGCTGATGAAATGGAAAGTGCAAAACCACAGCAAAACAAATCTCTGGACGTGGGGATGTATAAACAGCCTCAGGGCTTACAAGGGAATGCTCCAGAGAAAGAAATGGAGTAATGTAGCTGAGGAACATCGTCTCATGTCAGAGACAGCAGGGCTGTTGCTAATTCCTGCAAAACTTAATTCTCTGGGCTAGCAATGCATCAAGAGAGGCTGAAGAAACAGAAGGCATGAGATGTATGAAGGCATGCTTTTTGGTTTTGTGGGGGTTTTTTGTTTGTTTGGATGAGTTTAGTTTTGTCTCGTGTTACTATGTAAAGGCCAAGAGCAAGTTTGAGACTTGTTACATGGTTAGTACGGGAAGAAGGATGGCAGAGGGGTATGTCCACGTACATGTTCCCGTCTGGATTCCTTTAGTCCATGCTTCTTGTGGGCATTGTGGAGGAAGTAACACCAGTAACTGAAAGAAAAATATGATGTTTTTTCATCTGTGTAGAGCAGGAGCTCTCCTGATTTCTCCTTTTGAGTATTGCTATCACAATAACAAATATCCACCTCCTTTCGGTATGAGAAACCATTGCCAGTCCCTTCAATCCAGCAGAGCCTGGCTGCTGGATCCAAAGGATCCCAACTCTTCTGCAGATGAGGGAGAACCACAGCTGCTTGAACCCAGAGGATGCTGTGTTTCAAAGAAGGGTCTCCATTGCAGAAAATGTTTTGCTAGCGGAGAAGAGAAAAACTTCTTAAATTGTGAAGCACATTTTCAGAAGTTGTAAAAGCCAATATTGCCTTCTTCCTGAGTGATTGCTTCTAGTTGGAGTTTGTCTGCAAAATTTGTGACTGTCCTTTGCACCCTGCCAGGTTCGGGTGTATGGGGAGAGCTCTGGCCGCCTCCTTTCGACTCCTGCCGAGGCAATGGGAGAGCCCCTGACTCTTGCTGCCCTTCCCAGTGTCGCTCTTTGGAGCGAGGGGCGCCTCCGCCAGAGGCGGCTTCAGGTCGCTGTCAGCGGCAGCCGAGGCCCCTCGCTTTGTTGTGTTGCTGAGTGACACCGAGCTGGTGACGCTCCCCAGGCATCTGCTCCTGTCCCTAATAAGGCCAGGCCGTCTGTCACCACCGCGGACAGCCTTTAACCCCTGCCCCGGGGTGGGAGCTCCGGGGCGGCGGCAGCGGTTCGGGCCGGACCTTCCCGAGGCGAGCGGGCGGGAGGGGCCGGGCGGGGCGCCGGGGCCGCGACCTCGCGGAGGGGTGCGGAGGGTGGGTGGGGGCGGCCAGGACACCAAAATAGGAGCAGCTGCTGCTGCTGCTGCGGCCGCGTCGCTCCCGCGGGCAGCTGCTCTTCCAAAGGCGGTCCCGGCGCCACCGCGGGCTGCGAGCGCCCCTGGCCGCGGCCGCGCTCCGCACGGGCGTAAGTGCCGGGGCAGGGCGGGCCGGGGCGGCTGGGCTGTGCTGAGCAACGCGGACAAAGCGGCGGGAGCTGCGGGGTGCGGCGATGGCCGCGGCCGCGCAGGAGGACTACGCCTACCTGTACAAGGACTCCGCGCATCCCGCCGGCTTCCTGGAGGCGTTCCGGGCGTTCTACCTGGACGGGCTATTCACCGACATCACCCTGCAGTGCGCTTCGGGGGTCATCTTCCACTGCCACAGAGCCGCTCTGGCAGCCTGCAGCAGTTATTTCAAAGCCATGTTCACAGCCGATATGAAAGAGAAGTCCAAAAACCAGATCAGCCTTCCCGGGCTCAGCCATGGGGTACTGGAAGCCCTTGTGAATTATGCATACACATCACAGATCCAGATAACAAAGAGAAATGTCCAAAGCTTACTCCAAGCTGCAGACCTGCTCCAGTTTGTGTCCGTAAAGAAAGCCTGTGAGCAGTTTCTGGTGAGGCATTTAGATACTGACAACTGCATAGGTATGCACTCCTTTGCCGAATATCATGATTGCTCAGAACTAGAGAAGGAGTCCAGGAGGATATTGTTATGGCAGTTTGAAGAAGTGTGGAAGCAGGAAGAGTTTCTGGACATTAGCAAGGAGAAGCTCTCTTATATTCTTTCCAGAGAGAATCTCAATGTTCGGAAAGAAGAGGCTGCCATTGAAGCTGTCGTTAACTGGGTTGCACACAATGTGGAAGAAAGAATTGAAGACGTCTATGAACTGCTGAACTGCATCAAAGCAGACTTAGATAACATGTATTTGAGGTCAGCTTTAAGTCTACAAAAAAAATGCCGACTCAATGGCCGTAAGATAAGGTCGCTCATATACAAGGCTCTCAGCCTCAAACCCAAAAGTCTTTCCAGAAGACCCACAGCAGTCATGTACGTGATTGGAGGATATTATTGGCACCCCTTATCAGAAGTGCATGTTTGGGATCCTTTAACCAACGCGTGGGTCCAGGGAACAGAGATGCCAGATCACACCAGAGAGAGCTATGGGGTCACTAGCTTGGGAGCAGACATATACGTGACAGGAGGTTACAGAACAGAGAGCATTGAAGCCCTTGACACCGTGTGGATTTATAACAGTGAGAGGGATGAGTGGACAGAAGGCTGCCCCATGCTCGATGCAAGGTATTACCACTGTGCAGTTTCCCTGAGTGGCTGCATCTACGCGCTGGGGGGGTATCGAAAGGGAGCTCCTGTGCAAGAAGCTGAGTTCTATGATCCTTTAATACAGAAATGGCTTCCCATTGCAAACATGATCAAAGGTAGGTAAACTTTTGCATGGTGTCTGCCTCCAATGTCAACCCTTTGGTATTTGTCACTTTTAAGTGCCATGGACACATTTAGGGCCCGATCCAAGTTCTAGAGAAGTCAACAGGAATCTCCTGTTAGTGTTGGTGGGCTTTGGTTCAGTTCTTCACTAGCCAAAAGACTACAAACATCCAAACGCTACGCTGGGCTGTGCCATGGAACACTAGGATAGGAAAGCAAGTGGTAGTCTTGTTTAATTTTGCCTTCTTTCAGAGAAGAATTTCTGTCAAAATAGAAAGAAATCAGAAAACTACTGGGATTAGAGTCAATTCAGTAGGTGGTCAAAGAGCAAGCTCTAATTAGGGGTTGTCTTATTTCAGTAAAAGGCCAGATTATCAAGATTTTCTGAGCAATCAGTTATAAAGGTGTCATCATTTAAAACTTCTTGCACGTGGTTTCCTTCTTTTTCTGTGTATCATCTGTTTAGGATCCTTAGTTTAATCGTTACTGTGAGGATAATGAAAAGCACTAATACCTGAGTGATCTATTAAAAATATATGAATCGTAGCCAAACTAAAGGGTATAATTTTGTTATGAAATTTATAAGCAGTTATAAATTTCATAATAAATTTTTATAAAGTAATACAAATATTTACAATTAATTATAATAATTTAGTGTAAGTTGATGCAACATAGTATTTTACTACATACATAGAATTTTTGGAGGTGTCTATAACAGGAAAAAACCATGCTTCTACAACTTTTTCCATTGTTTGTATATTTTCTTCAAATATTGCTGCTATTCTCTTTTATTTCCTTCAGAAATAGAAATGCTATGCTAATATTGTGAGCACTTGCATATTCTATGCAGTTGTTTTGTCCAGTTTTCTGTGTCGAAAATCTTATGTGCTCAACTTCCCCCTTGTTTGATTTCATTTTGTTGTCCTAGAGACAGATTTAACATGGCTCCATTCTATTTGTGTCCTTGTTTATACAATACCATAATTAGTAATACCATGAGAACAACTAAAAGTATTAGAAAAGACATTGAACAATCTCAACTCCCATTGTTTTTGTCTTTGCCATATAAGTGATTTTTTAACATCTCTTTAACTTGGTGAAATATTGAATCTAATTCCCTACTCCAAAACCAGTGTGACAGTGTGACTTAAATTACTGCCTAAAAATGCTGTGAACTATAATATGCCTGTATTATATGCAATATGTATTGGTTACTGCAGTTTTATTTAGTTGTTCTTGACTTGCACTGATAAAGTGTCTTGACTAGTCTGTTTTACTCACATTCAGTCTGAACTTGCATACTATGTACAGGGGTTGGAAATGCCACTGCCTGTGTCCTGCACGAAGTCATCTACGTAACTGGAGGTCACTATGGGTACAGGGGAAGCTGTACCTACGATAAAATCCAGAGATACCATTCAGGTAGCAATGAGTGGAGTATAGTCACCACAAGTCCACATCCAGGTAAATAATAATTTCTGTAACAAATGTAGAGCTTGATTTGATGACTTGTACCTGGGAGTCCTTAAGCCCAGTTAAGAGTTTTTGGCATATTCCTAATAAAAAAAGAGAAATGCCTGTAGGGCAGCAAGGACCATTTCCAGATTCTGAGAGGGAAAGGGAAGACCTTCTTCAAGCATCTGTCATATAGAAATTGCTATATAAATACTGAATTAAGGAATGTTCACATTCTATTAAATAATAAAACTTTCTATGAAATCTATCTATTTATAGACATTTGGCAAAAATAATTTATGTTAATTTTAGAAGGGTTTTCTCTATGCTCTATGCTTGGTAACAGTAAGTTTTTTAAGCAATTCTCACTAAGTACTGCTGCTCAAGTCTTTATCTGCTGTAATGCCTTCAGCTTTCTTTTACCAAGTATAGCAGAAACTTGAGGTGTCTCCTAAGCTCAGTGAAGAAACTCAGCCGCCCTCAGTGGTGCCCAGTGTTTGTCATGCAGTTGCACTTTAAGTGAAGGTTACCATGCTGAGTTGTGCCGTATTCCTTTCTTTCCAAAGAATACGGATTGTGTTCAATTACTTTACAAAACAAGATCTATTTTGTGGGTGGACAGACCACGATCACGGACTGCTATGACCCAGAGCAAAACGAGTGGAAGCAGATGGCTCACATGATGGAGAGAAGGATGGAGTGTGGCACAGTGGTCATGAACGGATGCATCTACGTAACAGGAGGATATTCCTATTCAAAAGGAACGTATCTGCAGAGTATTGAGAAATATGACCCTGAACTGAATACATGGGAAGCAGTAGGAAATCTTCCCAGTGCTATGCGGTCACATGGCTGTGTCTGTGTGTATAATGTGTAAACATTTAATTTTCTTCTTGCTGTTACAGCAAACAGCAGATGCAGCATTCATAAAGTACTGATTACCTCATGACTGAGTTGTCCGATACAATCTCTTAGCACACATTGTTGAAAACCAGGTATAATTTTTCTCATTTTAAACAACTCAGAAATATAGACGTGGTAACAAGATTTCCATATATTTTTCAGTCCAGTCATTTTTTTCATGAAAGTTCTCAAATGACTCTTTTACAATACTTTATGCAGCTACATAGAAACTACTGTGAAAATCAGATTTGTTTTTGTTAATCACTGTGGGAAACTATGATCTGGTGCTAAGATGACTAAAGCCAAACCAAATACTTTACATTTCTAAGGGCTACTGGGCTTCAGAGGAAATCTTTGTATTCTTAAGGTAGCTATAGAAATGGATCATTGCCCCAAGCCAAGTGTATGGTACATACAGAGCAATATCATTTGGATAACTAGGTTATCACATTCAGAAATGGGCATTTATAGGATGCCTCCAATTCTACCTTCAAGTGCCAGAGCAAAGAAGAGCTGGGACTAGGAATGACAGAAGAAATGTCAGGCAGTAGCCTCAGAGCATAAGCCAAAATTGTGAATCAGTTTTCAGAAGAGCAGTGCTCTGCAGTACAAGGGCGTTTGAGAAAAGTAGCCTCTTTGCCGTTCTTACACTCACTTTGACATTGCTCATGAGAAATGAAAAATGACTCTGCAAGGCTTTGCAATGGGCACTTTGGCTGATGCACAGATAGTCATGGTTTTTTGTTGTTTTGTTTTGGTGTGTTTTTTTTTGGTTTTTTTTTAATCAGAGAAAAGCCTTAATATGGTAACTCTTTTTTAATATCAAATTCAAGATAGGTGTCTGTGTGGAATGGAAGGATGAAATGAGAGCGACTGAAAAGTTGTTCACATCCCCTTGCAATACAAACTTCTCTATTTTGTTTAATACCATTTGATCTTTGCTAAAAGTGCCAAATTGTGACTTGAGCAAAGGTGACAACTGAAGAAACTTGTCAAAATATGTTATGCATGGAGATATTGAATATTAAGTGGTCTACAGGATTGATTTATTTATTATTTCTCTCAAAATCTTCAAATTCTGTGTAGAAATGAGATTTTTGAAAAGTGCTTTATAGACAAATGGATCAAATTCTGAGTGACCTGATAGCAGTGTTTCAAATAAAAAATGCCGTGGGGAGCAGAGAGGCTTGTTTAACACCGATCAGTTCTCCAGTCCAGCTTATAAAATGGCTGCAAAAAGAGCTGTTAGACATTGGTGAGAGAGGCAGGGACAACACAAGGCTGCTGAAGGGTGTAGTGGGAACTTCCCACACCGGCACTGTCACCTAAAATGGGATTTTTGTTTTATTGGATTTATCAGATACAGTGAAAGGAGCTTTCCAAGCAGGTAGGCCCTGAGTTTATAGTATTTCCTTTTTGTGGGGGAGCCCAGCTGGTTCTGGGCTTCCCCACACCTTTTCTTGATCATAAGCAGTTTCGACATTTTTTTTGTTGTTCTTTCCCATTTTTATGCTATTTCTGACTTGCATTTGACTGCTGGTAGCAGGCAGCACTCAACTCTGAGCTTCGATGTGAAGTTCTGTGGTGTGTATATATAGTTCTTGTTCTGATGTCTTTGTATGTCACCTGACTGTGTGAGAAGCTCATGTGAGTGTGGGTTCAGTGTTTTGATTCATTACACATCCCACTGGGAGCTATTTAAGGATCCAATATAATTTGTTTAAAGACTCTAAACTGTAAAGAGGTGTGGGGAATTGAACTCTAACGCTATTTGAAATGCGTTAGCCGGGCAGGTGGGCAAAAGAAATAACATGAATTTGTTTCTCCTGGAAATCTCCACAGCTGAGAAATTGTTCAAAGAGGTAGAGCAGTTAAGGACAACATCGCAAAAGCATGAAGGTGATCTTTGTCTTGAACAAAACCACAGTGAACTCAGTGTGTGTATGCAATTTTTCAGTGCAAATTATGCACCTGTGAAGCTTCATGTTAGTTGAAAAACAGGAGCATAGAACAGCTGCTTATGGCTGGCCCTGAGGGTCACTTTGGCCCATATCCTGTCACCCACAGGCATGGGTCGAGGAAAGGATCTAAGAACAAGGTGAGGTCTAACAAAACAAAATCCCTCGGTGTCCACTTGGCCACTGCTTCTAAACTAGGTGCTTCGTGTTCATGAAAGACAGTGCTGTTCCAGGGCAGGAGCACAGGCATTGGAAACTGGATCTGCTTTGCCCCCTGGGCATCCTGCAGGTGAGCAATTTGCTGCTTTTTGGCCTCAGTGCTAAGTGGGAAAAAAGCCTTTAGTCCTCCCATGCCAGGAGAGTGTGTGCTGGTCTGGCACCAACAAAAATCAATGGGATTACTGCCTAGGATGTCTGGTAAATCCTAATTTTTCAGAGATTTTGAATGCATTAGAATAAATGGAGATCAGAAGAAGTTTAGACTCGTGGTTAAATTTCAACTGGTGCTATTTTTCATGGTAACCTACAGTGCTCTTTTAAATTAGCTTGTGTCAGTAGAATATCCCAATGTATGCTGCCGGCAGGTCTTGGCCACAGCCAGGAATATGAATTAAGCAAGAGAAATAGGGATTCTGGTCAGCGACCTACAGGAGGTGGGAAGCTCAGAACAGGGAGTCTTTTAGCCATCTGTGTGGTACGTTTTTAATAACAGTTAAATGTAAACACTGAATTACTGTCCGTATTAGACCTGTATTACGGTAGACACAGTTTTATTGTTTTACTTGTAAACTAGAGAATTAACTAATACTGAAATCAAATAACTTGTAAAGCCAATACTGTTTTTTTTAAAATTTTGACTTGTGCAGTCCCAGTGTTTGTAGCGCCATAGATGTCCACAATATATCTTCAGTACTTCAGTGAATGTTTGCAGTATTTAATAAATGTAAAAATACCACTGTACAAATACAAGCTTTTCAGTTACTTTTTCCGTTCAGTGCGCAAAACCAGGACCCCGGTGCGCCCGGAGGGGTGGCCGTGGCGGGCGCTTAGGGCTGTCCGCGTAGCCCTGGCCATTCCCTGGCCATTCCCCGGCCATTCCCAGCCCCCCGCGCCCCTCACGTTCGGGCGCTCTCGGCGGGGCCGGAGCAGCGCCTCCCCCGCCCCGGAAGTGACGCCACGCGCGGGGCGGGCGGGCCGCGGGGGCTGCTGGGCCGCGGCAGCGATCGCGGCCTGTGGAGCGGCGCAGCGGGACGGGGACCAGGAGGGGAGCGGGGCCGGACGAGCAGGTTCGTGCGGGGCCCCGGCCCCGCCGGGCTCGGCCCCGTTGAGGAGCGCCGGGCCGGGGCGGGGCAGGACTGGCGGCGGGCCCGGGGGCCGGGCCGGGCCGGGCCGGGCGGGAGGCAGGGCGAGTTCCCGGCGCGGGGAGCACGTGCGGCCCGTGCCCGGCGGAGTCGCGAGCGGGCCCGGCCGTGCCGGCGGGGCGGGGGAGCCCCCCGGGCCCTCCCCGCGGGCAGCGCGTCCCGCGGCACTGCGGGGCTGCGGCACTGAGGGTGAGGCGGCGCCGGCGGCCCCGCTCCCGCCGCTGCCGGGCCCGGGCGTCTGCAGGCGGCGTGCGATGCTGCGGGCGTGTGAGAGCGCCATCCAGCAAACTGATGGTATTCTGGCACGGGTTAGGGGCCCGCATTTCAATTACTTAATTACTTCTTATAAGAAACTTCTTCTATATTGAACTTATTCGATTAAAAAACTGCAACCCACAGTATCGTCTGTGAAAATGTGTGGTAGCAGTTAACCCTTACTGTAAATAAAAAACTTTATTTTGAGGTAAGAATCCTGTCAGAAGGCTCCAACCTCTGACACAGGGGTTACTGAACAAGGCAGAGTATGAATAACAGCTCCATGTTACTTTTGTGGGGAAACTTTCTTATTTAAAAAAGGCCTTTCCCTCTGTTACAGTAATGGTAGAACCAGCCTGCAACTTAGTTTTGTCCAGACCTTGACACTAAATGGCTGGTAAGATGAAAATCCACTTGAGAGTTCTTTCAGGATGCTCTAGCTAATACAGTGTGGGATCTAACTGTTCTTGTTAAAGGGCTTGACTGTCATTTTGCGTTTGTAATTTAAATCTAATGACTGCTTGCACTACTTGTTTTTGTGTGGTACTGATGCAGACTGTTGGCACACAGAAGGAACAAGTTAGTGTGGTTTGCTAAGAAAGCTCTTACAATAAAACGTTGTAGAATTTTGCATGCAGTTCAGGCTGTGATTGCTGTTCAGTGCAGCTTTTTATGAGTCTTAACTGCTGCACAGCACCTGAAAACTATTGATCTGGAGGTCATCTTGTGCCAAATGACTGAGCTAAAGAGTCTGAAGTGAGCATGTGCAGACAAGACTAGAATTTCTCTTAAATTAGGCTGCTTCTGCTTTTGTTCTAAATAGGTTAGAGCTCAATCACTGTCTGAACTGAATTCTATGCATGGCAAGCTTGAATCTTAGTTTTGTCTACAGTTTGTTGTTACTCACAGCTGCAGGATGCTTTATAGAAAAACTTCTCCAGGTGTAAGACTTAATCTAAAGGACCTGTGCCAGGTCTTGTGTTGTTTTACACTTTTTGGTATTGACCTTAAAAATACTGCTAAGGAAGTAGGCTTAGTTTATTTTCTCTTTTTTCGCAGTGGAGCTGAGCCTTATGTGGAAATTGAATTGCTGCTTCTGGGTATTTTGGTACCTGAGCTGAGGCAGGCTGGGATAGTGGTCAATTAGTTGATATCTCAGAAAAAGCTGTGACTGCTCCATAGGCTGCCATTAAATTTCACCAAATTGGGTATAATGTAAAAAAGAACACCAGTTTCTCTTATAAGTTGGGCGTGGGGGACAACAGCAAGGGGGGGTGGGGGGGGATGTTAAGACAGTACCAACACCTGAATGTGGTGGTGAACTGTCAGTCTCCTGTAGTCAGGGTGGCTCATGTGCGACATCTCTGAAGGAACTGCAATTGTCAGCTTGGGTACTCTGGTCTGGGTTTTGTAAAGTGCTTTACAGACAAATGGATCACACCCTGAACGCAGCTGCCAACTAACACTTGCTGAAAACATGCTTTAAAGAGCGTTAGAGTGTTAGGTACAGGTGGAAGCACAGTAGTAGAGACTGGGATGCATATTTTAAGGCTGCAAGTGCCAAAGAACTACAATTAAGTCCAAGGGTGCAATGCAGTTTTGAGATCAGGAAGATGAGGAAATGGGAATACTGCTGTAGGATGAACAATAACTGAGGAATTAAACTACTAGAATAAGAAGATGAGGCTGCCAGGTGGGTGTTCAGATGAAGAACATAATTTTCCATGACAATTGCGTCTTTGCATTTTATATCCTTATCTTAAGAGCAATTAGACAGACATTTTTGGATCCCAGTTAATTTTCTGGTCAGTAGCTGCTTTCTTAGTGACTGCATCTGATGTACTGGGATTATACGTTTGCTGCCAGTTAAGTGAAGAAGTTGCTTCCAAGGTAAAACACCTGTTATCAAAGATACTTGATTCAGTACTCAAACAGAACTGCACTGAGGACAGATTTGTAAAGGAGAAAACTAGACATTTTTAGCATGTCATAATAAATGCAGATATTTTTTTCCTTTCTCCAGTAAATTCCATGAACTTTCAAAGATTAAACAAGAGACAAACTTCAGAAATGTTTGTCATTCTACCTATGTAGGAATTAAACAATTTTTGTTACTAATGTTTTGCCTAGTGGTGAGATGTTGGATTTGACTTAAAGAACAAATGTTGTTGGCTCTCAGCTTTGTTGCTGCTCTTAGTCACAAACTGAGGATCTGTGCCTAGAAAAAGGTAAATAACACATAAGACTGTGAAGTGCCAGCATTTTTTAAATTTATTTTGAATACAGAATGCCAAATGCTGCCTTAACAGCCCAAGTATTTTACTTTTGGGGTTTTTTCCCCATTTGTTTCATAGTTTCCCTTTGGAGTTTGCAGTGATGTTTATAGTTGCTTCACAGGCATAAGCCTATGGCTAAAGAACTTGGCTGTTGCTGTGTTTAGATGAGGCTGCAGTGAAATGCAATGCTCTAGGAATATAAGTCTGCAGAAAGTACTACTGAGTAAGTGCTTCTGCTCTGTATTCTCTTCAACACAGCTGGTGAAAATGGCTGAAAATGGAAATGGTGAAGACATGTCTATCTTGGAAAGCAAAATCTGTCAGCAAATTGAGGTAAGTTCAGTTTATAGTTTGGGATCTGGACTGAGGTGAGGTTTTGGAGGCATTCATTGGCAGGGACTTGGCTAACAGGAATTTAACTTTATGGGGAGTTAGACTTGAATCTTCAGCTCTTTAAAAAATGTCTGTCACAGGTCTATGACAGGTATTTAATACTTTACTAATACTTTATTACTATTACTATTACAACTACCTTAGTTTAAGTTGGAAGTTACACTTGTCTACAGTTGCTTCTAAGAGCACAATTTAAAAACAGAAACATTTGCTAGCATTTTAGTTACTGTAGCAAGTGAATGTATCATTAAACAATTTATTACCGTGTTGCTGGGGTTATTCTATCTATGCAAATAGAAGAAGGTTGAATTTTAATTCTATATACCTTAATTTTTTTGGGGGAAAATCCTTCTATTCGAGAATCTGCTCAAAATATTCACACATTGCATAACTTGCTATTGTGATTTACTGCTTTGTAATTTATTGCTAAAAATTACAACTAAACTTCCGTGCCTGCTTTGGATTAACTATTTCTCTCTCTCTAGAGGCTTGGGGGGTTACCCTACAACAAAAAAAATGAGCCCATCACTTAAAATGACATCTAGAACAAAACTGTTTTCCTGAAAGATAAAAGTATAGCTGCACGTGAATGCCTAATACCCTATGGAACCATTATAAATAACAAACACAGAGATTGAGAAAAAAATAGTTGACAAAATTAGACTTTTGGTAATGTGAATTTGAGGTATACTAGAAGGAGAGGTGTTGTTGTAAAACTTGCCCTGACTTTTTAAGGCACCGTGACACTGGTGGGAACATTCCAACTTCTCCTATGGCTTCAAGTATTTGACACTAGTTAGATGACTGCTAGTTAGCAGAAGAATGTGATTAGCCTGTCTGCCTTGAACTGCCCATGTTGGACAAGATCAAAATAAGGACACAGTAACTAAATAAAACTAAAAATAAAGATTAAATTTAAAATAACAAATTTTTTTATCTTTTGGTGTTTTGTTGAATGAGACCTAGAAATTCCAGTTTATGTATGTGATTTTTCAGTGTGCAAATACCATATTCTTGCTTATACATTCCTTAAATAAGGAGTAAAGCCTGAATCTGTTGGTGACAAATTTGACTTTTGACTCTGCAGAGCTTGATCTGGGTGATAGAGGCTTATGATGTTAACAGAATAAGCTTTGCTCCTTTCCTAAATAAAACTGCAGTCTGTCTTTGTCTCGTTAGTCTCATTGGATGAAGCACTGGCTTGCTGTGGCATTTGTTTGTTTCTGGCAGGGCTTGTGTGTTTGTTTCTTTTTACAGCTTACATGTTGCAGCTCACTTTTGGCAAAGTATCACATTAAAGCAGGAAGTAATAATTTCAGAATTTCTAATTATTCAGAGTAATTACTTTTGATATGTCTCAATCTACTGCAGTAAGATGTCAGATGAAAATGAGCTTTTAAGGCCGAAAATTTCAGGACAAATCTCTCTTCCCTCCTCCCCTCCCTTCTTTTTTGCAGTATTATTTTGGCAATCACAATCTACCAAGAGACAAGTTCCTAAAAGAACAGATCAAACTAGATGATGGCTGGGTACCTTTAGACGTAATGATCAAATTCAACAGGTAAAAAAAAGTACAACTAATGTGGCTAGAAAAGTAACTTTTAGCTACTTATCTCTATTTGTAGCCAAGTGTTCCCGGTGTGCATGCACAAATCCCGTTGCTGTTTTAACATCTGGCTTCAGCTTTGCCTGTATATTTGTAATAACTTGTGTCTGCTTACTCAATAGGTTAAGTCGCCTTTCAAAAGATTTTAGTGTTATTGTAGAAGCACTAAGAAAATCCAAGACTGGTTTAATGGAAATAAATGACGACAAAACTAAAATCAGAAGATCTCCAAATAAACCCCTTCCTGAATTAAATGACCAGTATAAGGCTGCAATTAAAAACAGATCTGTATATGTTGTAAGTAAATTTCTTCTTTTACTCTGTGCTGTTCTGCATGACTTAGACTGAAAGCCATCTGAGTAAAGCTTAAATTAACTCATACCAAATAGGCTGTAATTTCTGAGTCAGTTTGTATAATATAATTGAAGCACATTGCTATCTTGCAGAAAGGCTTTCCACTAGATGCTACTCTTGATGATATCAAAGAATGGCTTGAAGATAAAGGTCCAGTTGAAAACATTCAAATGAGGAGAACATTGCAGAGAACATTTAAGGTAACTCTTGCAATGAACATTTAAACCTGGGGCAGGGATCCTCCCTGGACAGCATTCTGTTCAATTACTCTAACATTCAGTGTCTCTTGCCATTTAACAGGGCTCAATATTTGCAGTTTTTGATAGTGTTGAATCTGCTAAGAAGTTCACAGAGATACCAAATCAAAAGTACAAAGACACAGAGCTGATAGTACTTTTCAAGTAAGTCCTCTTAACTGATATATGAACTAAAAATGGTAAAGGGTGGATTTAGACAAGAGCCTGGCTTGACCCGGGAAGTGTAAGTTTCTAAACTGTTGTACAGGTATTGATAGCTGTACCTTTTGGAGAATAGCACCTCAACGCGGAAAAGTAATTTCAATGGCTTCTTGTCTACTGATGTCTTACAAAGTAATTATAACAGAATACTTTAAATTATATTAGCTTATATTCAATTGCAGGGAGGAGTATTGTATAAAGAAGAATGAAGAAAGGAAACAAAACAAAGTAGAAGCAAAAGCAAGAGCTAAGCAGTAAGTCATTATCAACTGAAGTGCCTGATTTTGCTTGCTTGACCACACTTGAACTGACTCAAAACTAATTTAACTTTTCTGCAGGGAAAAAGAAGAGAAACAGAAACAAGCAGCAGATGCTGAAATGGTATGGGTTTCTTTTCTTAAGTCTCTATACCTGGAAACTATGCAATGCTTGCTTTTGTGTGTATTTTCAATCCATGCACAACATGGTCCTGCCCCTACATTTTGTAAAGCTAACATGGGATATTCCATTTGAAATTCTATAATATAGAGCACTTTCTAGAAAGTCACTTCAGCTTTTCCAACTAACCTACAGTAAGACTGGTTTTTATGATGTTTAATCTTATTTTCAATAGATTTTTTTTTGATTCATATCCTGAATTTAAATTATTAGGCTTGTTTACCTCTTCAGATGTGATCCTGAAAGCACCACTGAGATGACTGTTCTCTTGTGGTATTTAAAGGATCCATCAAGAATTTAATCAGTATTATATTGTTTCTACCTGAGGTATCAGCCTTCAGCAAACCGTTTGGTAAAATTTAAAGAGTGTAACTCTCTTATGGAAAAGAAGTTTTAAGTTCCACATAAGTGTATCATAGTAAGAAAAGAAAATTGAAAAAAAGGAGGGGGGACACACTGTGCAAGACTTGGACATCAGTATAACTAAATGACATATCAAAAAACCTAGAGTTACTGTAACTTCAATTGCTTATTTATCATCATATTTAATAGTTTTAGGATTGAGGAGGAAAACACAAATATTCAAGCTTGACTATTCAATGAAAATGTGGGATATGTTTTATTTCATTTAGAAGTCTCTGGAAGAAAAGATAGGATGTCTTTTGAAGTTTTCTGGTGATCTGGACGACCAAACGTGCAGAGAAGACCTCCATGCTGTATTTTCTGGTCATGGAGAAATCAAGTGGATACATTTTGTCAGAGGTGCAAAGGAGGTCAGTAGACTCTTAGACAAGGGCTTAAGATCTTTGTCTTAAACTCAAAAATCAATGATTAAATGTTTGTCCTCTTATGTAATCAAGTAAACTATTGTCTTGTGAAATTTCAGAATATTAAGAGAATTAAATTATTTCCTTAAATTCTTCCAAAAGAACAGATAAAAGTTCCAGCCTTGTTAGTTGATAAGGTGAAAAGTGAGAATGTTCGTTAGGACAGCCTAAGTGCTTTGATTAAGTCTAGACATGTTTTACATCGTGCAAGAGTAATGAATTTGCTGAGGTACTTAACAGGGTATATATTGTTCATCATTCTAGCTGAATATTTTTGCAGTAAGATTCAAGTGCAGACGCCACTCTTCTTTTTAAGGGAATTATCCTGTTTAAAAATACTGCCAAAGATGCTCTGGAAAAAGCCAAAACAGCACATAATGGAAACTTACAGCTTCGGAACAAGGATGTTGCATGGGAAGTACTAGAAGGAGATGCTGAGAAAGAAGCTCTGAAAAAAATACTGGAAGATCAGCAAGAATTATTGAAACAGAAAACAAAAGGTCCTCCCTTCTTTTATTCATTTAAGCCTTTATAAAAATGTCCTAGAACTGGCACTCCAAATAGTGAATATATACTGCACACTGACTTAACTGTGAAGTGTTCCTTTGAGCTTGCTAGTTAAAAGACAAATGATACAAAGTTCCTGATCTTGTATCTCTCCACAGGGCGCAAAATTAAAGGAAGAGGGAGAGGAGGAAAAGTGTCTCAGGGTGCACAAAAAGGAAAAATACAGTTTCAGGGCAAGAAAATTAAGTTTGATAATGAAGAAGATGGTGGTGAAGATGATACTAAAACAGGTATGTCATTCTGTGCACTGGTGCAGCTTCTTTAGTACACGGAGCTACTTTCTGCAGAAGTACTCATGTTTCTTACAAGTGTTTCAGATTAGTCTCTGCATTGCAGTATTTCTGCCCTCTTGTCAGTATCAGTGAAGTAACTTTAAGAGTCTTGTGCTTGATTCCTTCCAGGACTGTCCAGAAAGCATACTTAGATAATTACTAGATAGGTAAGGCTGTCCTGCAGGGCTTTCCAGAGCATTCTGCATTGAAAGATGGTGGTTATCAGCTACTTTACACAACTGTACAGACTCAGTCTCTTGAGGGTGGGGTTTTTTTCCCTTGAGGATATGCGAAGACTAATAGTTCAACCTGTCAGTATTTAGCTTGGAGAATAGCAAGAGCTAAGCTTCTGTTCATTGTATATGGCACCTGCTTAACTAAAATCCAGTGAAACCTCCTGGCAGATTGTATTCCTTTATTTTCTAACCTGCCTTCCTGCTACGGAGTTATATAGGGATGAAGCTCTTCAAAGGTGGTATTTTAACATCTAAAACCTTAGTCACAGTAATAAGTAAGCCCTCTAGTATAGCAGTGGCTGTAGATAACTAGGACTCATCTTTGAACTTACATGGTAGGGTTTGTTTGTTTTTTTTTTCAGATTTCAGGTAATGCTTTCCTTTACCCTAAATGACCACATATTCAATCTTGCAGAACCAGCAAGTCCCAAGAAGAGACCACTAGAGGAAACAGAAAAAGAAGAACCTGCGCCAAAACAACTGAAAACAGAAAATGGAGATGACAATCAGTAATACTAAATTAAATAAAATTTTTAAAAATTAGCGGTTTTAATGTTCCATTTTCAATAGGTTTTAAAGACATGCCTCAGTTCAGGAATTTCTTGGCAGAAAATCTAATGAAATCCACTTCAACGTCAACCTACAAGTAGAGAAAAGCTTCATTTTTTGGGGTTACAGCTTTCTTTTTGTTTATGAAGCATGCTTACTCCTAACATACAACCCTGGAAAACTTTTATATTTATAGTTTTGTTTATACTGTCAGATCCTCTGATTTTTTTTCTGGCATCTCATTCAAATGTAAAAGGTTTTGGACTCTGTAATCTTGTGGTTATTTGAACAGCAGCTGGCAATAAATTCTCAAACTGCTTACCATTGAAGTCTGGTTAATGTAGTATAACACTGTAACTGTCAAGTAGCAAAGGTAAAGGGCAGCAAGTCACCAAGAGCATAGGTACAGCTGAATAAAGCTTCTAGTCTTTGCACAGAACACTGAAACAATGCTACAGCTGTAACGGTTCTGGCCTTCAGCATTTAGTTCAGTCTAATTACCAGTTGCAGATAGGATCAAGCAAATGGCTATTAGGAGTTGAGTCAAGGAGGCTGCCCTTAGCTTATCACCTCTAGTTACAGGGTTGGCTTTAATCTTTGTGTATAGCTTTGACTGGCATTATAATGATTCCTTTCAATTCTTCAGCTACACAATGTAGTAACAGCAATGGAACCTGATGCTTGAGAGTGCTGCGAGCATTCCTCATCCAGTACATATGGCCCCTAAAACTTGAATTTTCGTAAGGAGAATTTATTTACCGCAGCATTTTCTCGGTTATGTTTTTATACTTACTGATTTCTTCTTATGGAATTTGTATGATGCTGGTAGGTCAAATCTAAGTTCTGTGAAGAGTACAAAGAATACTTGTTAGACTAGGACGATTTTTGGTCACTTAAACCCTACATCCATGTACTTCTGTTTCTAATGCCCACCTCTGTTGTGGCTTGTTGTGATAACTTTGGATCTCTGGAGTAGACGATGACTGAACATTTAAGCTGTCCACATCAGACAGTTAAGTGGATGGCTGAAATGCAGTTGTGCTTCAAGCACTTGTGCAACTTCATGGCTTAAATTCCACGACTGCATAAAGCCTCCAGCTAGGGCTATTTAAGAATAAGGAAGATACTTATACAACTGCCAAAAATATTTAGGTGACTAAGGACAGGATGCGTTTTGTGTGAGAACTGACCTGTGCTTTGCTTTTGTTTTTTTTGCAACCGTCTCCTTTTGAAGCAGGAAGGGAGGCAACTTCCCCTTGAAGACAAAATCTAGTCCAGGAAGAAACCTATTTCTGCACAGAGTATGTATTCCTCAGAGGTTTATCAAATGCCTGCTTGTATTCTAGCCAGGTAGCAAGATATGAAAAAACAAAAAGTCTTTTTAAAAAAGACCTGTGTCATCTCAGTGTTAAATCACAAGTAAATTTACCTCAAGCTGTCATGAGTGGCTAGTAGTGTTATAGGTATTGCCCCCAAACAAAAGGTTGGGTTTTTTTTCCCATTAACAACAAATTAATATTACCTGCTATGACTTCCATCTTCACTTCCCATTCATCTGCTTTCTTTTGAATGTGCTAGAATATTAAATAGATACAGGTAAATTTAAAAGCTCACTTCTACACTGTCTTATAAACATCTACACCCTTGTACTTCTTAAAGAAGTCTCCTGTGCTTCTGATTTTCAAGCTGAAGCATTAGATCACATTCTTATCTTGATGTATGTAAGATTGTAGTTATTTGACATTTACTGCAAACATACCCCATAAAGGTGTGAACAAACCAGTGAATCTTCAGACATCATTAAATGCCAGCTATCTTGTTGCTTGGTTAATGCTTGCCGTACTAAAATCAAGGACTTACCTGCCGTGTTGAAGTTTTGTGAAGGGAATATACAGCTGTTTTTGCCATTTGTAGAGCAGTTTTCAGAAAAATCATATCGATTCCTAAAAGAATGATGGAATTAATAGCATTGTTAAATGGAAGCTTAAAGATTTGCTTCTTTTTTTCTGGAATAATACCTATTTAAGAAATAGTATTGAATACATTAGGGTACGGAAAGAATTTCTAAATCTTGCCCAATTGCTTTTGGTAAAAGAAAAATGCTAGGGATATGAAATAGCTAATATTGTTTATTTCAAATCCAGTGGCTCTTAGCTACAATGTTGAAGCTGTTAATCTGTACTTAAGAAGCTGATTCCAGATCAACAACATGCTAGGTAACTAGAATAGCTAACTAATAAAAAGGGAGATGTTTCATTAAAAGCATTTCCCTTGCTACTTTGTTTGTAATAATTTCTAACTGATTCTAAGAAATACTAACCTTTATTATGCTTGGTACCAAATGGAGGGTTCATAATAACTGTGTCAAAAGCATCTGACATGCTACCAGATAAAGAACAGATATCACACTGAACCATGTTGATGTTTGTAAGCTCAAAGTCTTCAATATTGCTATTAAATATTTCCAGTGCATCTGCATCTATGTCAAATCCCACACAGAATCTATTAAAAAAAAAAAAGTATCACATATTAGTCTCCTACAAACTACAGCTTTGAAAGGGATCCAGGTACACAACTTGTTTTGTCTAGGAAATGTAGCAAGCATACATTATAAATTCAGTGCTGATAAAAATTCAAGTAGTTCTGTTGCCATTTCTCAAATCCAATTTTGTTAAGGAAGTTTCATGAGTTCATTTAATGCTTCAAGGGAAAGCAAATATTATGACTTTAAAATTCATGACAGCTGTCCATCACACTCACAGTAGGAATGGTTATTGACAGTCAGAACTTATTAAATAGCCTGATTATGCACCAGATTATATACTTTATGTGAGTGTAGTTCAGCATTGCTGTTTTAATCTTACTTTCTACTGTTCTATGCCAGAAAAAAACATAAGCAGAACATAGCATGAAATACTTACCCTGCTCCTAACATTGCACTTCCAATGCTGAGCATGCCACAACCACATCCTAAATCTGCAATTGTTTTGTTTTCAATATCATCAAAAGTATTGTGAATTGTATAAAGCATACACGCTGGGGAAAAAAAACAACACAGGTGAATAATATCAAATATACACCTGATTAATCAAGAAAAGTTATGCCTGCCTTCAGAAAACTCTTAACTAAGGGTTTCTTGTAATGCAAAATTAAGCTGATATTCTCACCGCCTGTAATTCTCTTTCATTTATATGTGAAGAGCCAAAAACATTCTGATGAGTTGTACAACTCTCAGTTTTTGTTGGAGAGATTACATATAGAGCTTTGAGTGTTGTTTGTGGAAAAAGTATGCCTCTAAATTTGTTTGAAGAAAAATGATAGAAGGACGTAAAATATTTAAAAAAAACCCACAATTAAGGTATGAAGGAGTGTCTCTATATACACTTTTATTGGTTTTGTGTGTCATGAAGTAAGTCCAAGCCAGCTTTTGCAGTTAGACATTAAGATGCTTCTATCACATTATTTTTTAAATCAGTTTATTTGATTTTGGGATTGTACATTACCAGTATACTTCTAAATAATTACATTCTTGTTCGAAACAATTTCTTAACTACTTTTAGTGTAAAGTCTTCAAAGGAGATAATGCAGAAGAAAAAACCTTTTTTAATGAAAAGTGCTGATGAAGAACTAGCAGAAGAGACAACAGTGCTGTGGGTCACCTCTACCTGCGATATGAGGTCTTGTTGGATACTGTTCGAGGAGTAGTTTTGGACTGTCAAAAGTATCAACTTCTTGAAGACAGCTTTCCAGTTCTTTAAGCTTTAATTTCTTCATGTTTAAGGTTTAACTAGAGAAAATAGTGCATAATCAGTTACAATAATAGAAATAGAGGACATATTATCTTAAACTATTTTATATTTAATATCCCCCAGGATTCCTCAGCATCGGCCGGGTGTTCCCATGCAGCTGTTTCCCGGGATGCAGCTGGCGGCGCACTGATGACGGACAACGAGCGCCGGACCGCGGCAGCGCCGCTCCCCGCTGGCCCCCGGGGTTCCGCGTCTACCGCCCGCCGCCCAGCCCAAAGCAGGGCAAGGATCGAGCCCCAGCGACCGCCACCAACCCCCCCAGTTCGCCTGGCCCAAGGTCCGTGCCCGCGGCCGCTCCCCCTCACCACAGCCCCGCACACGGCCCCGCTCTCCGCAGCCCCGCCGGGCCGGGCCCGCCGCGACACTTCCGGCGCCCCGCCCCCTGCCCGCCCCTTCCCGGGCTGACGGGCACCTGCGGGGATGAAACGCAGCGGGACTTCTCCCTCAGTTCAATTAACAAGCGGGAGCTGTGGTGTCGTGTATTGTAAACACAGGACGTTTTATTGCAACCTCACGTGTCATCGCTGCTCGGTGCCTGCCATGGCCCGGTCTGCAGGTGTGTCCCCCGGCGGTCCCGCTGCTGAGCGCCCTTTAGGGACAGAGCAAGGAACAGGACTTCTGCCCGGCCGGTGGGAAGGGCGGTCGTTGAGGAGAGTAACAGATATACCTACTTTTCCCGTATTTTTCTTCCTACGATCCTGGTGGGAGACGCTGCACACACCACGTGCCCCACACTGCCTGCCCTTAAGGAACCGCAACACATCACAAGCCGCCGGCAGGGAGCAGCGGCAAAGCCAGAAGACAGGCAACTGCCTTGGGGCCCGTTGCTGTCGCCTAGAAGGTTACTCTCCTTTAGGGACAGATTTTTCTTCTTACGTTTTCCACTGCACAGCTGAAAATCTGTTTACCGAGATTTAAAACAGCCGATCGGTGTGTGACGCACGGTCACTCGCGCTTTCTCCCGCTGGGAGTGCGCAGGCAGCCGCACGGCGGTCCCCGGGCGCGGGACTGCGGACAGCCCGGGCATCCCGGGGTACAGGGCTGCTGCCAGAGCCCGGCGCTGCTCTGCCCTCCCAGCGGGGCCGCCTCATGGCAGCGAGCGTGGAACAGCCGGCCCGAAGCCTCAGAGGTGCCTCCTGCGGCCCGGACACGGCGGCGCCGTCTCACGGCACCCCCTCCACGGAAGGCGCGGCTCGGTAACAAACGGGTTCCGCTGCCGTGGGGGGCCGCCGGCCGGCCGAGCTGCACCCTCCGCGCTCTGTGGGGCTGCCGAGACCCCCGACCGGCCACCACGTTCAGAGCCCGCGGGCACCCACGAGCCCTGCGTGGGCGGCGTGGGGCGCGCACCTGCGCGCTGGGAGGGCGGCGGGAGGGCAGGGGCGGGGGAAGAGGAGGGTGGTGTCAGGGGAGGGGAGAGGCGGTGTCGGGGGGAGGGCGCGGGCGGCGGGCAGGGCGCCGGTGCCGCGGCTATCGCGAGAGGGCGGCGCCGCGGGGCGGGGAGCGGAGCGAGGGCGGCGGGGGGAGCGCGGAGCCGGAGCCCGGCGCGGCCGTAACGGCCCCTCGGTGTCCCGTCATGGCGGGGGCCGGCGCCGGCAGCCGGGACAAGCGAGCGACGGCGGCGCGGCTGAAGGCGGCGCTGGGCGGCGAGGGCGGCGCGGCGGCGGCGGCGGAGCTGCGGGCGGTGCTGGAGCGGGTGCTGGCCCCGGCGGCGGGCCCGGGCGGCGGCGAGGCGGCGGGCGAGGCGCTGGAGTGGTGCCGCTGCCTGCTGTCGGGCGGGGAGCCCTGGGACAGCTTCGTGCAAGCCGTGCGGGCCTACGACCCGGCCACGCTGTGCGGCCTGGTGTGGACCGCCAACTTCGTGGCCTACCGGTGCCGGACGTGCGGCATCTCGCCCTGCATGAGCCTGTGCGCCGAGTGCTTCCACCAGGGCGAGCACGCCGGGCACGACTACAACATGTTCCGGAGCCAGGCGGGGGGCGCCTGCGACTGCGGCGACAGCAACGTCATGCGGGAGGCCGGGTGAGCTCCGGGCGGCCGCGGCGGGGCGGGCGGGCACCTGCCGGCGGGGGCGGCCCCGCGGGCGGCGGAGCCGTGCCCGGAGACGCCCGGCGGGAGGGCGCGAAGGGGGGCACCTGCTGCCTCCTGGGCCGCCTCTCGCCCTCCCGGGCTGTGGGTCGGACCACGGCGGGCCGAGCGGGGGGGCAGCCCCGCCTTCCCTCCCGCCGGCCCTGGCCGCGGTCCGGCGAGGTGGCCTTGTTGATGTGTGTGCGCCGTTTATTGGAACGCTCTGGCGAATCTTGTTGCCCTTGCACCGAGTGCCTGCCTCCAGGAAAGTTGATAAGGCGGAGTGCATGGGAGGCAGTACCTGTCAGCTTCCAGCTAGCAACCTTGGCCTAGCACGGCCAGCCGTGAAGTGTGTCAAAATACTTTGGGACATCATGTGAGCAGATAAGCCAAAGTGAACAGATTGAGTAACAGGGGAGCCATTTTTATCTGATTTCCTAGTCTACAGTTCATCTTGCCACCTTAGCTTTAAATCGAGAAATTCGGTAATGCTTGGTTGAGTACAAAGGCAGGATTTTGTGGAAGTTAAGGGTCTTTCGTACTCTCTAAGCACGCAGACCTATTGGAGGCAAGACTGAAGTGCCTGGTCAGAAGAAGAGGAATGTGGTACCTCATTAAACCCTCCTTTGTTTGCTTTGTACTCAATGGTAAAAGGAAAGATCAGTCAACCAGTTACTGGGTGAAGGTAATACCTAGCCAGTTAACTTCAAATTTCACAACTGAGTGTCTTTTTGGAGTTCCTTGTGTTCCTGTTCATTCACCACAGAGCTAAACACTTTACCATATGACCCTTTGGAGTGCTTGACTGAGGCCTCTCTTCTGACTAACTTTCTAGAATAGTCTGTCTTGACTGTCTTAGCTGGAGTGAGATGGCATGCTGTTGAATCCTGAGTTGTGGTATACCTGGCACTAAACTTCAGGAACATACAGAAATATTAAAACATTCTCCTTGTGTTTTTTTGAATTTACAGTCTATAATTCTGTGTCACTCAATCAGCATCTTAAGATTCCTTCTATTTTTGCATTTATTCTTAGAGACTTCATTAATTCTTCTTTTTTCTGTTCCTTGAATGTTGTTGTCTTGGCTTCAATTCCTTGTGTCTATAGTCACCATTTTCCTGCTCTAGGCCTTGAGGTAGCTTCATTCTTTGTTTCTTATGTTTCTTTCCCTTTTTTTTCCTCATAGTGTCTGCCTTCATCATTTATTCATTCTTCCTTGTTGGTGGAATCTTTTCTTATTGATAGACTTCCTCCAGTGGAAGAATTTTTTTTCCTCCTTTTGTTTTCATTAATCTTTGGTGGTTTCAAGTGGCTACTGCTGAAATTTCTTTCTTTATTGGTTCTTTTTCAAATTCTGGTGATTCTATTTTCATCAGTATCACTGAAGTAACAGTTCCCCTTGATCTTGAGAAGTAGAAAAAATATTTAATGTCACTTCTTCACTGTTCATTGTGGAATAGACTTAGGGCTCCACTTAGTGGCAGGATTTTAATAGAGCACAGACAAATTGAACTACTTTAGGGTGAATATTAAGAATAACTTCTGATACTGCTTTCATCCTGGAGTTCATAGCTTTCAGAGTTGACCTTTCTTATTTTAAAATTTTCTTCTTGAAGAAAGATGGTTTAATAAAGAAGAGATAAAAATGCTTAAATTTGCAGTGTAAACAGATGCAAACCCTGAAGAAGTATGAATATTCTCCTTGTATCTATTTACCCTACTTGTTACCTTTGGTGGTAGAATTTGGGAGTAAATTGTCTGTGTGTGAGGTAGGTCTCTTCAGGAGTTTTGATTATTAGAAATAAAGAATTACACAGTATTTGTTCAGAAACAACAGTTGGCATTGAACAGTAGATTTTCCAGTCCTCATGGATGTATAAGGAGGACAATACAGGACAGCATATGGGGTGTCTGCATTTACCATAAGGTCACTTCTGCTGATGATGATAAGAATTGATGTTATTGCAATTAAGTCAACTAGAAACTTTGTTTGCTGTGCAAGACAAAGTAAATTAAGCTTAAACCAATGTAAAAACATTGTGTGCAAACACACTTGGAGTTTTACCTATTGACTTGAATTGCTGTAATGCGGCATGTTTAGATAAAGTGATTTAACTTTGTGTATACAAATCAACTGCACAATTACAAAGGTAATGCTGTGCCTGTTAAAGTTAGGAGGCCTTCATGGTAGACTCAGGAAAACTGCAGTGTGTCTAGCCCGATATAACCTTGGCCACTACAGCCTAGGCTTCTATTAATAGCAAGGGAATCAAATGTGGAGCCTACTTATGAACTTTATCTACCATCTGTCTGCTCAGATAAAATTTTGTGTAGATACTGTATATGAATATTATAGGAACATATTTTGTTTCTCTTGGTTCTTGTTATCTGGTTTCCATGTTCAGAGTTTATTTATTTGGTGCATCTCAAAAAACACTCTGAGGAAGTCTTAGTTAACTGCTCTGCTATAAAGGACATCTCTCCAGTTTAGAATCTGAAATATCATTTTCCTTAGTGTGACCACTGTACATCGAGAGATGGTTTGGTCTGGAGTATGAGGATGTCTGTTTTAATCTTGTGCTACTACTTAAATATTTTAGAGATAACTGTTGGGTTTTTGTTTCTGATGGTTTTATAAAAAGCTGGAATATAGTGTAATAGATGGATGTTGACTTGCTTTAGGTACCTTGTGTGATACTCATTTGACTTAAAAAAATCAGATCGTCACATTTTTGAACCTTTGGATTTTCATGCAGATTTCAGTGTTCTTGATGATTAAGTTAATTGTAGTTGGTCTGATCTATTAGAATGTAATGTAGACATTAGAAAATACCAAGTTTGTAAGTGTGACTGCTTCTTAAAGTATTAAACACTCTAGCTGTGGCAAAGTTGAATAGATTTTAAGATCCATTGATATGTCGGTTGGTGAAAATTGTTTGTTGTTGTCTTCCATGTGGTATCCAACTATTTGCAAATGAAATTTAGCAGCTCCTTCAGAGATAATTAATAATGTTCTGAAGAAGGCAAAATCTTCACTTCTAAAGCATTCATAGTAGACATATGTTCATAGTCCAAGTGAGTTCATATGTTGGGGAAAGAAAACCCCATGTGGCTGGACAGGGGAAAATTCAGACTGGAGTGGTTTTGGTTGGTAGCTGGTCTTGTTTTATAGTGAAACGTAATAGATTGTAAAATAAACTTCAAGAAAACCCTATGCCATATGATTATAATAAAGCTTATAACTAGTCAGTGATCTGTCATTGATGAGTACCATCCTGTTTCTGTGGCTATCTTGTTCTGATTCTCCTTTAAATCTGGAGACAATAACTTGATAGAGAGCCTCTACATTTGGGCTATTGCATTCCCCCGTGTCCTGTTTCAGAGTATGCTGCGCTGTGCGTTGACTTATTTGTTAAATTAATCATGTGGGAAGCAGATGTTTTAGTGCTGCATTACAGTGCAACAAGAATAATATCTCCATGAAGAGTTGCGTATCCTGAAGACCAAAAAGCCAGGTTAAGAATTTCATTTAGCAGGCTTTTGCATTGATGTTTGCTGTGTATTTCACAGTAGTTATGGCAACCGATGGCTCCATCGACATAGTGTTGCCTTCTCTTGTGACTTATATCAAAGGGACTAAGGCATTATCAATTTCCACTTGCAGCAGTGGGCTGTTTCTTTATCAAGTGAAAAGTCCTATAGTTATAAGAAGGGTAATTGTTATAGATCGATGGTGTATGTCGCGTGTTCAAAAGCACTTTCATGTACTCTAAACTTTCTGCAGTCCTATCTCTAATGATCCTTACTTATCTTTCAGTTTAGCTCTGTGTCTTAAGAGTATGAATCACTGTAGGTTTCGTGGAGATCTGTTGGAGCTACACAGTTTCAGTTTATCTCTCTTGGGGACTGATGTATCTGTTGGGTCTACCAGAATCCCTTATGAAAAAACTGGTCAATTCTCTTTGCCTCCTCTTGCTGCCAAAAATGAGAAGTATATTCTTAGTTTCTAGGCTGCTTGGTTTCTTTCTGCTTTAATTTGTTTAGAATTGACTCTGTTTTTTCAGTGCATTAAAATGTTTGCACCTAGCAATTGTTACTGAATAGTTTTACTTAAATTTACATTTTGGATGGTAGATATCTACATTGATGACCTTTGCCACTCTGTCCCTGTATAATTTTTTCCCTCCTTCTGACTTGATTCCTTATCCTTTTTCAGAGGTAGTTTATGGCCTTGGCCTTGTTGTGCTGACTGGGAGCTATGAGAGATTATATTCTATTTCTTTTACTTTCTGTTTCTAAGTAAGGGTAAAGGACCATTTTCATCTTCTAGACTTGTGAAAACTTTAACAAATAGAATGACAATAAATGCAAGCTTGTTGTTGAGAAAGCTATTATTACTAGTTACTTTTGGATGCATTCTGTGCATGTTCATCAGGAAAAGCTTCTTTTATCATCTTGGATTGTATCAGTGTGATCCACTTAAGATCAAAGAAGATCTGCTTGTGGCTGAGTTCAGGGACATGCAGGTAATTTTACTGGCATGAAGTGGATTATGTGGTTATTTTATGGAGTGTCTTGCAAGAGTGAATCACCTGTTTAGCATACATATAGCATGCTGCTGCTTTAGCTTGTCCCTTCCAGTATGACTGTCAAATTGTGGTGTTTAGCAATAGACAGGAAGGTTTCGGTTCTCCAGGATCTAGGCTAGGTTTGGTGTTGCAGCTGCCAAGAGGTAAGGGTGCTCTTTTGGAACTTTCTTCAAGAAGTTCTTGAAACAGTTGCTTTATCAACAGGCTGAGACCATACAGGTAGCCAAGGAGTTTAGCCTCTGAGCTTTATGAAACTACATAAAAATATCTGTGTTTGGGGTTGCTGATCTGGTACAAATTGCATTTTTTAGGATCTCTATCAACCCCATGCAACTTTTCAGCCTTTGAAGTCTTTTGAGCTACCAGGGAAGGACTGAGGAGAAATCTGAGCTGTACTGGCTATTAGCTTGGCATGAGAGTCTGGGATAAATCCGTGGTCATATAACTTCCGGTGGATGTGATCTTCAGAACAAAAACTCCACCACGATCATCCACATGCAAAGTACAGGAATTCATACTGGGATTCCCACTGACCACAGCATTTCAAGTTGCCAGGCATTTATAGAGAATTGATTCCCTCTGTCCTCCTTTATGCCTCCCCTATACATAAGGGTCAGTATTTTGTATTGCTGCTGAGGATGCCACAGTAACATTCAGTAGTTTTTGTAGTGCTTCATGTTAGGTCTTCTCCTTGGAAAGCAAAAGAGATTTCAGATCAACGTGTAGATTAAGTCCATCATGTTACACACTCGGCTCACAAACCTGCCTGACTTGATTTCTTTTAAGAATGTCTAATTAGGACTGCATCAACCTCATATTCCAGATGGTTAACAACCAAGTGCTAATTTTGTGTTACTACCTTTAGAACTGTGGCCTGACTAGATGATGTGTACTTTATATGTGCTTCTGGAATAATGTGCAGTTGTTTCAAAGTCATCAGTAAGATGCTCAAATGTATCAATATACCTAATTATAAATATTTAGAAGCCTGAACTATTGCTGAGTTAGTTACTGAACAAACTTGAAGTAAATGATGGTTTTACCCCAAAGGTTTTGCTGATAGGGCCAGTCTGATTTGAAAAACACAACAGTATGTGAAGGCTGAGCTCACACAATACGACAACTGTGTATCTTGCCCAATCCAAAATTGGCTTATTTACTGTGGGACTTGTCTATTGCTTTCTTATTTGCCTTGGTATATATTCAGTTCAAGAAAAGATGGTGTTTTAGAGGTCTCTGAAACAGTGTTTGGTACATATCTGACCTATATAGGGCTGTCAATGGATTTGTTGGCAATGGAAAAAATGTGATTTTGGGTGTATGTTTAGGGAACACATTCCTGAAGAACTGTTGTCTTTTATATCTTTCTTAAGGACAATGTAGGTTGATTCAGATTTCAGACCATGCTTCCTTATCACTTGTAGAATATCAGGAATGTTATATTAAAAAAAATTCTGGAATGGTATCTGGCAACTGCAGGTGATTTTAAATAACAGTATTTTTGTGCCCTCCTCTGTAAAGGGTTCTGGTAGTAAGCTTTGAAAGCAATAAGATGAATTTTCTTTACATTGAGTTACTAGCTATTACAGTAACAAGGACTAAATAATAAACTCAGTTGTCTCCATCAGGATTCATCTCTTTGTTTCTGCATAATGCCTGCACTGATAATAGCTCTGGCCTGAAAAACAGGGGCATTTAACTTTTTAAGAAAACTGCTGATTATTTTATATGCACACTGTCTGTTGGAGGCCTGACCAAAGTGTTATCTTCAGCTTAAATTGATAGCTTTTATTAAAATTCACATCTCTCAGTCAAATCCTGAAGAAATGAAGGTTGTTTTTACGTTTGTCTAGCACTGTGCAGTCACTTAGAACTTTATCAGATGAAGTATTTGGGTCAAGATACTACATGCCATATGTTTGACCTGTTTAAATTTTCTTGACCAGAAAGTATTTTTGTTAAATCTATTTTGAAAACTCGATTTTTGTTCTTTAAGTAGAAGATGTACTGTCTGTGTACTTTAAGGTCAGTAAGTGATGGGACTCTGAAAGCAACTGGTCAGGGAGACTGTATGTGAACTTATAATGGTTTGGGAAGATTGAGGGCCAAGCAAACATAACTCTAATGAGGGCTCTGGACCAAATATTCTGTTTGCTGATCTGCTTGTCTCTCAGACCTACTTCTGGAGTCAGCTGGGAATTCTGCTTTGTGAATGCTGGGTAAGACTAAGAACTCTGCAAAATCAGATCCTAAAAATATTTAAGTTAAGCATCCAGAATTAGAATGTAGATTGTATCTTAATTCTTCTATCTCAATGTCCATGTTTGTGTGTGTGTGGGGGGAAGATGATACCTTTAGGCTTCATGTTGCAAAAGAATTTTGAATGTAAATATTTTTCTTGTGTGCTTTTTTTAATGTTAACCTTTATAAAGATTACTTTTTAAGTTGAGTTTGAAGAGTGTTCTTGTCAATGCCTTCTTTAATACAGTGAAATACTAAATTTAACGGGTCCTTTAAGAAGTACTGTTTTTTTCTCAACTGAGAAGGCTGAAGTTCCTGTTGAAAACTGTATTCTTACATGCAAATGGATGAATTAAGGTAATTTAAAGAATCTTAATATTGCCATTAACAGGATAACTGAGACCCTGTAACTTGTAAGGGCTTTACTTTACAATCGTTGTGATGTTTGAAAAACCTATACCAAAGAGACTGGGTATTGTATTTGTGAAGTTAATTAACTGTGTGTCTGTTACTGTACAAATATATTTCAAATTGTGTGTAGATTGAGGCTTTTCGATCAGACTAGGTAAATGTAAGCTGTACTTAGATGCAATTATGGTGCAGTAATTATATTCCAGAGCATTCACCCTTTCTCTGACGATATTTTTGCAGCAGAAGGTTGTGTTACTCTCTTGAATTGTTCTGTTGTCTATCAAAATGCTCAAATGCAACAATTTTGTGGGTCCATTTAAACACAGGCTCAGCTTCAGCTCTCAGAAGTCCATTCCTTCTCATTCTCACTCTGTTTTTCCTTAAAAAAGACCTTATGACTGAAATTGCCACATCTACTGTTTCTGATTGATAGTGGGTACTTGTATACTAATGAACTCGTTGTAGTTTTATCTACTATACAAGATGTTTACATCTGAGGGCTAACAGACAATAATAGAAATGCTCTTCTGCTGAGCAGCTTTGCCTGCTTTTCCTTTGCACTGGAGCGCTTGCTTTGCTCAGTGTAGCCCCGAGCACCAAGGGAGCTTCTGGTGACTCACTGCCTCTTCCTGCTGTTCTGCAAGGATTGGAATACCTTCTAAGAGTCTAATCTGTGATTTCTAGCCTCCTATCCTGGCTAACCAGCTTTGTCATGAAGGCTTAAAGCCTTGAGAGATGTCCTTTAAAGGTATTTTTGTTTGTCTTTTCTGGAGATGCCATTAATTCTTCTGCTGTGTTTTGTTGTCCTCCGCCACTGACTCTAGTGTCTCTGCTTTGGAGATTTTCTCGTTGGAAGGGTTAGTCTGATGTCTTTTCAGTTGGCTTTGCTTCTTGTCAGAGTCCCTAGTAGAAGAAATGCAAGTATTCAGCTTTGTCTATGAACTCCTCTGTAGCTTGCAGCTTTCATTTAGTGGAAGAGCTGTCATTCCTTGGACCTTGAAGTCAGTACCATATTGATTCACTTTTGGAAGCCTGTTTGGCTGCTGAAAGGAATTTAACCAATGAAATTTAATTACTAGGGTGTGTGAGGGAAACATGCTAAACTTAATAGGAGCAGTAGGTTCATGTCTCTGCATTTCTTTAGAATTGTGTTTGCTGTTGTTAGGGACAGTGGATTCACGTAAAGCATATCAAAGCCTTTTTTCACCAAGGTAATTTTTTAATCCTGTTTATTCAAGTTTTATTTTGAATTAATTTCTGAATTAAGATTTGTTTCAATACATGAACGGCAAAAGCAGGGAAAACCATTTAAAAACTCTACTATTATGTAAAGAATTAAAAAAATCAGTGCATAAGAGCTCTGAGAGGCAATTGTAGCACTCAAAAAATATTTTGCATCTCGCATCTATATTGTAGATTTAGAGTATATAAGAATAGTATTTACTTGTTAGTTTGACAGTGGGGACAGAATCCATACTCTTTTTTTAAAGCGTGTGTTAAATCTTATTTGCAAAATTTCTCTCATTTGAATACTTTGTGGAACATCCTGTGCTGACAGTCACGTGGTATACAGTATGCAAAACGGTCCATTACATCTTTAGAAAAAGCTCAGTTTGAGTATGACTTATTGTTCCTGAATTGAAGAATCAAGTAGAGCTTTACATTCTTTGCCTAGGAATAGATTTCCAGCAGTTTTCATTTGGGTCCTGTCATTGGGTCCCAAATCCTTGTCCCTAAAAGCTTCTGTCAAGAGCGAGATACTCCTAATGCTGCAGCACTATAAGATTGGTGAAAAAGGGATGCTTTCATTTGACAGTCTTATAATCCAGTTGAAAACAAATGACATTTAAACATGGGGAGGCAGGGAACAAAATAGCAAGAGAAAAGTGTGGGTAAAAATAGTCCCTCTATGTGTGCATGAACTTACGTCAAGTTTCTGGAATGCGACTGAAACTTGAGACACTGTGGGATGTAGTGGATGAAGGACTGATCAAATGTTCAAAAGCTGTAAAGGTGTGGCCTGGCTGGTACTGAAGACATTTATCAGCTGTTGTGATAACTGGGGAAGTTAAAAAACTCTCCTTTGAAGCAGAAGAGTTGGCTTCATGGTCAGCCTTGTATCCAGCTGATGTGCTGGTTGGCCAGGATGGCATTTTCCTGCTCTGCCGTGTTTGGGGTTTTGGCTGATTTTGTTCTGTGTTTTGCTCCCTTGTCAGGTGTACAAGGAAAGGGGGTGATGGCACAATGATTCGGGCATTTCAGTGTGATTTTCAAGGAGATGGGTCTTTGAGTGGTAGTGGATTTAATCTAGCCCAGTGAATTTATTTATATATTTTAAAGGTAAATAACTTCTGCTAGCTTAGCTTCTGAGCTGGTTTAACACAGGATCAGTCAAGTGCCAGTGCTGGAACAAATAAGAGGGATGACGACAGAATGGTGGCAGGACTGACCTAGTTTGACTAGGTTGTGCAACTGTAACCTAAAGGGAAGGAGTTATTTTACCTGAAGACACTTCTAAAATACCTTTTAGAAATTTACAGTAGAATTATTAAAGATTGAAATAGTAGGAAAGAGCATAATGAATCTGGAAAGTCTGACATGAAGGTTATTCAGAAAATATTAATGCTGCTTATGTGAATAATAAATTATATTCTAAATTTTACAAATAAGATATTAATGCAGCATAAGAAATCTCAGAATTATATTGGAAGTCATGTGGACAACATTCTTTGTTAAAGCTCAGTTTTTATTTAATTGGAACTTACTGTTTATTCTTTCCTTTTGCTAAAATTAACCTTATCTTTTTGTGAAAAAGTGATTTATAGGTTAGGATGACACATAGAAAACCAAAGGCAGAATATACCTTTGAATCTGTGAAGAGAATAGTGGAAAAAGATTGTGATTTTTGTGTTCATGTAGACCTATATTTTAGTACTTCCACGTTAGATCTTTGGTGAGATAGGGCTTGAATATCTCTGGCTGATGAATTTGCATTCTCACTGAGATACTCCTATTCTTAAACTTCATTGTAGTATAACAGTAAAAATATTTACAGGGAACAGTATTTAACCCGAGAAACATGAACTATGAAAAGATTAAATAAAAGTGTCAGGCTTATTGGGAGAAGTGTTTTATGATGTTGAAATCAAGTCAAAAAGCTTAGATCAAGGTGATCTGTCAGTTAGCTTGTCAGTCTTCTTCTCCAAATCAAGTCAAAAAGCTTAGATCAAGGTGATCTGTCAGTTAGCTTGTCAGTCTTCTTCTCCAATGTTGTTTTTATTTTTGAGCTTCTTCAGAAAAAAATGTATTTCTTATCTAGATTATATCCACTTTTCATTACATTTCCTCCTGCTCCAAGTGTTGGATTTCTGAGGCTTAATGATACCAGGAGAGATTTGGAAAATGTTCCTTTTTGTTGCCTCCTAAAGTCCTATTTTGATAGTCTCTAAGTGTTTTGAAATGTACATTTATGTTGATATACAATTCTTTAACTGGGAGTTAAAGAGGGAGTTCTTTTAGAAGTGTAAGGAACTGATTATGGAATAGCTTTGTCCAGTGATCATGTAACCCACTGAAAAGTTTGTCACAGGTGTCTCTTTTGACGTGTATAAGAAGTCTCAGCTTGTTTCTTCCTTCACACAGCTTGGGGTTTTGTCTCTTTTTTGGTTAAAACCCCTGTCCTAACTCTGAAGACTTTCCAGTCGTTGTCTGGCATTTTGGTTAATAACACTCTGTAAAGCGATAGAGCTTTGAGTATGTTATTAGTGCAGCTTTTGAACCATAGAAACAGAATATGGTTCTTCCTGTAAATTGATGTTTGTATCCCTGCTTTAAGGTTTAGGGCCTGTTATCTGGAAATGGTTTCCTGTTTGGACCTGCTGTAGCTTGTGCATGTGACAGTGAAAGAACTTTTCCTTACAGGGAATTGAGTTTGGGTTCTTTCTTGATTTTTACAGAATCTGTATTAATAGAGCAATAATAGCACACTTTGTAATTTGATAGAGCTTTCTTAGGAATCTCAAGAGAAGACATATTCATAACTCTGTTTCATGTAAAGTTGAGATAATTCATGGACTGATTCAGAACTGGCACGTTTGTGTTGACTTCATGGAGAGCAGAGCTGCTTGTTTTCTGTGGAGGGAAGCCTTGTGCTTAGCAGAAACTGGGATTCAGAATGACTCTACCTGCATGTTTTGTTACAGTGGCTCCCTTAGCTTGCAACTGTAACCAGTGAAAACATCTTTTGACAGAATGTAAAATATATGAGGGGGATGGTGGGCTGTAAAAAATTTCAGAACACACAGCATAGCAATTCCTTCCT